>NW_022985446.1:1364428-1542867 GCF_010093595.1 Mytilinidion resinicola | reverse complement strand
GTGGGCCACTAGCTTGTGCGGGCCACTAACTTGTGGATTACGTTATATCTTTCCTTCTTCCGCTTAATAACTAGCTTCATTACCTTTATTAATACAACAGCTTTTAGCTACACACCTTGTCTTAATCCGCTTCCCCTCTAGCTTTTGCTTAGCGTCCAGGTAATGAAAGCATACGAACTAAAGCAGATAGTCCAATTAGGCTCGGAGAATCAATCTAGCAACAGTGATGAAGGCCCCAAATGGAAATAAGAGATCTGTTGCTGCCCAGGGTAAAGCTAAAGTGTGGTGGAGCAATATTAAAGCTTGAAGAAAGGGTCCTTGCCTGATAGGGACCTGGCCTAGTGAGGTCCGTGCGATCCTTGAACGTGGAACTTTCTTGTCACCTGGTGTGGGGCAGGTGTGAACCGTGCATGACGACCCAGCCTCCGGCAGCGCTCCTGAATGGTTCCATAGCTGCAGAGGTATTGTACTGCGGAGCTGACGGGTCTGGGAAACGGATCTGACATCATTCAGAGCCCTCCCGTAACAAAAGCTACATATATTTTTGCCTTCAGGAAGGCGAGTGGGGCGAGGTGGCTATTTAGCCTCCTCTTGATCGCCGTCAACCCGGTTTGGCGCCTACCCTTCACTGAAGCATGCCAACTCCTCGTGATGCGCAATCCCTATCCAGGCACAGTCCAACCACGTGATCACAACGTTGACCGCAGGTTTTAGCTTTGTCTGCAGGACTTTACATCTGCCGATAATAGAGACCTTGCATCCGTGTGTAACCCTTGTTAGCCTTCTGCAAGAAGCATCCTGGACATTCGAGGCCATTTCCGCGCGATATCACGTGACATTCAGTTCTCTCCTTCACTAACCTGGCGCTCAGGTTGAGTACACCTGGAACATGGAGAAATTTTTATCCATATTATATACATTTTCAGGTAGGAGGTTTGGTAAATATTTGTCTAGGTAGTATTTGTCTAGGTAATTGCTCGCAACCTTTGGTCTCCGTCCATCCCTTGCCCATCTTAAATGGAGCAAATAAGCCCTCGGAGATTTTGAACCTTGTCTAGGTTCCCTTTGACATTTCCAAGGCTGTCATATTCCTTAGAGCTCATGCCTCGCCTCGAGTTGGCAGCGTTCCTGAAACCCGCACGCCCGACACCGGCGCCAGCCAAGTAGCTGAAGACCGTGATAAAAGCATTCTGGGGATTTTGGACCACATCGTAGAGCGTCATGCCGGCATCACCAGCCGCACCGAGAAGGCGAAGTAGACTACGAACAGCCGTCAAACCAGCAGCGCCGGCGGCTTCACCCACCATAGGGATGAAGAAGAGCAGCCCCGTGATGAAGTTGAGAATGAACTCCTCACGTTCCTTCTTCTTGATCTCATCAGCCTTTTCCACGATCTTCTCCATGCTGTCAACGGCCTCCTGGGTTGAGAATGCGGGCAGGGACGTGGCATCGACTAAGTCGGATAATTGCATGAGCTCGTCCCAGTCACCAAACTGATCCACGATCTTGAATCGGTCGAGCATCTCGTTCGCCTTGGGGAAGGAGTCGCCGATGACCTTCTTAGGATTGTAAATTTTGACCTTGTCGTAGTTGACGAGAGGATAGTTGAAGAACCAGTTGTCATTCTCGGCTATGCAGGCCTGGACGTCCTTGCCAGCGAACTGGCAACCGTTGTTCGTCCTCATGTGCCTCCTGTCAAACATGAACCACGACTCGTCTATTCCCCATGTCTCTCCAATGTCTGCGTAGAAGCCTTTGGGATCTGCGAGGATGAACGTGGCGTTGGGGATATCTGTTGGATCTAACGTGCGGAATTCAAACTCCATTTTCGGGCACTTGTCCATGTCGATTGTGCCCTTGCCACCCTTGCAGTCGTTGCCTTTGACACAGTCATGGGCACAGCTGTCAAATCTGCACCCATCAGAGCAGCACACAACGCGCTTAGTCTCCTTGCACTTGAAATATTTGTCTACCTTGTCGCTGGCCATGAAGTTGTTGATTTGGTCGGGGATCTGGGCTTTGACGAATCCCTCGTAGATCTGGAACTTCTTGTCGTAGCCCCTATCAATCAGATCCTCATACTTTTTCAAGGCTGCTTCCAAAACAGCAACCTGAACATCGACAAGATACTGCTCGACGCAGGGAGCAGGTATCGAGCCTTTCCGATCCTCGAGCTGTTGGAGTGTGGTATATGAGCCTGTGCAGGCAGGCCAGTAATGTTCGTCAACGTACGCTTCTGCATCGTCAGAATCATCGCTTCCACTGCAAGATGTCAGTATAATGAACAGATCCAAGTGTGGCATGACAGTTATGCAACTTACTCAGTAAATGCCTGCAAGTCGGCAGCCCAGTCTGTGGTGCCAGCGAAATTGTATGAGTCATAGAACGCAGACCGAGTCTTCTTCGTGTCATCATCCATGTATGCTACCCACTCGGTGTCGTTGTACACCATGATGTTAGAGCCTTCCTTCTTCCATTGCCTGTTAATTTTGCCAGCCTTGATAATTTCGCCAATCTCTGCATTGGAGATATATCCCCCGGTATCCGTACAACGTCCTTTGGCAGCATTGGACACACGAGGTGACCCCGTGAACTTGCATCCCTCCGAGTCGCAACCAGCCTGTGCCATCTTGAACGATCGGCCGTAACTGGCAACACCGACGACAACCTTGTTGGATGGAGCGCCAGCTTTGGTAATCATCGAAAGGGCATCCTTGGTCTCTGTCTCGTTGACATGAGACCTCAAACAGTTACCAGACATGCAGCCAGGGGAAGACCATTTGTTACCGTAGTCCCACTGCCCGTGCAAGTCGTATGTCATGTAGATAATGTAATCAATATCCTGGGCCATTTGCTTGATAGGGAACGACTTGAGGTACCAAAAGGAAGCTGGCGCCGCAAAGGAAACTGATTTGGAAGAGCCCACGGACGCTTTCAGACTGGAAAGAAGTTTGTAATAGTTCATACCATTCTGGGGGTCGTCGCTGGGGATGGAAGGAATATCAGGAGCCTAGAAATTCTCATGTTAGTCCTGCCAAGATTTGTACAACGGAATGAAGTGGACCACTCACTCCAGGATACTCCCAGTCGACGTCAATTCCATCGAGATTGTGCTTATTCATGAAAGCAATGAGATTACTCTTGAACTTGTCGCGGTTGGCGGGCAAGACGGCCTCGCGAAGTACCGAAAAGGTCCCGGGCGCAGTGCTGAAGTCCCAGCCACCGAACGAAATAATTTTCTTGACGCCCGTCATACCCTTGAAGATCTCAAACTGCTCCTTGGCCTTTTCGTCGCTGATGTCGACGTTGAAGTCGCCTCTTGTGATGTTTGCAAAGGCGAAGTGGATGTGTGTGTAGCTTGTGTCGATCTCGTCGACCCACATGTTCAAGCACTTGCGGCCAAGATTCCAAGACTCATAGTACGCGACCTTGATCTTTTGCGCCGGAGCTGGCCCTTTGATGATATCTCTGCCACAGTGGCTGATACCTGATCCTCGCAATCAGCCATATGCCCCCCAAACGATGAGACACGATCAAAATGACGGGATAATGGGACGCATGATCTTGGCAAAAACTATAGTCCAGAATACTTAAGCATTGGACGGAACACTTACATCCATTTTCCCCTGGGGCTGACGTTCCAGGCGCCCCAGTCTCCGACTTTGAGATAACGCAAAAGTCGTCAGTCGTGCCACACTGACCCCATATGTTACAGCAAACATTTAGCGGACATGGGTTGAGGGTGGCCAAATCTGTGCCTACCGGGGGCTGTATGGTCCCGTTCATCTAACGCAAGCATGTTAGCTTGGATAATCTCATGCCCATGCTGGAGAAACGTTCTTACCGTTGGTCCACACACAGCGTTCTGTAGAAACCAATCATCAGTCAAGCCATTCGAAACGATACATGACGGGAGAAAGAAGCAACTTACCGGAACGTTGGCAGGCAGGGGCGGGTTTCCTGTGCTCACACACATCTTGAAAGCAGGATAGATAAGCTTACAACCGTTCCAGCCCCAGGTCTTCTTGTTGAAGGTCTCGAGGTCTGTCACCTGTAGGCCACGGGCAGCCGCAATCACGGAGCAGCTGTCATCCTTTTTGATCGTATATGTAGCGCAGTTGCCCTTGGCATCGGGCTTGGGCTTTAGATCCGGCATCTTGCCGCTTGTGCAGCAAACTTGTTGGCCCACAGCAAGTTTCGCAGGATCGACTTTGGGGTTGGCCTTTGTGAAATCCGGCACGTTGATGCCGCACTTGGAGGCGAGCGAGGCGAAGGTATCGCCGCCTATAACGGACCTTGTTTTGCATGTCCCATCTGAATTTCCGGGGGGTAAAGTGTTGGGTAAGGTGCCGCTGCTACAGCAGACCTTTTCGTCCTTGACAAGAGTTTCGCAAACATTGGCGCGGTTATACTTCTTCAAGTTGTCTTGACTTATCCCGCACCTTTTAGCCACGGCCCAACAGCCATCGCCCGACTGAACTGTGGTTGTCTTGCAATCCGCCCGGATGTTAAGGCGTGATCTTGCCCCAAGGTGAGCGGGTGTCGTGTTGTTGAATTCAGTGCCGTTATTTGGGATGGCCTCCACAGTGATGGGGACGCGTAGAGTGACTTTCATCCAGTCTTCGGCTGCATCGCCTTGAGAAACGCACCCTCCATCGGCCCAAGTCTTGACAGTCTCGTGGATGAAGGGAAGGTTCTTTTCGCTGGTGGCAACCATTCCGATGTTGTAATCTGCGCCGCGGCCATCGGTTCCACATAGCTGGATGACAAAGGTCTTTGAGATGGCCTTGTCCTGTGCGTATTCCAGCAGCTTCTTGAGAACTTCCAAGGTGACTCCGTGCTGATGAATCTCGGCTCCGGCAAAGAGACCAATGGCTGATGATTTAGAATAAGCAAACTCTATCGCGTTGTTTGTGCAGGAAGGCTTTTGTAATGCGAGATGGCTGCTGATCTGACGCCCCGCAGACAGGAGATGATTGACAGAAAACTCATCATCGTTGCCGACTTTGGGATGGTGCATATATATAGAAGCCTCCTCCAGGACTCGATTGGCGGTTGTACAGAGAGATGCCTTGCTGTCGTCAGGTACAAATGCGACCTTCACTCCCGAGTCATAGTCAGCTGTGCATGCCCTGATGATCGTCTGGGCGGTTTTGTCGTCCTTGGCCGCGGTCTGGACGACCATGTCGAGCAGCATGGTCTCGTTACACGCCGCCAACTTTGTAGCGTCAGGGAACAAGAACCACCCATCCCTGGATGTGCTGTTCCCCGTCATGCCGCATGAGATAGGGCATAGTTTGAGCGCCTCCAGTGACACTCGCGTGGCTGCTGCCAGCCACTCGTCAAGATCACCTGCATTATCTTCGACTCCGCGTGAGACCTCGACATCGGAAGGGGATGCTGAAGCACCTCTAGCAAGCAAGGCATAGGGAAGGAAATGGCGTAATGAAGTTTTCATTATGGCGAGATACTGCGCAAGCAGAAAAGAAAAAGTAGGAGTCCCTTGCACTAGAGAAAGAAGATGCAAGAGAGGAAGAGGAGACGAAGAAGGAAGAGGATGAGCACAGGTGAGCCTGGCTTAATACTAGGGGGATATGAGTGACTTTGGAATGCAGATCTCAAGCTGGTGATCCCGGATCACGAATTTTCGAGCCTAAAACAACTCTTCGAGTAGCCTAGTAACGTGTCCGACACAAAGCTGACAAGAACGGCCTCGGCCTCTATCGACGCATAGATTAAGTGTCGTTGTACATATATGCTTCATTAAGCAACATTGGCCGGTGCCAAGACATCCCCAACCAAATACTACCTGCTAACTCAGTGCTAACTCAAGGGATAGTGGATCCCGCCGAACATTGCATATGCGGCACAGTTTAACAGTCAGATGCCAAGGGGAAAGGAATGAAGCGGCCAAGTCCGCCAAAGGTTCGAGGTTCTAATAGGACACGGGCTGATCTGAGCCCACCGTACTCGTGCCACGCACCATTCGATTGGGCCCGCATTGTCGGATAGTCCGTGGCGCGGGCAGACGTGAGCTGCAGAACTGATCAATATTCCTAGACTAAGGAACTCGTCAATTAATATCATCCATCCGTTGCTCCGTCTCTCGAACTTGGACACCTCTTTTGTCGTCACCGTCAGCTCTTCTGTACTGCCTCCTTTAGCTGCAGTCAATATGAGGGTCTCTCTCTTCCTCGCTCTTTCTTACCTTTCCGCAGCCGTTTGGGCTGGAGGATATCAGGGGTGCCTTGAGCGCGTCTGGCTGTTCCAGGCCTACGAAATCGATGCACTCAACCCTGAGATGGATCAAACACTCGGCTTCAGATGCAGTCGGTGGAATGACGGCACCAAACAGTGCGATGGTGACTGGAACCCATGTCGCTCCAGAGCTGGCACCCGATGCAATTTCGACGAACTCACGCATTTTATGGGCAATGCGCCTACGCCAAGGGGTTGGCAAGTCTTGGACCCCGCCACTAGAAGGCTTGATACTCAGCGAACCGCCGAAAATTGTTATCGAATCTTTACCACACGGGGCCGCGGCAGGGTTCCCAACTTTCCGCCCTACTCTGCCATGAAGAATACGTACGAATACAACGATTACCTCATAAAACTCACCAAAAAAGTCAACGACGTGTGGATGAAAAAGAGTACCGTCGCCAACAAGCAACTGTGGGAGGATTTCGACAGTACCAGAGAGAAGATTAGTGTTGCGCGCGCCGGAGACCATGGCCCTTACCTCTTAAATGCGGCCAGGGCCTCGCTGGGCGGCACGATGACGATACACACGCAGAACTTGGGCAACAATCCGGCGACTGGCGCCGTGTGGGAGACGGTGGATTGGAAGGAGACGGCCAGTCAAGCCAGGACCAGCGGCATAGCCGATGCCCAGACACGCATTCGGGATTTTCTCGATAGTTGGTATCGCGGAACTCAACCTGATAGAGACCACAGAAGTGCTAGGGAACATTTCCAGGTCCTCAGGACATACAAGCGGGTAGCAGATCGAAACACCAGTTGTCGGAAGCACTGAAATGGGTGGGGGCAAGGCCAAGGCTACCATTGTCTGGGGTGGTCCAGCAAGCAGAAAGATTTTTCAAAAGGCTGTAATCCGACTTTATAATCACAAGCCAAAGGAATCCAGGCACTGACAATCCAGTGTACAGAGTTTAATTTCAGAAGAAACAATGGATATTTAAACCGTCCAAATGCTCACATTCTTTGGTTACGAAACGAGGTGTCGGGGTTGCTATTTGGTTCCTAATTAAGATGTATGTGGTGACGTTGTTTTGGCATCTACAACAAAACAAACGGCCACGTAGAACCCTCCTACACGAACAACAACGAGCTACAACACAAGACGAGGTGTTGGACACGAGACGAGACGTTTCCAGATGCGGATGTAGCTGCTAGGCTACAGAGCCGTATCGCCGTCGTCAAGAGGCAAACCGCTATGGTAGTCGTATCCGTCTTGTCTGTATGACTCCTCTAGCTCACGGTCACACATGTCATCCAACTCGATGCTTCTCATCATCTGACCACCCGGGTCGATATAGAACACGTTTTCCGGGCCGCAAGGGAAGTAGTGCTCGTACGTAGCCTTATGCCACGCGCCCATGCCGTCTGCACAGACTACATGGATTTCCTTGACATTGACAAAGTCACGAATTTCGCTACTTTCCCAGTGGTAGAAGCCTTCGTCTGAGTTTTCGCGCTCAAATTTCAGCCGCTTAATGGTCGGTGCAACCGATTTGAAGACAAAGAAGGAAGTTTGCCCGATGGATATCATATCGATGTCCAAGTTCAACCAGACATAGCGCCACTCGGCGCCGTCCGACGGCACCTGGTAATAAATCTCGGAGAAGGCCTGTTGGTACAATCCATGGGTCCGGGCTTCGTGGCAGGCCTGTAGTGTCGCTGGTACTGGCGTAGATGAGAACAGATGGCAGATCGATGGCTGGGCCGCGTGAGCGAGGCGGATCTCGACGGTGCGAGGCTCGACAGTCATTTCCCATATCCGAGCACGGAGCTCGACTGGCAAACGAGGAAATGGGTGGAAAGTGGCCATCTGCTGAATCACTGCCGAGATCTGATTTTGGGAGCCAACCGGCGTGGTCAGCGTGTGCGACTCGTTTGCTGCAGTGAGAAGGTGGACGAAAAGACTTACCCAGCGATGGCCCGATTCTAAGCGTTCCGGAGTCGAATTTTCACTAGAGGTTCCCGAGCCGTGTTGCGGAATGAGGCCAAGACATGAGGAATGGGTTCAGACGTGGCGGGACCAGATATATGGGAAATTCGAAGGATCACGACCGATATCTGCATGTGACCCAAGGCGGATGCAGGGCCTGATGTTGGTGAGACGGCCCGTTTTCGGGGGGCGCAGGCTTGGCGGCTGTAATGGACACCTATGCGGGCCGTCCCATCTTGGCACCTTCCGGATCGACCACACGCCACGCCGTGAGGGGCCAACAGCCTCACGGGAGCCCGTGCACAGGGGGGTGCGCCGTTGGTCCCATGGCTCGGGTCTGATCTTTGCCCGGGCCGCCACATTCCAGTGTAGCGTGGACATGACCGGCGCCGCGTCCCAATTGCGGAGACGCATGGGACCCGCTGTGGTATCCAGATGCCTCGGATTCTGGACCACAGCGGGAGCAGAGAAGAGAGCAAGGCATGGGTTTGGCTACGCGCTAAGACTCTCCTTTTTTCCTTCCTTCTAGACTTTGATATAGCTATACCCGGTAGTATCCTCCCATCCCCATTGTCCATCCCATCGTCAATCACCGATACCGCCCCCTTCCTCGATTCTTCAGCCATTTGGCTTGCACGCGCACCGGCCATGAAGACCTCCATCGTACTGTCTCTTGTGGCCATCGCCCGCCACGTCGCTTCCACCCGCTTACCGGAATATCAATGGGATCCAGCCTCCGCGGCAGATTGCGTCGAGTGGGAGAACATTGACGACGACAGTCAATCATGCGAAGGAGTGCGTGCATACTATGGCATCACTCCCGAGGAGTTCCACAAATGGAACCCTTCCGTTGGTCTCGACTGCAAACCGTGGTGGATACATACATCATACTGCATCGTCACCCAGGAGAGACTGGACAACAGGCCAAACACGACAACTTCATCCTCGACAACTGCTACCCCCACCAGCAGCACATCCACTCTGGGTCCCTCTCCTACAGCTTGGATTGCCATGGGCTGTTATGTGGAGGATAGCAAGCTGCCAATTCTTGAGCAGAACGTGAGCCCGGCTGGTGGAAACGTATCTCTGACTGTCCCGAACTGCAAGGAAAGTTGCTATCGACGCGCGTACGGCTTTGCGGGCGTGCAGGCGGGCAACCAGTGCTGGTGCGGCACTTACGTTGGCGGCGAGTGGGCGAGCAATCAGACTGATTGTAATACCCCCTGCACCGGCGACAAGAAGACATTCTGTGGTGGAAAGGGACTTGTCAATGTCTTCCAGGCCCAGGAGAACCAGGCGCCCGCATCCACCACCGGCACCGGCACTGTCCCTGCCACCAGCACCAGCACTGCTGTCAGCATTGCCAGTGCTAGCAAGACGGGCGGGGCGGTGAGGAACATGGCCGTGTTTTAATTAGGATGACCGCACCACGTTCAGTTGTTTTCTTGTTGTTGTTTATGTATATAAAGCAGCTACGCGTGCACTCAGGGATACATAGTCCTGTCCTTGCACCAATTGTGGTATTTTATGAGTTGCCTATGTCCTAAACCCGATTGGAGAATATACACTGCTTTGCAGTACCTCAGAGACAACGTCAATCGTCACGTTGTGCCCTGTCGGCCTCATGCTCCTCTAGACCTCTCTCACGCTGTCCCTCTCTCGCGCCACTCTTCAACGCCAACAGCTTGAGTCCTCAACACCGGTTTGTACAAGTGCCCCAGCGTCCCCGGTTTCCTCATTTACCTACCCTCTCTACTCCACTCACACTCGCACTTCGGCATGCAGGGGCCCTCTCCACGAGATAGAAGCGTGGCAGATTCTAGCCACCTTGGTAGCCCCCATCCTGCACCTGCCTCTCTGTCGGCGCCCTTCCTGCCACCTATATCCTCTATGCGCCTCCTTGCATCTCCTGGCTCTCTACGCGTGGTTCTTGATTTGCCTCGTAGTTCAATAGTACCAGGCTGATCCTCGACCCAGCCTCTCGACCTAGATTCGTGAAATTCAGAGGATTAATCCCTCCACCACAGCTCGTGGGCGGGCGGGCACGCAGCACGGCTGGAAGCCAGTGTGCCGAAACCCCCTTTAGAGTCACCGTCTATTCCAGAACAAAACCCAACCACTGAAGGCTTATGTGTTTCATGTTAACCTTCTCCCAGAGTCTCTCTGCTTCCCTGGCTTCTTTTTTGGGTCTCTACTACGGGCGACCTGTTCGCCGCGCTCACTCTTACGCTCGTCTGCGAAGTCATCTGCGTCGCGGGACTCTAGAACACTTCAACTCTGTGGCCATCGCCCCGACAGCGTTAGATAGGTTATGGCAATGGAAACTAAAGCGCCAAGGAGTTCTTCGCCTTTGCGCTCTCCGTCCTGTTGCTAGCCTCCTCTCTCCAGCACACTATCCGGAGCATCACCTAGCTCTATGTTTGAAGCTTCAAAACAGCTCTCAATTTTGGTCGTCGCTTTAGCGTGCCCGATCCGTTCGCCTCTCTATGTATTTTTTCGGCCAGGACACAGGCCAGCTTACGGTCAAGTTTCTAAATGCGGATATCCTCATATGCAGGCGCTCCCTTTCCCCAGATAATAAAGTAAGAGAAGGTTGGCTATTTTAGTAAAATAGCACACTTTATATTAATAAGAATAAGGGTGAAATACACTTTTTAAAAAGTAGCTTAAGCTTATAAGGCTTATAAAATAGTATAGAGCCCTAATTTGTAACCTAGGAATAGATTTAAGACCCCTTACTAAAACTTAATAGTTTTTAGTAAGATATATTTAAGACTATGCCGCAGCCGGTAAGGAAGGGTGAGTAAGGGTAAGTAAGGGTATGTTACGTCCCCCTAGCACGAGCAACGATCACAATCACGTGCTATAGATCAGGTGACGCCTGATCACGTGCGCTTCGGGGCCTGCATGGCCCGAGGCTCCGGCCACGCCTGCGCTTCCAATCAAAGCGCAGTCGTTCTGTTCTTTTGGGCTGGCCTGCGGGCAGCCTGGCGTAGTGTCGTAACAGGGTAAGCAAGGGTGAGCAGACCTGAGGAGCGCCAAGTCACGTGCGCAGAAGGGGTTAGGTAGGGTGCACATTGGGGTGTTAAAACAGCATGTTCAGAAACTAGAGTCAAGAAAATTAAGAGGACCAAGAATCCAGTACCATCCTGACCAACGAAGAGACAAGGCGGAATTAACAATCGTTCATGGAGAATTCCATTGCATTCCTCTAGGGGCTTCACAAGACTCAGCCCATTCTTTCAAGACTCTTACACATCAAAAGACACAGTACTTACCGGAGTTCCTAAACATACAGTGAACACTTAATACTCCTCGTTCCAGTGCCATAATAGAGTTCCAGCCGCTCCAGTACCCAAATCTCCCCTAAACTTCATGAAGAACACATCGGTTGAATGGTTCAACGAAACACACTTCATCACCCCGTTAGTACTTTTCCCGGGCACCCTCAGCCAATATCTATTCTTGGTACTACTTGCGTAGTGGATATAGCATTGATGCCCTCTTCCACGGTTCCACTATCTCCTTCATCCGCCCAGGCCATTCGTTCCGCATCACCAACACTGTTCGGAGACGGTACGCTTGGCCAATTCAGGAACGTGGAATGGCTTCGTTGCAGCTCCAGCGTGAATCTAACCCGCCTATCGGTATTGTGTGCTCTCTCCATGTCGGGGATTTCTGCGGACTTTAGCGCGATAGATATGATGAAAATGTGTACGCACCTCGGCGCCGCCAAGAAGTGAAGCAAATGCGAAATGCTAGGACACAAAGAGAATCCCTATATCGGATGCTTGCGAGTGTGGCAATGGTGGTCAGGATGCCAAAAATGAGCCCCAGAGTAGCTTCGGTGGAGAGGTGGAAAGTGTGTGTGGCCATGGTGGCAAAAGACAGGCTAGTTTCTTGTAGAAGAACTGTCCAAAGCTTGGGAGGCTACAAAGTCGCAATAGAGGCCGCAATGTCGTAAATCCTTCAGATTTTCAACGTCGCAGGTCCTGGGAAGATTCAACGTCGCAAATCCTTCAAGACTTCAACGTCGCAAATCCTTCAAGACTTCAACGTCGCAAATCCTTCAAGACTTCAACGTCGCAAATCCTTGCAATTCACGGCGACGTTTCATAGATCGGAGCACTGGATAAGTGGTTTGAAAGAGAAAATTCCAAAAGAAGATGGTACTAGTAAAATAGAGGAGAGACTGCATCAAGACGATGAACACAAAGAGCTAAACCCAAGATTAAAAAGCGAGGTATGTATGTATGTACAAAGTCGTCTTTATACACACCCGCGTCAGGCAGAGACCATGCTGGCCTCCAAAGGGATGAAACTTGAGTGGCGGTGATTCTCAGATCCTCAAACCCCACGATATCGGCCTTACTCCCTAACGAAGAGGAATTAGGCTGATTCTTCCCCGAGCGATTGGCGACGCTCCTTCCCGCCAATCGCGTCGCCCGGATGGTGGATTTGATTTGCCATTCTCATAACCAGCCGGCACCGAAGCGACCCCCATCTTTCGGCTAATCCCCCCGACTCCATGGGAAGGGGTATGAAAACGGCTTCTAGAAGCAACCCCTTCCGCGTGGCCCACGATACAGCCCCACTTCGCTCAAACTACCCGCCCGGGCGTTAGCGAGTGTGGATTGGTGCGGCACGGGCCGGGGATCTTCAGTCTTGCATGGGTCTCCTAGCTGCTTCGGGATAGGACTTCCCGTTTACCCCACTCACAAGGCTGAGAATCATGAAACACCACGTTTCTTCTCTACATTGACCCCGAGTCCCTAGCCCCTGACCTGAACGTTGTGTGCCACTGGAGATTCGCAACCGGATCTGTGACGCGGCTATCAAGGCTGAGAGGGGAAGACGTCCAAATTAGGCAAGTAGCACAAGGCCTATCTCTGCAGGGAGATGACGCAGCAGGCAGGGTCAAGCACCCTCACATTGAGGTAGAGCGACAATGATTGAAGCAAGTCGAGTGTATTTTTACATGATAGAAATAAGCCTAACTCCGGTCACTTATCTCCCGGGCCTTGAAAACACCGTGCTCGGACTTCGATAGCGAAGGCACAGTAACGGACAATATTGGCATGATGCCACATCTCCGGCTTCTCTTCGAGTTTATAGTATCACCATCCACTCCTCCATGCTCCAGGTGCTGTTCCGACTATGCGGTCCTCCATCTCATCTTCGGCACTCTCGCTCCTCCGCTCATGATCCCATTCCATCCGTTCAATATGGCTAGCGTCGTACGGAGATGGCACCACTGGCCAATCGAGGAAACTAGACCTTATTGGTAAGAGCTCAATTGCGGTATCAGCTGGGGGCTGAGTGGGAGCAAGATGACCGACAATATCGACGGCTTCAACGTCGGTAGAAGCTAAGTTCAGTTGGTTCTTTAGCTCTGGTTCACTCGGAAGTTCTGCAGACAAGCGCCACGAGTGGGAAGGTGTAACTGAAGTTTATAGACGTACCTCGACGTCGACGGCAACCGCAACAGATGCAGACAATAATAAAACCGATCGAGCCTTTGTACCGGATACCTGCGATCGCCGCGACGATGCCGAGGATTCCGAAGACGATCCCTACTATAGCTTCCATAGACATATCTAGACGATGCAGTCAAATCTTCCTTTACGAGTGCACACGATATGAATCTAAAGGAGTGTCAGCTTTGAAAGTAAAGATATCATTACTGCAAGCAGCACGCTGCCAGTAGCACGCAGTCTCAAGGATATGAATATTCGGGAAATGCATGGAATGTGCAGGCATTTTGCACCAAAAAGAGATACTTTGACACTCGAGAAAGGTGTTTACTTCAAGCCAGGATGAAAAATGAGGGAGACTCGCAAGGCTGAGCGAGGTACGTACTTTGCCAAAGGCTAACCTGATTAGCCCAACGCTTAGACGCGGTAGACCTTCACGTTTTCCAGTTGGAACGGGCATTAGCGAGAGAATGAGTGCTTAAAGTTCCGAAAGAAAAAATCGTTGGCTTCTGTGAGTTCAAGTTGGCGGTCGGCGATGGATGATATTACTGTCTAATGGCTTCCGAGACTTTGTGAGACTAGCAACGAACGTAGATTACTCTCTAGAATTGAGGGTAGTGACTGTCACAAGAGAATTGGCGTTGAGAGAAATCGAGGTTCTTGTATTCCCTGGTAGTGTCAGAGAGGGGTTTGCTTCAACTGCGCCCCGATCATCACGTCGTAGGCTGATCCTCACGGCCCGCTGCCGCCGCATCTCTGTTCTGACACTACCAGGCTATTCGTCGAGTGATTGGTACAAAAATACTAGTGTTTAGAGAAATCGAGGTCCCTGTATTCCCTGGCAGTGTTAGAGGGGGGCGTTGCCTCAGCTGCGCCCCGATCATCACGTGGTAGGCTGATCCTCACGGCGCGCAGTGGCCGCATCTCTGTTCTGACACTACCAGGCTATTCATTGCTACCACCAGGTTGTTTATCGTCACTCTCAAGTCACTCACTGGCATGACCGAGCATTCCGCTGACAGCGCCAGTTTAGGATCTCCGGACCAGTTAGTGGAGCCGCGCTCCCATTTTTTGGGTAATGCCAGTGGTACCGCAAGATTCAGCCTCTCGACGCGACCCGAATAACTTGCGAAATATTTGCGCACAGACTCCACCCAGGTCTTCCTATACTCTGCGTTGGCTCTACGAACCTCTGCAACTTCCAGGAACTAGTCCTACGAGACCAGACACGGATATGGAGCACACAGCCTATGTGATACTAGCAATGTGGAAATAGGCCAATACGGCGCCTTTCAATCATCCGCAATGCTGAATAGTTTTACAGCAACGTTCTCGAAACGTGGAGGCGCCCCTTTTTCGCATATTCTAGTCGAGGCAATCACTGCCTAGCTATCCTCATCCGCTCTCTCAAAGTTTCGCTCGTCCTCCCATTCAATTCGCTCTATGTCCCCGACAGCATACGGCGATGGTACTATAGGCCAATCTAAGAATGTCGATGTGGTTTGAAGCTCGAACGAGTCTTCGAGCGAGGTTAGGTGTGCTTCGATATCACGGAGATCTGTCATCCTTAGTTCAGCACAAGTGTCTGAGAAGATGAGAAAGATGTTATAGCGGAATAGGTACATACCTCTACGCCGACGAGACCTCCGGCATACACGAAACACAAGGACGAATAGGCTAGTGTCATGATATCGAATGCTTGCAAGAGCAATGCCGACAGTAAGCACGCCGAATACAATCTCCGCAATCACCTCGGCGGAGACGTGGGAATGGGATCTTGTGTGCTCAGTCATTGCGGGACGAATCTTTTACTTTTGTCAGAGCCGCTTCGTGGTATTCGAACGTCAGCCTTGTGATCGGGCGGAAAGAAAGGGTGGATCATTTTGACCAGCATATTTTGGTTGCCGCAGGCAGCACGAGAGACGAGTGATGGCGGTTTGAGGTGACAAGCGTGGCTGATCAAGGCTGAGCTACGTACCTAATTCGAGATGGCACATAGAATAGATCAAGAGGCGTGGTGATGGGCAGTCTGCAAATGGTATTGCTGCATTGCAAGATTAGCAAGCCGAGTAAATCGATTACGTCGAAGTAGTACTGTTCTACTTTGACCGCTCTTTTGCGACTGAGCTGACTGGATGGATGGGAGAGAAGGCTTACGATCTCAGATACCTGCGAGGAAGCAAAGGGCTGAGCGGATGGTGGTTACGGAGGCTTCAAGGTGGACTCGCGAGTGAATGGTAATGATGTAATGTTCAGCGTGATAAGGTCGCTTTTTGCGTAGGCTAAAATATCCCACGACTATAAGGAGGCTTTGTGCTGCTTTAAGAGGGGATGTAAGGTGCGGAATGTGTGCTTTTGTGCAATGTTAAATGCGTTTCAAGGAAAATTTGGAGATGTGGATTCGCTGGAGGGTCAGACAAGCTGGCGAAAGCCACCGCTTTTTAAAAAGCTTTGACTTGAGAGACGAATCCGCACTGGAAGATCACCGCTAGGGTCCATGGCCAAAGCTTTTTGAAAGCACACTGACTTAAGAGACTAATCCGCACTATAAAGATCACCGCTAGGGTCCCAGGCCAGAGCCTTATGAAAAGTCCACCGACTGATCCGCACTGTAAGATCACCGCTAGGGTCCATGGCCAAAGCGTGTTGAAAAGCAACTTGAGACCAATCCGCACCGTAAGATCACCGCTAGGGTTCATGGCCACACCTCTGCACGGACCATCCTATGATCTTTAGAGCCGCGCGCCCTGTCAAAATCCCGGCACCTTCGGGCACTGACTGCGGCCTTTGGGCTCCCCGCACCGTCCGAAGCTATAGCCTGCCTAGGGATGGTGCTGGGTGACTTTCGCCAGTCTCCTGAGCTATGGCACAGCCTCCTGAGCTACAAACGACAGTCGGCCTTCCCGTGGCCCGAGATGTCAACGTCTGAGCTTGTAAGTTTGGTGTTCTACGCCGGTGTTCTACCCTGCTAGCGCTAAGCCATGTTAGTGTGAAGCAGCTAGACTAAATAGAAGCGGATTATTAAGGGAAAAGGTGCGGGCGTATTCGAAAAGGAAGAAGCATTTCGCAAGCTCATACCTGATGATGAAAAGATAAGCTCTTTCCAAATCTCACCAAGCGAAGAGTAGATTGTTTTAGCGACGGTTCTGCTATTCCTCCATATGGTAAAACGCTTCTATGAAATAATGATCTGAGATACTGCTGTTCTAGCTCGTTTTTTACTCACAATCGGTTTCTCGTTACGACACATTCACAGTGTCGGTTATTTTGAACACTTCACAGGCGACGGGTCCAGCGATAGCTGCAAAGTCATCACATACATATCCTAGATTGATTCTAATAAGTAGTCTAAAATGTAGTATTAAAGAACCATTATGCTGGCGGGCATTGTTAAAGCGAAACTACGCAAGGCTGAGTCCTCGCGTGTCCGCGGAGTAATCAGGGAGAACGCTGAGAAAAAGTGAAGCTGACGGCGTTGACGCGGACGGTTTCCCCGGCTGTAGGCAGAAGCGTTGGACAAGTCTCATTGGTCGACACAGGGTTTCTATTACGCCCGTATCAGGCGCTCCGGGCTTCCGTGTCTAAACTCTAAACCCCAAATAAACATCTGACCTGGAGCCATCAACCGGACCTAAGAGTGCACTCAATCTCATCGTGATTAAAAATAACGGTGTTCTAATATTCCAACTCACAACCCCAATTTCCTCACTGACCTGCACACGTGTTGCGCCCGTACCGTTTTACATTGCTCTCAGCCTTGTCCAGCCACACCTCAAGATCTAGGCAACAGGATTATAGAGATAAGACTTGATAACGCTCAATAAGAATGGTCCAACGAAGGTAACTTTCGTATACATCATAGACCTCGTCTCGTTCCATCTTCTCCACACTTTCACTACTTATCGTGGACCCTCAGCATTCCCGTGATGTCTCAGAGACGGGCCAATCCGCTCGGCAACCTCCTCCGTGCTGCCACCTCTCCATACACGATCCCACTCCCTTATTTGCGCTTCAGAAACTTCATATGGCGATGACCGATGCAGAGAACTCCACGGTACTGTATGCAGCTCGAGCGGGTCTAGAAGCGGAACAGTTCTTATAGGCCATGATGCTGAGGTAGTAGTACCAGCAGTTGCCTCGACGTCGTTTAAATCTTGAGGGCTTTAGCCCCTGCTGATAGGAGGATACCTGAGGGACAGTACCTCTTGACCGACGAGGAGTGCAGCAAAAACGAACCATCGAGTCCTTGAATTGGATACTGGCGACCGTGGCGGTGAGGGTAAGGACGCCGAAAACGACGCCAATGATCGCTTCAGTGGAAAGATGAAGGTGGGATTGAGCATGTTCGAGCATCGCGAGATGTGAGGTACGTTTAGCATAAAATAAAAGGAGTAATTTGGGTGCTGCCGTATGTTGGGCTATGAGAAGCAGATTTAACTCTCAATCCAGAGCAGCTCCTGTGGGCAAGAAATTGTTAGCTTTATCATTACACGGCGGCGAGGAATAATATTACGAAGTGGCTTCGACGTCCAGTGACTTTGTCTCGTAGCGCAATAGAGGGCTGATGTTAAGCGTTTAGCCTGCGACTTCTGGCGGTGTTCGATAGAATGAGTAGAAAATAATCGAATTCGAACTGCAGACCTTAAGGCAGAGGTCGTCGCCTTTGGTCAGTGTGATAATGGTGATGTCGCGGGTGGAGTGGGGCGGCATCCGACGCTTGGTGGCATCCGATGCTTGGTGGCATCCGATGCTTGGTGGCGCTCAGCATCCGATGCTTGGTGGCGCTCAGCGTATATGGGGGCGCTCAGCGAATCTGGGGACGCTCAGCGAATCTGGGGACGCCTAGCGAATCTGGGTGGCGTCCATGAGTCTGTGCGGCTTAGGGGATAAGCATTTTAGTAAGCGCATGGCCTAAGGCGAATACAGTCTAGCATCTGAGTGCCATTTGTTATGTTTAAGAGGCCTGATGCGAAAAAAAGCAGTACTATACTCATCTCGAACCCGCGCTAAGAACTTTTTCCTGTGGAAAGTAGCTCCAAATGGTCTACGGGCTGCTCACAAAGTATCTTCTCGCACTTCTCTCATTGACTTTCTTGGGTGCAAGGATACCACCTCTAAACTTTCGGTCAATTATAGTATAGCTGAAGCAATCTGAAAAGGTAAGCAGAAGCGTTAGTAGGATAGGCATTTCATCAAACTGTATGCATAAAACCATCTGACAAGGCTGAAGGTCTGCAATCACACCAGATCTGCAGATGCATCGTTCTTCGCTCACCCTGTCCGGCATCAGCTGTAGCTAGTCAGGCTTGGTACCCGGCCAAGAGGGTATTGGACAAGCACACATGCTCTAGCACCTCCGGCCGTAGTCAGGTAGTTTGAACTTGAGCTAGGGGGAGAAGGGAGCGGAGCTCTGAGCATCCCGGGCCCCCCGACGTGGACATCGTACATACTCAATCACCCAGGCGTTTCAACGGCTCCATGATTGAACGATACTCTAGCAGTACCCGTTTTCCAGAACTCCTTCACGAACCCCACCCCCACACTGTGCCGCACACGGGATTTTACCCCGCCACGGCATATCCAAATTTCAGCCTTGCCCAGCAATAGCAGAACACCTTTGCAGCAGTGAGTCGAACACGACATGAGAGAGCCTACGTCGCCATGTGCATGCGTACAAATGTGCAAGTTTATCATCGTATTCATGCTCAACTTCCATTTGAAATCGTTGAATGTCCCAAAACACTCCTTTCCGTTTCCATTAATGCTGTAGCCACCCGGCGTCGTTCGAATCAGTACCAACGGCATGATTCCATGCTCTTATTTCTGCTTCGCTAATATTGTACGGTGATGGCCAGTCCAAGGATGTAAAGGAGAGCGCACGCAGCTCGAAAGAGCCCTGGAATGTCGTGGTATTTGTAGGCCATACGGACGCCATGGCACTTGGAACAGCCTCGACATCATTTGGACATAAATTATTTCAGCACTTCCGGAGAGATCTTAACGGGCAGAGGACCCATACCTCTGAGTTGACGAGACATGCAGCAGATGCGTACTACGGAGTCTTTGTATCGAATGCTCGCAACCGTCGCCGTGAGCGTTAGGATCCCAAAGATGATACTGACCATTGGCCCGGGAGCCATATTTTACGATGTTTCTCTTGGCGATTTTGGCGAAAGTTGTTGAGATGTAATTGTTGGGCAGAGCCTGGGCCGATTGTGTACACCCTTGTTAAAGTGGAAAGCGTCTGAGAGATGCAAGGACCGCGAGCACTGAGCAAGGTCAAAGCGGATGATAAGGCTCTGCGAACTTATTTCCAGCTCTCGTGATTTGCGTAGATCGTATTAGGAGGGCCGTCTCTCGACTGAGTTGAGATGCAGAATACAGTAGAAATGATGTGGATGATGAAACCTAAAAGAGTACTGTAAGGGCGACGTGAAGTGCGCAGGTTTTATACTGGTTTAGTACAATTCTGGCGAGAGGAGAGCCTTTATAATGGCTAGATGGGCGATTGGCGGAGTGGAGGATTGAGGAAGACTAGTAGCTGGTGAAGGGCCGACGCCTTGCAGGGGAATTATAAGAAAGAACATATAGATAGACCATCTGAGCATCACGCTGGCGATTGGACCGAGCTCTAGCATCAGGACTAGCAGCACTCTCTTGAGAGCGCGGCTGGTCAGTGGATCGGTGCCTGAAGGATTCACTTTCTGGTCCCGACCTTGCGCATTCTGAGGAGAGCATGCCGGCCTCCTGCCGGCCTCCTCCCGACGATTTTTTAATAGAGCGTGCCGTTGAACACAGGAGTACCCCTCGGCGGGCCTGCGACGAGGAGATAGCGCGGTAGCTGAGGCGGAAGCTTCGATGCCAGCAGTCACAGCGCGAAACCCGGGAAGGGACGGCGCGTCGCCTGGAGATTCTCTGGAGCAGCAAGGGTAAGCTACAGATGTGGGCCTGGTCCAAACACGTGACCTTGAGCTCATGATTGGCAATGGAATCTCGGAGAAGATGCCGATGATGGTGATGCCGGTGATGCCGCAGATGCTGGAACGACAAGGCTGAACATCAATCCGGCTTCCTTTTATCCACAAAGGCACGTGCCGTTTCAGCCTCGTTATGCTTCGCTTCAGGCGAAGAGGTGGTTTCGAGAGATTACATGCGAAGTCTAAATTTGAGGGAGGGTGGATGCGGTTTCAGTCCATAATACTGACGAACAAACAAATATAGACTTCAAACCTTCTCGTATTCTTCCATGTCTGACCTCGAATGAGACAGGCAAGATATTGCGGGAATTGATGAAAATGATGAGCTGATAGATTGAGAGATGAAGAGTGTTGAATCAAAGAGATGATGACTCGGGTTGCAGCACTACAACCTAGGGTCAGCAACTCATATGCAGTAACGTATCAGGATAGCATGCTGATACAGGAGGAAGTAACAGGTAGTGCAACAGCAGTGCTGCAGCACGGTATCAGTACTGTATCAGGAAACAGGATGAATCAAGTAACGCGTCAGGAAGAGATACCACGTTATGCCCCCGGGGCTGGCCCCCCTCCTTCCCCTAGTATATAAACAACGAGCTAGACACCCATAGAAATCAGAGTTCACATCAATTTCAACCTGAGTACCAAAGGAGACCCTGACCGATGTTAATCCTGACCTCATCCACCTCATCACCCGGCGACATACCGCTTCCTGACCCACTTCTGGGCTAGGCATATGTTCAGATGGGCGACAACTTTCGAAGGCGAGGGCAGCTGTTTGGATTCAAAAAACGGAGTAAAAAATAAGGTACTTTTTTATCTGGGGTATATAGTACATACAAAAGGTATTCCAAAAGAAGCTCCAATCGAGCGCTCCTTCACACAAGTCATGGCCAATCGTCTCAGGCCTTTTCATACTCTCACCCTCTCTCCAGCCCCCTCTCCTCTTCCACACTCCCGCTCCTCCTCACTCGATCCCACTCCCTCATCTCCATCTGGCTAGCCTCATACGGCGATGGCCAGTACCGCAACTCCAGCGTATCACGACACGGCACGATACATTCCGATCGTTGCGTTACCGTAGCCGCATTTTCTAGGTCACACGCACCAGCTATCGCTTCTCCGTGAGCGTTTGATTTCATGAGTTCGGAAAGGGGTGACTATACCTCTCCGCCGACGCGACCGGCAATAAAAGCGCGCGATGTGAGAGCAGATGGAATCTTTGCATCGGATACTGGCGATGGTAGCCACGATCGTGAGGATGCCGAAGATGATGCCGAGGGTTGCTTCGGTGGAGAGGTGGGAGTGAAGCGAGTGGGAGTCTTGTTCTGTCATTGTGGAGGATTGAGGGATGTCGGAGCGGTCTTGATGCTTGTGCCGTCAGGGTAGATTAGGTGCGTTGCTAGTTGAAGTATAATTTGGGCTGGGTCTGACGTATGATGTTAGGAGGAACATTGCCTAAAAGAAAGGAAGGAGTATCATGAGACTGGACTTCGTATCAAGGGGAGCAAGTAGAAAAGTCTCCTAATGACGTGAGAGTATAACACAAGGGGACCTTTTCTCTGGTGATATTGACAATGTAGCCGTCCAGAATGGCTATGAGCCAAGATGAAGTACGTACCTGGCAACAATCTTCTTGTCTACAACAGCTATCACGTGATTAAAAAGACCAAAGGTGTAAGACGATCTTCTTTCGGGAATGAAACGTGGTCGGAGTATGCACAGTCTCTGAGAGACGCCGAGTGCATTTTTATATGGTTTTTCTTTTACACTGGTTAAGGCAGCTGCGAGAGGGGTGATGCGAGGGAGGCTGTGAAGACGATAGCTGCTGCAGCATGCAGCATGCCACTCTGCACGCGAGCCAATACTATTGGTTTCCCTTGGAGATAGCCTCCAAGGGAAACCAATAGTATTAGCTCTCGTGCGAACCCTTGACAATTACGACTGCCACAACACGTCTCTACGTGTCCCGGAGTGGAAGTTCTAGGGTCTGCAATTTTCAATGACGAATAACATGGCGCGGAGCTGGAAAAGGGCCAGGCATCAAATTCGTCGATCTTGAAAGGCGAGGCCTTGATTTTGTCCGTTGTGTAGCGGTTGAAGGCAGATCCGGACGGAAGCTACGCAGCTCGCTCCGCCGCGCTGACTTGGTTTGGCGAATCTCAGTGATCTATCTGGACTGGAGTGGAGTGGATTAAGCCTCAAATCCACTTTAGTCCAGCAAAATCGCTATAGAGCTCCTGGAGCTCCAGGAGCTCTATAATAAGGCTGAGGGTCACCTAAAATAGCTTGTAATTTCCTGAAATAGTTTAGCGTTAAGAGTTAACGCTTAATGGTATTGCTATACAGCTAATTCTATCTCGTCCTTAGGTAGGAAGATTAGTAATGTTATATTTTCACTACATAGAAAGGCCATATATGCTTATAAGATAGGTGCATTTGCTAAAGAAGCACGTGAAGCGTACGTCACGTAACTTAACAGTCAAACTAATTGGAGACTGGAATCACCAGCACCATACATATATACGTATATATAAACCATTAGAGCTCCAGGATCATCTACAGCCTTAAATCCACTCCATCTAAATAGGAACTCAGTGCAGTCTTGTGCTTTTTTCGAGTGCCTCCATCCCAGTCCAACTCCAAATGGGTCCAGTCCAGATAGATCACTGATGGCCATGGCCATGGCCAGTCTAGGTGTATGGATCGTAGCTCTAAAGAATCCCTTGGCGGAGTACCATCTCCGTTCGGCACTTCTAGAATAGTCATAGCTTCGAGATCAACTAGATTCGGGTTAAACTTAGCACTGAATCTCAAGATGTGAGCGAGTGGTCACACCTCTCCGCCAACGAGATCCTCAGTAGACGCTAAACACAAGCGCACAAATAGAGTCCTGATACCGTATGCTAGCGACCGTAGTGGCGAGGATGAGAATGCCGAAGATGATTCCAGGGACCGCTTCAACGGAGAGACTGGGCCGGGTCATTGGCGGAGTTTGCGTTGACATTGTTAACGAAAGATTGCGTCTTTTTGGCGGCACGCGTAGACAGTGTGAAGCGGATCAAGAATCAAGCATCCAGTATGCAAACGATCTAGTGGAATGTTAGAAGAGAAAGGGTAGGACTTGAGCCGAACATATATGTTTTGGGGTTGTGGGCGTTAGAGTGCATATGCGCTGTCGTACAGGCGGTTTTTGTGAGGATCTCGATTTCGTTGCTTCGGGGATCCTAAGGCCTCCGACGTATGCGGGCGACGCCCTGGTAGGTGTGGTCAAGAGAGCGGGAGTCGTGCGAGCAATGCAGGCGGGGAGTGCAACGAGGGTGCTTTGCTGGGGGGGGCCAATCAGCGGCGATAGCGCGTTATGGATCGCCGCAGCAAAAAGACAAGGTCAATGAAAAGCACTACAAAGTCGTGCTCGACATATTTGTCGGCGAAGCGCTTGCAGCGTGGGCATTACGTTAGCCGCACCCCCTTATCAACTCGAGGTCCGCGGTAGCTCAAAGCTGACGCTAGCGGCTGGCTGTCTTACATTAGCTACAATGTACATGCAGGCCTCGGCGTATTTTACGGCCTGTAAGCCTTGACAGAAACAAAAAGAGGTCGTTAATGCGTATGGCGACGAGGCTGAAGACCTCTTGAAAAGATACCCAATACAGTCAGGTGAAACGCAGACCCCTGGCTGCGTGAGTCTGCTGGCCCACGGCGTCTGCTCAGAATGGTGCCCTTGGAAGGTCGATCCCAGCCTCGTCACCCCCACGCATTATCCCCTGTTGCCCCTGTTGCCCCTCTTGTAAACCTAGGTAGACCCCAGCCCTGCCGTAAGGCTGCAGGCCCAGTTACCACATCACCTTGTCCCGATTTTAGCTCCGTCCGATTTTCCACTGACCACGTTATGGGCATGCTCATAACTGCGCTAGGAAAGGGATGGGAGCTTCGGAAGTGGCCCGGGTTCGGTGGTGTATTGAAGGCGATGGATTCTTGAGCCTATGGAATATCAATTACGGATAATGTTGGAATTTTGGGGAGAAAGACCCGTTGCTGGAGGGGTGAAGAGTACCAAGAAGATCCGGCAGATCAAGGAGAAAGTCCTAATTTGGCATTGCAGAAAATTATCGAAAGACATTCAAGAACTTAGGCCGTTGTTCGTCCACAGAGAACCATGGAAGTTCACTTAAAAATGGGAAAACAAGGACAAAGAATAGAGGCTCAAACCTTTTGAGGTGCTGAAGAGTGACGGCAAGGGAACTCACTAGCACACTGAAACTGGAAAAACTTGAGGGTGCACTTTTCACATCACCACACGGACCCACCATACTCTAAAAGGGGTTCATATTAGACCGTACTACTGTCCCTACTAAACTTCCATCCACCCACAAACCAAAGGAAGAAAAGAAAATGCTTTTCCACCACGTACCAGGCACCCCACCATCTCTGCCTTCTGCTCTCTCCAGACCGTGAGCAGTCCAGCAATCGAACCATTCAGCCGTCGAGCCTTCTAAAGGTGGAAGACCTTCGAGCAGTCTAGCCATCCAGCCATCCACTCATAGCCTTCGAACCTTCCAGCCGACCACCCATCGATCCACCCAGAGAGCTCACCACAGTGGTGCATACCTAGTATAAAAAAAGCAAAGAGAAGACCTACCATAGGAAGAAAAAAAGACCCAACAATCCCAGCGCCTACACAGCTCCATGATCCACAATCTGTTGAACTGCCCACAGTTCTCTCGGATCACCATCAGCAGACGGCAACGCCTGGGGGTGGCCTCGCGAGTTTCCAGGTCGTTCAAAATCATGCTCGATTATCGCAGCACCATCGCAATGCACCGTATCCATGCTTCCAGAAACCGAGGAGAGTCGTCAAAGTCGTTCTGCGCTACTAGGCTGGGCGGCCGTTCACGCCGTCGCTTGGAGCGATACCATTTCCACCCCGCACAGAGACGCTACCGTTCATCGGGAAGCTCTGCGGCATGTTGTTGACAGGTCGAGGGACAGCAGCAAAGCCGTGGCCTGGTAAGGCGAACTTCGGAGGCTGGGCTGGTGGAGGTGGCTTCGGTGGGAGATGAGATGGCACACCCCACTTCGCGATGCTGCTCTGAAGCGGGACCGAAGAGTTGCTCGACTGCGTCGACGTGGTTTGAGACGACGCCGACATAGCAACGGGTTGAGGAAGCGGGTGCGATATGCCCTGTCCACTGGGTTTGGAGGGAGTGGAGTTAGAGCTTTGCGGGACGCGGGGAGCATTGAAAGATACTGGCTGAGTGGAAGGGGGACTAGGGCGCTGCATCTGGTTCATCATCGGTAGCTGGTTAGCCATTTGTATTTGGTTTCCCATCGGCACAGGGACCGGGTAACTGCCATAACCGTTCGTGCTCTGATGCTGCATCTGCTGCATATTAGACTGCATGATCTGCTGCTGCATCGGAAACGAGCCATTACGATGAGTCGGAACAAATGCCTGGCTTTGGGGATTGAACTGCTGGCGGTTGAAACTGCCTGGGAGAGGATGCTGGCTCCTGTTCTTCCCGCCATTAAACCCAGCATTGGGAAATTGACCATATGGATATGCCCCTGGAACGGGCACCTGCCCGGAGGCCGACATCGGACGATCGTTAAGGTTGTTCTGGCCAAATTGCGGATTCATCGGGAATCCGTGTTGTTGGGGTGCCTGTGGCCACTGTTGGTTCATTGGCATAGTCTGTTGCCGGTACGATTCCTGGTAAGATGCCATTGTTGGAACCGACATCTTGGGTGTGACTTGAGAGGGCATTGGTGACGTCTGGAATGACATGCCTCTCTGGAACTCGGCGGACAGGTCGTATCCAGTCGGGGCTGCGCCAGTGTAGTTAGGGTAACTCGCGGGGACGTTCCCAGATTGGAAACCTTGATTGGGCCACCCATACTGTGCCTGGCTTTCCTGATGCATCGTAGGATACGCTCCAGTGTATGCTGCAGGCGAAGCGGTAGGACCCATGGTGGGAAATTGCTGCGGAGTCTGCATCGTAACAGGAGGATACTGACCATAATACGCGGCGGCCGGATCTCCCGTATAAGCCGGCGGACTGTAGGGCTGGGGATAGAAAACATTGAACCGCGATCGAGCTTCGAAGCCATCGTCGTCGTAATTGCGTTGCTTCTTCCCCTTCTTTTTGCCCGACGCAGAACTCGATCTTGAAATATCTGTCTCTTCATTCAAACCGGCGGCAGCTGCCGTGGACTCATTCTCCTCCGCTTCCGCAGCACCGAAAATGCGCTGTCTAGCCTCTTTATATCTCGCCTCTCTCTCTTCTCTTGTCAAGGCCGACTTGTCTTTGCCCTCGTCTCCTCCGTCACTACTACCGCCGCCTGCTTCAGAAGTAGTCTTGGAAGGATTCTCAGAGTTAGCATTTGTATTAGTACCAGACTTCTCACCACCACGACGCATGATCTTCCGAGCGGGTAGATCAGAAGGCGGTGTAGCCGCGATTTTCGAGTGAACTGGCAAGGCCGAAAGCGGCGGTGGACTGTGATGTAACTGTCAGCATGAGAACCTCTGTAGGGGAGGTTCCGAATTATGAGCTTGGGGGTGTTGCAAACGGCTCCAGGTCGCGAGAGAATGTAAAAAGTCGTGGTCCTAGTCGCCGTCGCCGTCGCCCACGCCATCGCCATAATCATCTTGAATCCCTTCCCAATTCCCACCCTTTGGCCAATCCCAACCGCTAGTCTGATCGCCATTGCCTTCGATTTCGACTTCGTCGTTGCTGTTGTCGTTGCTGTCGCTAAAAAAAGATTCTAAGAAAGGGTATGACACTTACATCCTGCAATAGGACGTCTTCGATATCTTGACAGCAGTCATCGAGTCATCGACAACATGACCAAGCAAATAATAATCCGCAAGTCGATGCGTGAGCATCCTGTAGAACGTGTTACAGTTGGGTAGTGACAGCTCACTCTCGCTAGTCACGATCAGCTCGGATTTCAACGTATGAGTATCCGATGCGACGTACTTGGAGTCCTTGACAAAGTCGATGAAATCCTGCTCGAGCTTCAAGACAAACAAGCGGTCTCGTGGGGACTCTAGGGCTTCGATAAGTTTTTCGTCGGGAATCGCTGGTGGTTGGGCAGCATTTATAGCGCCATTCACAAGCGGTTGGGACACAGGTCGAGCGGCATCCGTGGGAGCAGCCGGATCGAATAGCACGTGAGTGCCACCGACGTTTGGCGTCTGGAATCGGCCAGGCGGAGCTCCTCGTGGAGGTATTGGGCCAATAGCAGAGATCTCATGAAGCTGGTCGCGGAATGCCCGCGCAACGCCACTGTCCGAGCCAACTCGCGAGCCTGTTGCAACAGAGTCGGGAGGCGAAATGACATCCTCCTCTTCAACGGCGCGCAAACTGGCACTGTCATCGGGACGAATTGATTCCTTCTCGTCCAGGGCAAAGGTCGTCGCAGAGGCCACGCTTTTGCCATCCAAGCTGGGAAGCTTTACGGAACCGTCCGACGACGACAGCTGCGTAGTGTTGTCATCCGTCTCGAGCGACTTGACGAGGGCGATAGAGGGAGGCGGCTTCTCGACATCCTGGTCTTTCGACCCAGGCTCGGAGGTGACCTGTTTGCCGGTCATGTTGGCCCATTGTCCAGTACGGGAGTCTGTACTACAAGATGTCTCTTGGGGTCCCCGCGCGGAATCGTTATTATGCAGGTGGTGTGCGGCGTCGGCACCAGAGCCCGTCATCGGGGTGGGCTGTATATGGAGCTTCGGGCTCGGCGGAGAGCGGTGAGCATTGGGAGTAGAATCCTTCATATTCGGAATTGGTTTGTATGTAGATGCTGCGACCTGGTGAAGATTAGCGAGATTGAGCGGCGATCTGGGGTCGAAGCTTGATTTCACCCGCCTTTGCAAATGAGGGTTTCACCGATACGTTCTCGACAGGGACGGCCGCTGTAGAGGCCATGTTGTACTCCAGGAACGCCAATGATAGTGAAAGTCGGAGCTGCGGTGCTGGGGCGCTCGGAGCGATATGTGATGTCGTCCAAATAAGGAAGTAGGATGTAGAAGACAGGGAGCAAATCTCAGGAAACGGGGTTCTCAAGGAAAGTCAAAGTAGCCAAGGCCAGAGTACTGGACATGATGGGTATTCAACATAGCAAGGTGAAGGTGAAGAGGAGGTGGGGGAGGGTGGATGAGCTCCAGGCGGGTGCAGAGAGCCCAGCGGAGAGAGCTGCTGCGCCTTCGTAGGGCAGCGCGGTGAACGGACGGGCTTGCACTGCGAGTTTGCGTGTCCTACGCTGGGTGCAAGAGAGGACGAGGTCGGGCGCTGAACAGTCCGCAGCAATGGAGGCAGCGGTGGAGGTGCGAGATGGGAGGGAGGCGGAGAGGTGGCCGTGGTGGGATTCCATCACAGGAATTCTGGAGCCGGAGACGGGCCGGGAGGACTTGGCGTCTTTGGGCGGTTTGCACCGGGCCTGCCTAAACTGCTGGCTCTTGGCATGCACAATTGCGTGCCAGCAAGATATCCATGGATGTGGATACGTCAACAAAGCTGTTTCGTTCAATTGCTCATCAACGAAAGCACGTCGGACGGTAGCAGACCATTTCCACCTGCTCCTTGAACCACGCACCCAGCCAATGGGCATCAAGACTGTCAGGGGTGCTTGAGCAAAAGTGGCAGTCCAAGAATCTCTGCCGCCTCAGACGGGCAGCATTGGGCTGCCGCTTCATGTTGGCCTGGCTGCGATCAGAATTTCACATTTCCAGCGAATGCACAATCAAAAGCATGATTTCACGCTGTATGAGCCAATGAAATAAATCTCGACCTGTTTCACGTTTCCGCTCACGGAGCACATGACTTCGTAAAGATCGCGGCCTTGGCAGCATTTTTCGTACGCGGCCTTGGGCCTCAGCTCGCCGCATCACCGCCAGGCATCTCCAACTGCACCTCACCTCGCCGAGAGTTCACCTGCCGCTCTCGCTGAGGCCGCCTCCTACTTCTCCTCGAACCGCCTTGGATCCCTTTCAACACCTAGCAAAGCGCACCGCCACGCCGGACCATGTTTCGCGGTCCCAACGGTGGTCGCTCCAAGGCGACAGCTACCACGCTGTGTCAGAAGTGCCTGAAAAAAGATACGCGTGCCCTCACTCCCAGCCCGCCTTCTGTACTGACCTCTCTGCACGGCACTACAGCTACGAATGCAAAGCAACCGCCCAAGAACGCCCGTATACCTCCCGGCCCTCCCGAACCCAACAGCTGCACAACCCAAAGCTAGCCCCAAAGCTAATGAGCGATGTGCCCAACGACCTTCTCCGAAAGTAGGCCCACCACCACACCATCCACTCCTACACCTCTCTCCAGTTTCTAATCTCTTTGTCACAGGAAAGGCGTAGCCGACGAACAACTCGCCAAGATCGCCGCCGCTGAGCGAGGCCGCAAGCACGACCGAGACGACGACGGCGCCTCTCACTCACCGCGCAAGCGCTCGCGCTCTGTTTCCTCGTACTCCTCGTCTGTGTCGACAATCTCTACGAACCGCTCTCCCTCACCACCGCCCCGGAAAGACAGGCGCGTCGACCGAGACACGTCCATGGGATCCCCGCGCAAGCCGACCGAGGCCCGAAAGAGGCGGCGGAAGTCTGAGTCCCTGTCGGAAGCGTATAGCTCATCGGACGAGGACGGCGTCAGGGGCAGAGGGGATCGCAACACGAGGCGGAGGATGAGCTCGTTCAGCCCGGCGCAGCGAGGCAGGCGTCGAAGCAGGTCGTGGTCCAACCGCATGGACACGTCGAAGAGCCGGAGCCCAGTCAGACGTGGCAGGCCGCAACGCGCCTCTCCGGACACGAGGATGAAGTCGCGCAGTCGCAGCTTCGGGAGGCGAAGACTCTCACCCGTTGGAAGACGCATGTCGTTGTCTAGGAGCCGCAGTCAGTCCAGGAGCCGGCGTACCAGGAGACGCTCGTCGCCGCCCCGCCGCACAATGGCGCCGAAAGGAGGACCGCGCAGCCCTGATGGATTGGGAGACTTCAATAGTCCCGGCCCGCGTCGAATCCGCTCTCGATCCCGCAGCCCGTTTCGCCCTAGGGATGCCCCGTATGCTGGCAATCGCAATGGTGTGCGCGAGGATCGTCGTGGTCTGCCTGCTGACGGCCGACGAGCGCTGCCCCAGCATGCTATGGGCAACGGACATGCTGCGCCTCCGCCAGTCCGCAAGGAGAGGAGTCTGAGTCCTTACAGCAAACGTCTTGCTCTGACGCAGGCCATGGGACGCTGAATAATAAAACCAACTGTCATCATCGGAGGCCTGGTTATGGGTATTCTCATTGGTGCGGTATTTCATTTGGGCATGATAATTGGAATAGGGGCGTAGCTTAGTACGGATACCCAATACTTGAATCAACCACAGTCTCATCTCTATATGCGCAGCACACTCTTTGCATGGGCATGTGATGTTTATGATGTTGACAATTTGTCGTCCTTCGCTTTTTACGCAACGCGCGACTTAACGCCAGCACCAGCACGCCGTGGTGATACATCAACGCCCTATGAAAACCCAAAGCTTTCCCACCAGACCTACCCCAATACAGCCAAAACTCCAAACCTCAAACCTCAAACCCTGGAAACCCCCTCTCCCACTCTCCCCCTCAAATTAAATCCTCCTCCCCCCCCCTCCCCTCCCCCTCCCTCTCCCGCCGATGCATCGCCTCCACCAACGCCACCCCCTCCATCCCCACCTCCTCCCTCTCGCCCTCCCCCACCGCCTTCTTCCCCCCCTCCACCCTCTCCCTCACCAACCGCGCAATCGCCCTCTCCGTCTCCGCCTCCAAGCCTTGATACTTCTCCCTCAAATCCCGCTTCAGGTCCCAGTTCGGCCGCTTCGGCTGCAGCTTAAACAGATCCAGCGGCTCGTCCGCGCGCTCCTTCGCCTGCTCGCTGCGCACCGCGATGTGCAGGTCGTGCGCGCGTTTTTCGAGGGTAGCGGCGGTTTCGAGGTGCGCGGGGAGCGTGTCGAAGCCGAGCTTGGGGGCGCGCGTGGCGGGGTCGTAGTTGCGGCCGGAGAGGTAGGGGGCTGTGGAGGGTTGGTCTTCTGGGGGGGTTGTGGCGGAGGGGGGTTGGAGATTTGTGAGGGCGGTGGGGGGGGAGGAGGGCTCGGGGTGGGCGGCGGAGGTCGAGTCGGAGGGGGCTTTCCGCTTGAGGGATTTGAGGGCGGCGAGGCGGGCTTTGCGGGCGTCGGTGGCGGCGTTGAGCTTGTTGAGCCTGGTTTGGGCCGACATGGTTGCGGTGGTGTGGTGTCGCAAGCTTGAGAAAAGCTGGGGGGACGCGTTTGAGGTCAGAGCCGTAGTGTCGGAAGGCAGGCGAAGACGGTTGCTGGTGCGGTGGGGTATACGGAGTTGTAGCACCTCGGGCGCTGTCGCGTTGTTGCAAAAACAGTTCGTGTAGAAAGGATTTCGAGGTGGATCGCAAATGGTGAAAACGGCTCGCTGTTCGCGGGAGGGTCGACTTGATGGTGTCGGAGGATAATTCGAGATGTCTCTTACTCAGGTACAGTGTCTAGAGCTGGAGAAAGGTAATCTCCACGTGTTATAGTAAAGACAGCGCGTGGATGCTACCTATGTTCTCGTCGCAAAGGTCGAGGTGAAGTCGAAATGCCTTCAGCCACATCGGAAGCTCCAGCCACAACCCAAAACTTTTTGGCCGAACCGCAACACCACTGCGTCCTATCCATCCCAAGCTTGCTCCTATCTCTACTCCTCGCCATTCATGGACCGATGACCGTCGCGACGCCCCGCATCTCATGCCCCGCTGTCTCCTCGCAAATGCCAGGTGTTTTGCCAGCACAGATTTGCCCGTTCTCCAGTTCCTTGCCCCTAGACTGTTCGTGCCGAACGCGCCCTGGAGATATGGATGTGGGAAGAGATGGAAAACGGGCGGTGTTGGATCGACGAAAAGGGGACAAGAGGACGCAAATGCTGGGATGGAAGTGGAGGTGACGGGTCAAGATGGAAAGGCAATGGTGAACGGAGAGCAAAAAGCACAAGTCGATCGAGAACTCAACACCAATGTCGGTCGGGGGAGACTACGAGGGCCACGAAGGCTATCCAGTTCGCAAAAGAGGGCCCGAAGCTCATCCCATATTGCGCCGCTCTATTCCGAGATCTCCGCTTTCTTCAGGAGCCAGCTTCGGACCCGTAAGCACGCAGCTCCATCGGCGAGTAGGAAAAGCTATACACCGTCTAAAACCGCAACGAAAAGGCGTTTGGAAGAGTCAAATAAAGACCAAGAGCAATATTACACCGGCAGGTACATTCAAAAGATCTTCGGCAACTGGATGAAACGCTCGGAGGACTCCACTACTCGTCCACCCCGCCGTCGACGAAAGGCGGCTGCATACGCAAATGTTCCGCGATCTCATTTCCAAACCAAGTTCCTCTCGCCAGATCTCAAAAACATAACCAACGATGCCGTGGTTCGGCTGAAAAGTCGCCGCCGATTTCTTCGCTCTCTTCCTCCAGGATCCGTAACCAAAGTGTCTTTTACAGACGGAGCTTTCCCTATAGAGTCCTGGACGAAAGGATTCGCAGTTCTCAACTCTTATCAAATAGATTTTGATCGGATCCGCCGTACTCTTGAACTTGACCCACAATGTGCCCGTTGGGCTCATTTATTCTACAAAGGGCGTAGATCTCCCTCTGTTCAACGACGGATATGGCAGAGGTTTCGTCACCGACGACAGTTTGAAATGTGGCCTGCCATTCTACTATGGCTACTACAACATGACGTCTATAGGGCTTTTGACTTTCTCAAGATCTCCTACACCCATCCTTATCCTCCGTCCTTTATTGCAGTCGATAGTCTGGAGTATATTGCGTCCTACCTACAAAATCGAGCAAACAAAAGTCGGCAAACGAACGCCGGCAGTTATCAGAAAAAGATCGAGGAATACAATGAAAATGTTCTTTCGACTTTCTTGGCTTATCTACGACAAAACCGTCCTCCGTTCATAGAGACCATTTCTCAACGACTTGTCCTACTTGTTATGAAGACGTGTCCAGACGAGGAGCTACAGAGCCTTTATAAAGATCTAGCCTGCCACGGTGTCAAGCTTGACCCTAGAACAGTTCTAGCGTTTACAGCAAGGTTCGTAGGCATGGGCGAGCACCAAGTTGGATTAGAGACTCTCGGAAAAGCCATAGAACTTGGTCACTCTTCTTCGGAGCACGGATTCATACAGCTTGCTTCCGCGGTCCTGCGCTGCAGTGCCGGGGATGGAAAATCCTACCACGCGACTGCCGGCATAGTAGCCCGACTCTTAGAACTCGGTGTGTCTCTTGACACCCAACTCTACAATATCATCATTCACAACGCCGTTGAAGCCCGAGACTACCAGACCGCCTGGCGCATCTACGACCTCCTAGAGTCAGGTGAAGCTGGTGTGAAGCCCGATGGCTATACCCTTGGCATCCTTCTTTGGGGACTCAAACATGACGAGAATCCATCCAAGCATCAAGACTTTGCGGATTTCTGTGCGGAACGTGCATACGAGTGGAAAGACAAGTGGCTCGCAACCGAATACCTACACTACATGTACGTCTGCTATGAAGGAGACGGCGCTCAAGACACTATCCGCATTCTCCGGAGCAAATACAGCCACTTCTTCGACCTCCAACCGCTCATCGACCTGAACATATTCCCACGCGGCGTCCCCTCTCAGCCGGGCTGTATGCCGCCCTCTCTACCTGCTCTCTTCATCATGATCACCTCCTACCTTCATTCCTCGCAGCAGCTCAACGACGGCAGCATCTACGACCTGTACATTCGATTCCGAGCCCTCGTCTGCGCCGGCCACCCCATCATCGGCCCCCTCGCCGAAACAACCCAGACCCACAACGCCTTCCTCCTCGCCTTCTGCGACCGCCCGACTCTCATCAAATTCGCGCCTATGATCATCCGCGACATGGCCTCCGAACTCCCCGGCTCCGCCAGACATGCCACCGAGAACCGCCCTCTCAGACAAGCCGCCCCGAACGCAATCACCTGGAACATTTTCAGCCACGGCTTCGTGAAAGCCGGCCAGATGGCCGCCGCGGAGAAGGTCGTCGAGCTCATGCGCAAGCGCAACATAGAGTCAAATGAGATCACGTGGGGGACGCTGTTGAATGGGTACGCGGCGGCGCAGAATGTGGAGAAGGTCGCGGAGGTGTATGGGAAGATGAAGCGGATGCCGGTGGAGCTGCGGGCGAAGGCACCGGAGCTGGAGGCTGGGTATACGATGACGGCGTTGGGAAAGATTAGGAATCGAGCGGAGTTGATTAGGGCGCTGAGGGGGGAGGTGGAGAAGGATGGGGATGAGGGGGTGGTGGAAGATGACTGGAGCTCTGCGTCGCCGATGTTTCATCCTACCGGGCGTGGAGAGTCGAGTGGGGATAGGAAGGATGCCCTGGTGGACGATGTCCGTCGACCCGAATATGATGGACATTATGGCGAGATACATGATGCTGTATCTGGTTGGGTCAAGACGTAACAGGGGCCTTTTAGGAATACAGGTTGATAAGAACCCAGCCTGCGGAAATGCTCTTGGAATAGTCGAGTATATATCACATACCCCCTTCGTGTATCTCACTGTACAGTACGCCTCTTTTTCTCTATTGCACATTTTGTAGACATAGCGTGGAAGCTATTGCATATACCATTCTGTAAGAACAGATAGTCGAATGTTATGCATATCAGACTCTCACTACTCAACTTCGCATATCAACGTATCCAACGAGTCATTTCTCCGTTACAATGACTTATCAGAGCTCCGTGGACACTCGTCTACCGCTGCTTGAAGCTCCTTGAATACATTTTCGAAAATCTGCACTTTGTTGATTGGAACAATCAGTAAGCTCGTGAGGTGGCTAATAGAAGTGCCCACATAACTGTGCTTTCCATCGCTCCAGATTTCTATGCACATGTTAGCGCACCACAGATAGCAGCAGAGCAGCATACACGTATCAACAACGACGCACTGTAGCAATTAAACCCAAAAAGCTGTCTTCTGATTCCGAACTCATACAATACATAATTGTACACCACCTGATCGTCCCTCATCCCCCCTCCCGCTGCAGCCATTGAGCCCGTCCATTAAAACACCGCCGACTGTCCCCGGGTGCTGGCTGCTGGATGCCGGATGCTGGGTATCTCCCCCTCACACCTCCCTCTTAACCTCCTCCTTAACCTCCTCCCCCTTCGCCCGCAACCTCCCTATCACACCAGCAAGCCGATCCTCCACCCCCTCCCTCACGCGCCGCCAATCCGTGTTATAAACCAACCGCACCTCCCGCTCCAACTCCCCGTTCCACCGATCCTTCGCCGTCTCCAGCAGCCCCGCGCGCGCTATCCGAGTCGTCGGTTCCGGGACGGGCGGTTGGGGGTCTAGGATATTCGAGAGGACGGCGGTTTGTTGACGCAGGAGGGAGGCTTGGACGAGGCGGTTGCGCGTATGTAGCGAGAGGGTGAGGTAGAGGGTTAGGGAGGTGAGGGTTGTGCCGGCGAGCTGGGGGGAGGTTAGAGGGGGGGGAGGGAGGCGGGTGGGGATGGGGGGCGTACGAGGCCGGTTGTGAAACCCATCGTGTGGGTGGTGTTGCGTGTGGTGTTGAGGTGGTGGGTGATGGGTTGATTGAGGCCGGCGCGCGAGAGGAGCGGTGGGCCCAATGCTAATGGTGGAGAGTTGAGATCGCCTCGCGGAGAGGGATTCGGTGCGGCTAGAGCGGGTGCACTCGCGGTCGTGGTGTTGATATTGGGAAGGATGAGGTTTTGGTGACGAGATAGAGTTGGGTTGAGGTTCTGAGATGCCCAGATGTGCAGGGGTAGTGAAAACTCCCCGGGCATGGATGGGTTTTATGGAGGATTATATTTGCACTGAATGTGGATCCAACTAGAGATTATTGGGATATGCTCTGGGGATCAAAAAGTTCATGAGATTGCTGCACTTTGGAATCGAGTAGTTCATGAAAGGTCACGTGGTTGAATGCTGAGGCATGGAAGACTAGTCGATGGTCTTTCGTCCTAAAATACCTTCACCCATACCTTACAACAATGTATGCCATTGTCTTCAGAACTTCATTTCGCAATCTGAGTGCAGATATATTCTGTTTTTGATCTAGCCATAAGGTTTTCATGCTTTGGGGATGTTGGCCTTCGCACGGCTGAGGCGCATGCTACACCGTGGCTATCGAGACTGAACACCTTGTCATATCGCACAGCTTCTTTACTCTTTTTCCCTTCCCACTGTTTGATTTCATTATTCACATTTCTTGACTGACGGATCAACTATCTTCAAGACTCTCAAATAAAGAACTGTCTCCGAGAGGGGCGCCGAACTCCTGTTTCCATTCACACAAGCGTTTGTTTCACCGTCTCCATCAGCCTTTCTAGGCTACAAAGCACTGCCCCACTACAAACTTGGTGCGTCCAAATCGAAAAAGGCCATGGCAGCCTTCCAGTACCAGCCATTGGATCGCTCCAGGAAAGAAATCAGGCTCTTGATACTAGAAGACCCACCCAATCCTAGTAGAGCAATTTTCCGATCAACCACTTTGAAATGCCGTATGATTCATACGTCTTTGCGTTTCTACTCTTCAGAAGGCTCCCCAGTCCCCAATCTCGATTCATTCGACAACGACACTACTATTCTAGAGAAGGACGCAGGATTTTCACCACGGCCAGACTATTACGCGCTGTCTTATGTCTGGGGAGATCCTACCCCAGTTATAAACATTGAGATCGACGGAAAGCACACCAAGATCACGAAGAATCTCGCCGAGGCTCTAGGATCCATTCAGAAAAACACAAATTATCATGTGATCTGGGCCGATGCGATATGTATCAACCAGGCAGACAATGACGAAAAAGGCTGGCAGGTCCAGCAGATGATTGAGACATACGCAAGAGCCCATGCCGTCATTGCATGGCTCGGACAGTCGTTCAATCACAGCGATCGAGCCCTCCGCGATCTGGATGCCATGTATAAGATGCTCGAGGCACTTCAGCTTCCGAAAGGATCTAATGCTGATGACCTCTTATACTCTGTAATTGAAAGATTCTGCAAGGAAAATTACCCTAATCCTGAGGCAATAAAGCAACTATATCAACGGCCCTACTGGAGACGTATATGGATTGTCCAAGAGCTAGCAGCGGCCAAGAAGTCGATTTTCGTATGCGGAAACCAAGTAGCACGTGGTCTAGACTTGTCTTTGCTTGCCATCACTTCGAACACCTTTCATTCAAACCTGTTGCAACATGCGTCGTACAACGCCATAATGCTTAATATCGTCGCTACCCCCTTATCCCGGCTTTTACGGTTGTACAAACGTGTTACTTTTCTCCCTCCCCCAAGATGGTCCGAGTCTTCTCAACCAACGCTTTTCCGACTTCTCCAAACGTTTGGACCCTCCGAGGGGACGAGCTCACTCCAGTCGTCAGACCCCCGCGACTTTGTATACTCGCTTTTAGGTCTCTCCTCCGACAGGAAGACTTTGAATATCATGCCTGATTATTCCAGTAGTGTGTCAGTTATCTTCACGTCCATTGCCCGATGCCTGGTATATTCGGGATACACCGAGACGATCCTACTAGGATGCCCGGAGGAGAACCCCGAAGACCTATCTTCCTGGGTTCCTCACTGGTCTCATGTCTCTACGCCCCATTTCAGATACACGTCACCTGGCATAGTGCCCATGGTGACCGACTGCGATATCACCGATACAAAGGAGATCACGCTTAGAGGGTATCTTCTAGACACAATCTCATTCATGACACCCCCGTGGCCTGACGCGGAAAATACTCCGAACGATGAAGGAAATGAAGACCTCATCAGATCGCTACAGTTATGGTTACTGGATACGAAGCACCTCGTCAACGATGTTCCAAGAGGCCTGTTATCGAGAAATAGACGTACTGTATCAGATGATCATTCTGATACCAGCAAAAACTGTCTCGCGCAAACTGTTGTAGCGGATTCCAATATGGTCTCGCAGCCGACTCCTTTTGGTCCTGATGCTGCTGAGAGCTACGAGGCGCTTATGGAGTGGACCCCGTCCTGTGGACAACGAGCAGTACGGGGGCTAGGTGACCAAAGCTGGGGACTACGCAACTTGAGTGTCATTGCCCTACAATATATCACGATGGGCATCAAGAGAGCTATGCATCTAGATGACCAAAGCCGGGGACTGCGCAACTTGAGTGCCGTTACTCTACACTATATCACGATGGCCGTCTATCTGGCTGAGCACGGCTATTGTGTCTGTCGAATGCAATCAGGTGCCTTGGGATTGGTCCATCGCCGCTGCAAGAGTGGCGATCACATCGTAAAGTTCCCCGGGGTTTCAGTTCCTTGCGTTTTGCGACCAGATACAGGGGGTAAGGTCAACGACGGTACCGGAGATGAGTCGTCCACTCCTGCTCAAGAGTTCTCGGGGGAAACTCGCTGGAAAGTTTTAGGAATGGCCTACGTGCACGGAAGCATGGACGGAGAATTTCACACCCGTGATCTCCCTCCGTCGTTGCAAAGCTTCATACTGTGCTAGTCTATCACCCCGTGCAAGCTTACGATGAAGGGGAACAAGCATCTGGATGCTACGCTGCATTTCTAGGCGTTGAGCTCGGGTGATTGATCACGTCAGTCACGAGAAATCGATTCACCCCGGATATGTTTTCAAGCAAGCGAGAAAAAAGAGTAGTATGAGATCCACGAGTATTTCCTACGTCATCTACACGACCTCTTCTCGATAAATCAGCATGAGACTTGAGGTGGAATCCTACATACCAACATTCAACCACTCCAGCGCGCCAAAAGCCCCGTTCCTTTCCGTCACAATCTGCCCGCCCGTCGGACCTGTTAAATGCGCCGCAATCGGCGAATTGATCAGCTCCGCTCCTTCTAACATCATCCGGCTCCCATACCTCTCTTGCAGCCTCAAACTCTTATGGTTCGGGCCATAGCTCAGCGACATCCACTTGTCGCTTCCGGCCCCTTGACCTCGACGTCTGTGACGGAGGCAGCGCAAACCTGCATGGCCCGCCGCCATCGCGCAGCTAGAGATACGCATTCCCTGGACTCTTATATGTTTTCATTGGTTCGGTCATGTATCGATGTCCCACAACTTTCGTAGGCAAAAAAACGAGAAGTATGATTACCCATAGTTGGCGCGCTCACCTGCGCATCACGTGGCTGCTAAATCACGCTTCTGCCGTCTATAAGAGCCGTCGACGGTGCGTCTCCTTTGGTCAAAGATCAACGCTTGGTTCCCACTGGCATGCAAAATGCCTACGCAGCCAATGCCATGGTGTGTGGAGCAAACTTGACTGCAAGCCAGGGATATGAGAGGGGTCGTTGATCGAGTATCGAGAAAGCCCCATGTCTGGGGCTTGGGCTTCGAAAAACAGAGCAGAAGGTAGAGCAATTGCTGAATATGTGGGATTTGGGCGTGGAGATGCCCCCCCAGAGTTGATAGTTATCGTCAACTGGATCAGATGATGACGCTGTCCATAATTGCGAGAGAACCTGGACATGAGCTCTTGCAAATCCAGACACGAGCCTCGTAAGAGTACAATGAACATCATCAACAAAGGACCATGATGGCCGTCTACAGCTTCTTCGGCGGTGATTACCCAGGGTCTCGCAGCGCCATTCGGGACTTCTGCTCGCGATTTTGTCCACCACATCAGAGCCATGTTCAGCTAAGTCTTGCTCCACCGATGCCCTGCTCCCCACATCGACGAGGAACTCCTCCGGTCTGAGCAACGCTTACGCCGTGTCTAGCTTCTTGAAAGAAGAATCCGAGCAAGAGGTGGAGACTCTTTTATACCCAGGCCCGAAAGAAAGAACGCCGACCGTCACGTGCGAAATCACGTGGTCCATGTATCAGTTTTGCACTGCTTGGATGGACATATATGCATAAGGGGTATCGAGTCGGGTTTTCATTAGACTGTATTTTCCGGTTTCATGAGCAGGTGTTCATGCATATCTTCCTTGTTATGTCTTCGTAGTCACGGGTTGCAGATAAAGAGACATTTGCTTCTTATGCGCATATGGCACTGTCCATAATTCAAAACTCAAAAATGTAGATTAGCTTTGATATTGAAGTCGTACAGGCGTCGTTAGCATGTTTATACAAGACGGACCTTATAAACAACGCCTCTTGGGAGGAGTGAGCTAACGCTCCTTCTTTGTCTGCTAAGGAGCATTTTCATACTCACTACACAAACGCCCAATGACATGATAGACTCTATCGGTAATAGTAATAGCTTGCATGGCATCAAGCCAGCCTTGGAAGTCGACACGCCTTCTCAATACCCGAAAATGCCTCTAGAGCTCCTAACCCGACCGCAGTGCAACACGATCCATGGATGCTCCAGGACCTCATCGAGCGGCAGCCGCTTGTCTGGATTCAAGACGAGAAGCTAGAAGAGCGTCAGTACATCTCCATCAAAACTAATCGCTAGACGCTAATGAGGAGAAACTTACTGCCCTAATAAACGACTTCGCCTCCTTCGACATCTCAACCCCAGTCCTCTGCACCCTCCCCGTCAGAATCTTCTTCTGCGTCAGCTCCGCCGACGGCATCTCAAACGGCGGCTTGCCCGTCATCAACTCATACGCCAACACGCCTAACGCCCACAGATCCACATTTCGATTATAGAACTCCTCCTCCCCCCTTCTAACCTTCCTCAGCTGCCTCGCAATCTCCGGCGGGATATAATCAATAGTCCCGCACAGCGAACTCCTCAGATTCGAAGCCGAATGCACGCTATACCCAAAATCCGCCAGCTTGATTTCCCCATGAAACCCCAGCAAGATATTCTCCGGCTTGATATCGCGATGCATCACGTTCTTCTTGTGCATATACGCCAGCGCATCCGCAACCTGCGCCACATACACCGCAGCGACGTGCTCGCTGAACTTGCCCTGCTTCTGCAGCTTCCCGTACAACTCGCCGCCCGCCGCGTACTCGAGGACTAGGAACACGCGCGTGGCGTCGTAGAACCAGGTGTAGAACTTCAGGATGCCCGGGTGCGAGAGGTTGGAGTGGATCTCGATCTCGCGGCGGACGAGGTTCTCGTCGCCTTCGCGCGCGATCTGCGCTTTGGTGAGGACCTTGAGCGCACAGATGAAGGAGGAGTCGCGATGGCGCGCGAGGTAGACGCGGCCGAATTTGCCGCGGCCGAGGGCTTTGCCGATTTCGAAGCTGCCGAGGTGGAGGTGCGGGTGGTAGTCGAGGGAGGTTCGGGTGAAGGTCCTAGGGGTGGAAATTCGGCGGGCGCTTTGCTCGACAAGTTGCAATTTCTCGACATCTTCCTCGTCAGAGGAATTGGCATCATCGAGGTATTTCGAAGCGGACGCGACATCTTGCTGAGGCGGGTTCCGGTTGAGAGTCGCGAGAGCAGCGATTGTTCCGTTTTGGGTATGGTTGAGGAGCGCTTGCTTGAGGAGGTCCTTAGACGGTCCTTGAGCTCGAACGTTGGGCTTGGTAACGCGCTGGCGTAGATTGGACGCGGGTCCGGCGATTTTGAGGATCTTTGGGGGCTTTGAACCTAAGTTAGCATTATTAGGAAGTTGGGAATTGAGATCCCTTACCCTGCCCTTCGTGGGTCCGCCTAACCCAACAAGTTGCCGCATCCGATTCGCAAAGCCTTGATCGGCCATTCTACTATAGATAGAAACAAGAGTCAAATATGTTGGGGGCAGACGTGGTGAGATTGTATTATCAGGTAATGTGGTGGCAGTGGGAGACGTTCAAGTTCGGTTCGAGATTTTGGAAGATGCCGTGGACGGGCAAAGCCCGCGCAGTTTATAGGAACACAGTTGGGGAGTGTGTAGTGAATGGTTTTCGAATTTGGTGAATAGTTTACGGATGCCATAGCAACGAGACCATTGCTTTGCTTCCGTTTTTGGCATCGCGCCCAAACCTTACAGAAGGTGTTTCGCCGCAGCTTTGCTGATAGTTCATTGCCGCATCGTCGCGTGTAAGTTTGATTAGCTTTCTATTGATTTGAGCCCTGATTCATTCCCCAGGGAGTATATTGGTCGCTTTGAAGGGGTATCTGTGTTGGGATATTCGGGTGTTGGTTGTTCCTGAAAAATCTTCCATTTGATGCTCATACTGCGGAATCCGGTGTCCTGACAATTTCCTTCAGTCCGAGCCTAGCGACGATGACTTCCACAATCTCTTGAAAGTTCACCATCGCGCCGATACCCGTATCTCCACAAGCCAGCTCTTTCTCAGCAGGACGCAGGACTTGAATCCAACCACCGTTCTCCACCCCCCAATCGTTCTCTAGAAGCTTCACGTGTTGCGCCGTGATAGGATGCTTCCACATAGCCGTATTCATCGCCGGCGCCACAACAATCACCTTCTTCTCCAAGCCGTGACGCACCACATCCAGCTCCCCTGTTGTATCCCAAGCCCGAATAGTCGACAGCAAGAGATTATCACAGAGCCCGCCAGCAATCTTCGCGAGCGAATTCGCGCTCAACGGCGCCACCACCATGATATCCGCCCACCTCCGGAGCTCGATATGCAGGATCTTGTTTCCCCGTACCCATGGCTGTTTCCATTCGTCCTCATCCTCGTATATGCCATCGACATTTGGCGACGTGAATATCGTATCCAAGTCCGGTTGCTCCGTGCTTTGTCCGGCTAGGAACGCGGTAGCGGATTTGGTGAGGATGATGCGTATTGAGATGTTGCTGTAGCGTGCGAGTGCAGCTATGATGACGGGGATTTTTATCGTGGCGACAGAGCCAGAGGCGCAGAGCAGGATGTGGTATTTGCCGCTACCGAGAGGGATAGGAGTCTTGTCCTTTGGCATCTTGCTTGTATTGCAGTATTGAAAAAGGGAGTCCCGGAGAGCGTCCTGGTTCGATGAAACTATATTCTGGAGCTTCGTACAGTCAATAAGTCGTGTTAGTGGTAGCAGCAAGATACACAATCAACTTGAGTTTACTATGGCCGGTAGCTTTGTAATGTCGAGATGGATGGGATGCAAAAGACGATGAGATGAGGTTGAGCCCTAGGCTTGGCATTGCAGGATGACACACGTGATCCAGCAATCTGACATTACCCACCCCTGAATCTATCTCATCCCCTCAACACCTTGCGACACTTAACAAAATCTCACGAGACGCTCCGCAGAACATCAACGAATGGGGACAACACAGTATTTCGTATACCCATTGTCACCCTGATAGCCACTTAACTCCATCTTATCCCCGCACTCACGTCATGGATTTTCCCCACTTCAATTACCCCTCGTACGAAATTTCCATCACCTAGATTAGCTATGAATGGTGCAAGTAATGCGGAGATGGAACCCGGGTGGTTCATTCATATTTGCCGGGTCTAGGATAGTGATTTATAATTGCCGTAGTTGAAAACGTGTTTGTATATCTACCTCGTCGATCCTCTTTGTTCCTCCACCTATCCACTTCTCAACCTCCATTACCTCAACCGAGCCTGCCCTACACCATCAAAATGTCCCTCCCAACCGCCCCCCTAGGCAAAAACGGCCCCCTCGTCCCGCGCCTGGGCTTCGGCCTGATGGGCCTGAGCGCCTACTACGGCGCCCCAAAGCCAGACGCCGAGCGCTTCGCCGTCCTCGACAAAGCCTACGAGCTCGGCTACCGCTTCTGGGACTCCGGTACCCTCCCCCCATCCCCTCACAAACCTCCCCGTAACTAAACCCCCCCACCCAGCCGACGTCTACAACGACAACGAAGACATGCTCGGCGCCTACTTCGCGGCCCACCCCGACCGCCGCGCCAACATCTTCCTCGCAACCAAATTCGCCGCGCCCATCAAAGACTCCGGGCATACAGAAAACTGCAGCGAGCCGGGCTACGCCAAGCAAGCCTGCGCGCGCAGCCTGAAGCGGCTCGGCGTCGACCATATCGATCTGTACTACGTGCACCGTCTCGACCGCAAGACCCCCATCGAGAAGACCGTGCAAGCGCTCGCAGAGCTGAAGGCCGAGGGCAAGATCCGCCACATCGGGCTCTCCGAATGCAGCGCCGAGTCTCTGCGCCGGGCCCACAAGGTTCACCCGATCACAGCCGTGCAGCTCGAGTACTCGCCCTTCGCGCTGGACATCGAGAACCCGCAGATCGGGCTGCTGGCGACGGCGCGCGAGCTGGGCGTAGCCATTGTCGCGTACTCGCCGATCGGGCGCGGGATCCTGTCGGGCGCGATCAAGAGCCGGGCGGACTTCGCGGAGGGCGACTTCCGCGCGTTCCTGCCGCGGTTCTCGGAGGAGAATTTCGCCAAGAACTTTAAGCTTGTGGACCAGATTCTGGCGGTGGCGAGGGCGAAGGGGGTGACGGGGAGCCAGGTGACGCTGGCGTGGCTGTTGAGACAGGGGGAAGATATTTTTCCGATTCCCGGCACGACGAATGTGGATAGAGTGGTGGAGAATGTGGAAAGTTTGAAGATCGAACTCTCGGAGGAGGAGGCGAAGCGGATTCGGGATGCGAGTGAGGCGGCGGAGGTGTTTGGAGAGCGGTATCCGCCGGCTATGACCGTGGCTTTGTTTGCGGATACGCCGCCGTTGTAGTGGTTTAAGCTAGGTCTAATTGTGAATCAAGACTAAGGTTCTGTAAGAATGTGCACGTTCAACGTCCATAAACTAAGGGGGTAGCACAGACTACTACGTGGGAATCAAATCAGTCCATTAGCTACTATCCTACGCTCTGCTTCACCAAACTCCAGGGCCCCCATTATTCTGCGGCCACGGCAGCTGCGCGCTAATATCCCACGGAAAGAAGTCCTCTATCATCATATTCTGCATAACCTCGTCCCAACCGGGGCCATTGAACAAAGTTTCTGATTGGTTAGTCGGCGCATCGAGAGCACCCCATGCCGGCATAGGGAGGCTGTGCCCATTGTTCGCGGGATTGGCCACCCTTGGTATGCCTCCATCCGGTTTTGGATGCGTACTGCCCTCTTTAGGAGGCTGCCGTCGCAGGCCCTGTGCTTCGTATCGCTCCAGCCACGAAAGGACGAAGCCGATTGCGCGTTGCGAGATAGCCCATACGTCATCGCCGATGGAGAGGCGCTTATGGAGGTTGCTCGCTGCGACGGCGAGGTCGTATACGGGCTTGACTTCGCGGCTGCCGGCGCCGCTGTTGGAAGAGGACAAGGCTGTTTTTGTGGCCACTAGAAGGCTGTACCATAGCATGGTGTGTGATGTTTGTGGGAGGTGCATTACGACGTCGTTGGGTAATTCGCACATCGTGCTGATGCAGTTTTTGGAGCCAGAGAAGAGGTCTTTAATGATCGAGTCCCGTGGGAGGCTTGACTCGGGATGGTGGAGAGACATAATTGGGATGTTGTGATGGAGAAAGCTTTTGTTGATGTAAATTGGTATGGCTTGGAGGTCGCGCAATAGTGACTCTACCTAGAGTTAGAGCCAAGGCGTATTATAGTAGGATATCAACGAAGAAATAGAGTTAAAGAACTCACGTGGAATATTGGGATCATCTTGAGAGTGTCGCGCGAGGATCTCTCTGCCGAGTTCTTTAACGTCGCTGAGCTGTCGGTGCCACTCAAAAGATGCGTTAACTTGGTGCAGGATATCTTGACAGGTAATGATGTCTTCAGTGCCCCTTGATAAGAGCTGGATATCAATGAATGTCTTGAGGTATACATCTGAGGGGTACTCTGGCCGAGTTGCAAGATCCTCGCAGCATCGGCCAATCCAGTCGGTATGTCTCATGTAGAGTTGCTTCCGAAATAGAGAAGACCTGAGCTGGTGTTAGCGTCGCTCACTGTTTAGACTCCATGGAGGGCTACTTACACAGAGTACAAGTAATAGCAACCAAGAAGAGCTCGTTTTTCAGCAGAAGTATGATGTCGTGCCTCTGCATCTGTGTCTTCTTGTAGGTGTCCTTGCACTTCCGCGGCAATGTCCCGTAGCCCAAAATTGTGGTCTCTGTCAAGCCCTAAATCCACAACAATCGAAATGGCCATTTGGGTAATCATGTAAAGTTGACGTCGTACAGTTTCAAAGTGGTAATGGTGCCAAGCAATGTGAACGAGGAGCCCCAGAAGCAGGTCCATACTTCTCTCATCAGTCATGACCAGGCGGTTGCATATGGTGGTTCTGAATTCGGTCTCTAGTTTCCTCTGCAACGGCAAGTCGTCTTCTGTTGAAGCTGTCAAGATGGCTAGGAGTAAGAAGGGGTATTCTAGACGAAGGGAAAAGACCGTCGTATCTGGCGGGATAATTACAAAAGGAAATAGTGGCATCTTCACTTTCTGAAACTTTGCTATTAGTCGATCTCCCGCGCTGATGGTAAGAAATCCGCGAGAAAAGACATCGTGAGTCTGCGCTATGGCAGTCTGCGGCTCGGCTATCGGAGTAGGGCGGGGGGACTGATTAGGAGTCGAGTCCAGTAAGTGCTGTCCTCGAGATTGGTAGCGTTGTTCGGCTATAGAAGTAGCAGACACGGGCGATTCAGCAGCTTTCTCCTCCCGTCTCTGGAAACATTGATGTTAGAATAGCCTCCATCATAAAGGAGGACAAAATGACAACACACCCGTAGAGCCAGTTCGGCCGCCAAGCTGTTAACCTGGTCTTGGAGCTGGTCAAGGCGGTCTTTCCTATAAACATGCTGTCAGCCTATGTACTAATTCGCAAGGTTGCTTTGATCTTTCTCGTACCTTCTAGAAGGAGCCTGAGCCCGAGCGGGTTTAACAAAGACACATTGATGGCCCAGCCTTGCACAGCGCTCGCAGGTATCGCTGCCCTCCAGAAGTGTGCATCTAACCTTTAGTTCGCCGCACCGGTTGCATACTCTCCGCCGCGAAGGCCTATTCATCGTGGTCGTGTCACCAAAGGGGTGTAGCGATGGGGTGGAGGTGCCGGAGACGGAGTCGGAGTTTCAGCCCTGGAGAGTGCCCAGGTGGTTGAAACTGACTAGCACCAATCTATACTAGCGCCATGCAATATAGCTACTCCTCATTCAAGTCTTTACGTTGCACCCCATCCGAGAATCACCCACTAAGAATTGGTGGAGTGTTTTCCGAGCAGATTTGGGCACGCTTAGAAGAATTTAGACTAGCGGCTTGGCCCCCTTAAATTCTCACCAATTCTCGGTAGTGGGTGATTCTCGGTGGGGGGGGGAACAACGTTATTATAAAGTGGTTCGAGGGAATTCCCCCTCAGGTTTACGAAGGAGCTCGTTTTTCTTGAGTCATATGCCCTCGCCTAATCTCAGTGGCAGGGTAGGACTCAAGAAAAACGAGCTCCTTCGTAGGCGGTCCTTCTCTTCCGGCTTAGCGTGTTTTTCTGCCTTATATAATCAGTCTTCGAACGTCTAAGTTAGGTTAACTATAAAAACATATACCCTGCTTCTAACTCCACTTTCTCGTCTCATGCATTCCCACCAGATCACCCCCCCTTTCAAATTCTCGCTTGAAGAAGGCATGTGTTCGGCTACATGCCACAGCTCACGCTCCGCCTCTTCACCGCTTTACCGCCTCGTCCGGAGCCATCTCATCTCGTCTTTCCATTATCTTACCGTCGTTAACAACTTTTAGCGCCTCCTCGCCCGCTCGCCTTTTATCCCCTTCAACTTGGTATCGTCTACAAAGCCAGCATTAAGCAGCTTCCGCACATCGATCGATCTCCTCGCGGAACACCCATATTATTTAGAATATTCCCAAATCCCTCGTTCCGCCGTTGCTGTCAATTCTCACCTCTCTGCCTCCGATGCTCTCTCAATCTCTAGGCGCACAAGGCCCAGGCAGCACCGGCGTCGCAGGCGGTGCCAACTGCGACTGCTGCCTTCGGGGCAAATGGCGCGTGCCGCCCTCCTCAAATCCTTATTGGCGCCTGTGGTCTCTGTCTGCAGGACTCAGGTTTAGATTGTGAACTTTGATTTTCTTGAGTGACTATCTAACAGAATATATAGAAAAAGGAACGCCCCCAAGGGGCGTGACGCTACTTGATGCTACTCGACGCCAGTGTGGTCAGTAATCCGTCCTAAAATCCCGTCTTCGGTTGACGGATTATAATAGCCCCGGATTGGCCCTATTGAGTTAGGACCGATTGGATTGGACGGTTAGTAGCAGACTAGACGATGGATTATTTGTATTGATACATTACGTGTTTACTTGAAGAGGTAAGGCGCTGTCCTAATCTAGCATAGAGAGGAACGCGTGGGGGCATGGGGGCGGAGATGCTAGGTGAATTTACCCCTAAAAAGCGTATTTCTACCACAACAACGCATAATCTTGGCACGTTTACCGAAGTAATCCGGACTACGAAGAGATTGAAGGCGGGAAAGCCTCCGACTGGACGGACTAGGACGGGAAGGAAATCTACTCTGCCCCCAATCCGTCGGCGGACGGATTATTGACCACTCTGGAATGAGCTTGTCGAATGATATAAACACACAGGATATGCAATATAGCAAGTAAGCTGGTAAACTGCGGCGTAGACCTTCCACTTATCAAATGGGCGTCTAGGCGCGCTGATGCAGCAGGAGCTAACGGAATTCCATAGATCTTCAAACACGAGCCTTCATACATTAGTCGATTTCCTGCCGCCATCTGCCACCCCGCAGTCCATCACAAGAACAGGCTGATCACCATTGATATCATCACAACAGGCAAAAGTGGACGAGCGTCAAAATTACCAGTCGATTTGTGCTATAATTCACAGGTCGCCCCTGGCCTCGTAAAATCTTATCTCCACCCAACCGTTTAACGTCCACCATCCCTTCATCACTTATCGTTGATAGCATGATAAGCGTAAACCACGTCCTCGTCGCGATCGACGTCGGGATAGACCACATATTCGTCGTTATCTGGGAGCCATGTCAATGCTTAACTCCACCATGCTGACTGTGCATTACCTGTAGGCTCGGCCGGCGCGGAGATTTTTGCCGCTTTATGTGTTAGTGGAACGCCTTGCGGCCCGCTCCCCTCGAGTAGACTCACTTTCGATGCTTACAGGTACCGCCAGTATGGTGGTTCCAAAAAGGAAGACCATGACAATGTGGAGTCTCATGGTTTGCTGATGTTTGGGTCTCGTTTGAGTCTTGAAAATTGCAGAATTCGCGGACTGCTGATGCGGGGAATGACTGTGCGTTTTGACTAGAAACTCTCATATACTCATACCCGTTGCGATTGTGAAACGAACCGAAGACTCGGTCAATATCTCTAGTCCAGTGCTTCTTTCTCATACCGTATGCCATGTCAAGCTGCTTTGGCTTGCTGCAGGGTACCGGGTATAGCCCCTAGAAACTCCCATATGAGCGGAAGTTAATATACGTGACATATGGCTAGGATTTTCGGAGACCGAGTTGCCTGTACCACAATATTGGCGGTCTGGAGTGCATGATCGCCAGCATACGGGCCTAGCGGTATGCGCATGATTTGGAAAACGATTTCGGCAGAACATTTTTGCCCCCCTTCGGACTGTCTTGTCTGCATTTCTCCGCTTGCGATGAAATTCAGCTCTCGTTGGACTAGTTTGCTACCTCACGTCCTCGTTCTGGCCATAGGTGATGTCAGCTCGAAAAGATTCGACTAGTCAGGCACCTCCGTGCACCACTCAATAGCTTCATCAATACACCCCACTCCTCTACATCTGTTTGCCGCTGCTGTGTACACTCTGCCCCCAGCACCACATTGGCTCCCTCCACTTTGTTCTCACGGCGCAAGCAAAGTCCCGACATGCTGGAAAGCTGCGAAAGCTCCCAAATCTAGCCCAAGGTCGCAACGGGCATCGCTTCCACCCTTTCTTTCCGAAGGGAAGTGAACAAGAAACACACGAAACAGACTATCACTTCCAAGACCACACTCGAGTCTCTTGATTCTTCCGCTTCTACACGATGACTTCTCGCACAGAGGAGCTCGCGACATCCGTATCGGAGAACCTGGCGAAACTGCAGGATTATCTGAAGGCCAATAATCTCCCAGATCTCTCCATCGAGGACGACGTTCCGCTCCAATTTCAATTCGAGCCAGATTTTGCTTCTCCTAGAGATGCCGCCATCATAGCTCGCAGAGAGCTTTTAGCTTTGCTTTCAGGTTATTTCACTTTGGCGGCTTAGACAGTACGCGCGCATTAGATGCCATAATATAGCGTGCTAAAAATTCAGCAGGCCACCGAGTTCGCAAATATTCAAGCTGTTAGCCGATTCAATATTGCTTCAAGCTTTCCTGATGGTCACGATACCGCTACGTACGATGAGCTAGCTGAAAGATGCCGGCTGCCAGAGCCAGAAGTCAGACGCATCGTACGAGCGTTGCTCCCGTCATATATATTTCAGGAGAAAGGTAATGGAATAGTTGCGCACACAGCAGCTTCTAAGAAGTTAGCTCGAAATCATCTTATGTGTTAGTGGATTGACATGACCGCGAGCGAGATACATCCAGCGGCATTGAGATTTACGGATGCAATGCAAAAATGGCCGGGTTCAGAAGAGCCGAACCAAACCGTAAGTGCACATCGTATCTCTCTGGTCATTCCCAATGCATTTCCCAAAATCCGCACTATGGTTCTAGAATAGCACATGCATTGCTGATTTCCACCTTTGGCAGGGCTACAACCTCGCAAATGGCACGGAAGATCACGCCTTCGCGCATATGGCCAAGTTCCCTGGACGTTCTGAGAGATTCGCGGCAGCAATGGCGCTCTTTAGTAAGGGCCCAGGAAACTCCCCGAAGTGGCTACTGGAGAACTACCCCTGGGGACATATCGGTTGCGAGACGATAGTGGACGTTGGCGGATCTAGCGGGGAATACAGCATTCCCATTGCACAAGCATACCCTGACCTGAAATGCATCGTTCAAGAACTACCAGAGGTCATCACAAAGGCCAGTCCAACCCTTCCATCCGATCTCAAGGAACGAGTCTCTTTCATGGCGCACGATTTCTTCACCGAGCAGCCAGTAAAGGGTGCTAATGTTTACCTTCTGCGGTGGGTGTTGCATGACTGGTCTGATAAATACGCTATCCGCATTTTACGGGCATTAGTACCGGCGCTTGAAAGCGGTTCGAAGATCGTGCTTCACGAGCACATTCTGCCTGAGCCCGGCGAGGCCCCTACCCTCCAGGAGAGAACGCTCAGGTGAGTTAAGAAGAGCACCTTGGAATATCTTCCTTTGAAACGAAAGACTAAGGAATTCAATCGCAGGATCTTTGACACGGGCATGAGGGAGCTCACGAACGGCAAAGCGAGAGAGGTTCGCGACTGGGAGGCGTTGCTCGCTTCAGCCGACCCTTGTTTCAAAATTGAGAAGATTGGAACGCCTCGTGGTTCTGACCTTGGAATAATTGAGGTGGAATGGAAATCATAGCTGGGAATGGCGAGGGCAAACTTTGGAAGGCTGCATTTGCTTTCTAAAGCTTTGCATGATATATAGGAATCTGTGTCGATTCTGAGGGGATGTATTTGAAGACAAAAAAGCGAATAGTGAGAGTGTCCTATCGCTTTCCCTCCACTCACGTTTCAGTAACTTCCGTCATCCATGTTACTTCGATAACCGCCAGGATAGAGCCAGGCGAGCTAATAATTCTTTCGAGCGAGAACCGATTGTCAGCCGCTGCGAAAAGGTCCATCCATTCCTGTGCACTACGTTCCTTTGAGTTGAATAGTTGTTTCATTGTCAGGTCGTATCCCCTTTGAAATTTGTAAGTAAAGTGCTGGTACTAGCAGGCATAGAAGCGCGGGTTGTCTTACCACAACAGCTGAGCCTGAGATGAGGGAAGTGTTCGGAGTGGGAATGCATACCTCGTTGGCAATTATTCTTACACCGTTCTTCAGTGCAGGAATGAGGTTCCGTAGAATCTGGATTGCGTACTTGTCTGACCAGTCGTGGAAAGTGGAGCGAAAGAAATAGACATCAGCGCTCTGGACAGGTTGCTCTGTGAACATGTTGTGGCATTGGAATTGGAGTCGGTCTTTCCACGCATCTGGAACGCTCGCGGTGCAGGTTGGACTTGCAACATCTTGAACGATACATTTGACTGACGGAAACTTGCGCACAAGAGCAGCAGCAATGGAGCCATCACCTCCACCAACATCAACCACAAGACCTGGACACTTCCGAGTATCCCACGCCAGGTCTCTGATCAAGTGTGCGATGTCGAACTCTGGAGTTGTTTTCAGAAATCGCATACCGCCTGAGAATCACGAGGCGCGGTCGGGATTTTCTCGTAGGTCATCAAAAAACCCGCGTCCCGACTAATGTCGCAGAGTGAAAGCCGCCTCGTGGGGCTCCTGCGAGCCCGGCCAGTGGGAGATTGCTTCGATTGTCTTGCACCCGGCCGGCCACACCTCATCGCAGAAGTGACCGATTCATTGATTTGCTAGTGGAAAGTCCACAAGAAATCTTGAAACGGCGGAATGCTTCACAATACAATCCTTTGGTTCTTCGAAAGCGTGAAAAGCGACGGAAAGACGGAGAAGTCTGCGAACGTCCTGCACATCGAGGTTGCATCTTCGTGCGATGTCTTCGAAGGTAACTTCCTCATCAGATCCAATCTTGGAAGCAATATCGTATCGGTGAATGAACTGCAGGCTTGCAAGAACGTTATACTACGTTGAATCAGGACATTTGCATTGTGCAAGACAGCAAAGTGAGGACTATGGACTTACCGTAGGACTTGCTAGGTGCTTCAAGTATCCCAAAGGGCCCATAAGTAGTGCACGAAGCTCAGAAGTGGCCTACAGCAGCTAGGCCCTGGCTGCTGGAGGAAGCGGTAAAATTGGTGGTGCACCGTTGGAGAACGACGGGCTCTCGAGGCCTTGCGCTTGCAGGTGACCGTCGATTTCAGTGGCGAAGCGGCTAACAACAGCCGCGAGCTCTGCGATCTTGCTTTGTGTACCGGACATAGCGAGCTATTACTATGTCTTGGGTGTCCAGGTGGCTTTGGAAGTTGCAGAAGATGAAAATGTTGCTACGTAGTAAGGAATGGCCCTTTGGCTGATCTCTCGCGTACCAATGAGGGACTATTTATCGTCCTCCATGTACCTTTGTACGACATCTTCGGACTTCGCTTCCATGCAGCAAATCGGCACATTTCGATAGGATACATGGAGTCAAAATCCGGCTTCAACCGGATGGTTTATTCTTTCAAAACTATCATTCGGATTGCTGCTGTACTTGGCCAGGTTCCGCAATGGTGTCCAATGACCCTGGCCAAAGATAGATTCATGACATTCTGTCGAAGCTTTTCTAGCTTTCCGGACCCACCTAAGCAGTTACTCGATGTAAGCCTCTTCATCAGGTGATAAAGATCGTATATAACAAACGATCCAGGAAATCGAGAAGAAGATATACGAACACAGTGCTCAGCCCCATCGTTGCGGCAATTCTTTATTATGTACGGTGCTCACAAATCGCGACCTGGAGAGCAATGGGTCAGAACACATCGAGGCTGTGAACGTTCTTTTCGAGGCTTAGTAAGTCTTACTCAATGAAGGAGGCTTGACTGATATGTTATAGCTTAGCGGCGGCCCGCGAAGTAGCTGTCAGCCTCACGACAATTATCTATTATCTACTACTCAGTGAAAGTGTCCATCGGAAACTGATAGACATCATTCGCAACGGTAACGATACTGCGATCCCATATGTGTACTTATCAAGTGCTTTGCTGCAGGCATGTCTAACTGTTTGATCAGTAACGCTGTAATCAAAGAATCCCTAAGGGTCCACACCTCGAACAGCCCTCCGATGGAAAGGATCGTGCCACAGGGAGGCCTCAAAGCTGATGACTATCATGTGCCCGAATGCACAGCAGTTGGGATTCCTCAGTACTTGGCGCATCGTGATCGCGATATATATGGAGCGGATGCACAAGATTTCAGGCCCGAACGCTGGCTTGAGGCGGACAACACTTCATTAAAAATGATGGATCAGAACTTCTTAACGGTAAGTTACGTAATATTCCGACTGCTTAAGAGCGCATCTGACGTTTCAGCAGTTCGCAAAAGGTTGCCGTGGATGTGTCGGCCGTGAATTGGCGATGATAGAAATGCGTACCTTCCTTTTGAAGGTGCTGGAAAGATTCGATATTAGCTGGGCGTATAAAGACCTACGGCTAAGAACGGCGAACTACTGGATGATGGAATATTTCGATTTCTTCGTTCAATTCAAGGAACCGAAACATTGAATCGCATCGGAAGCGGAGCGCGACCATAACTCGCTGGGACTTACCCAGGTGGACATCAGCGCATCTTTGTACAGGATGTACGGTCAGCAGCAGAACTCACTGACAGACTGTTTGAAACGAAACTCAGAAAAGCAGTAGGATAAAAGGAACAAAAATGAAAAAAGAAGAAGAAAAACTGGAGGAAATACAAGGGGAAAACCACTTTACTCGGGTTGTAGATACAACCCAGGATCAACAACTCATACGGTTCATACGCAGAGTAATACGTTACTGCTGCGCTGATGTTGCACTACCTGTTACTTCCTCCTATATTAGCATGATTGTTTTTCCTTTCGGCTCGGCTGCGCTGGTAGCCCTAGGGAGTGTATCACCCTTCTTCTATACATACGGCCCGTACGGCCTCTACAATGAAAGCAGAGTCCACATTGACAACCTGAGCAATTTTCGTTCTCCTAAGCCGCGTCATGGGGATTGGTACGACTCACATACCAGTACAAATTCGGCAGAATCGGGGCTAGTATGAGATGCGTACCATTACAAAGTTGGCGCCATGGGGATTGTTACGATATCTGTACCCTTCCGAAGGGCGCACCATTACGAAGAGACTGAGGTAGGGACCATTACGGGCTGCGTGCCATTTCAAAGTTTATACCAATACGAAGGTGCATGTAAGGGACCAGTACGGACTTTACACCATTACGAGAAATGCATGATTCGTACCATTACTGAGAATCTACTAGTACGACAAGAGCCCAAACGGGCTCCTCACAGTGCACCATTACGAAATTGCGGAGCATCATTGGCGGAAACTACACGCAGATGCATGACCTGACGACTCGCAGCTATATTTAGAGCAGCGCAACGCTAACCGCAAGGAGTACAGTGGATAAAGTCCGTGCCTTCACGTCATCCCTTCTTCAACATTTTCAGTACTTATCTGATAAGCTTTTGCTTGACGACGTAAACCTCTTCCCCTTTCATTTAGAGATGGGCGCTGTGAGAGAGCTCCTTCTAAATAGTCTTGGATTATGGTTTATCTAGGGCCCTCTCGTGGTTGTAATTCCTGTAAACGGCGACGGAAAAAGGTTTGCCTTATTGCTCCTCGCTCCCAAGAATGCAACTTGACTGATACGATGTATGTTGCCTTACTTATAGTGCGATGGCACCCGTCCGGTGTGTATAGAAGCTTTTATTTGTAGATGGCTCCAGCATCTTGTAGAGTCCACTCCCACAAGTCTAACCTTTGTAATCAGTCGTGTATGAGATGTATCAACGCAAACCGCGCATGCGGTGGCTATGAAGACCCTGGGTTCTCTGGGTTCCGACTCTACGAAGCACGCGGTGCCAATCAGTCGTCCTCTTTTATTACAACGGCTCGAAAGTGCTCAATGCCAAAGCGCGTGCCTCTCCCAGGTACGGACTGCCTTCCGGAAGACATTCTGCCTGTAGAAACATCGCAGACGGAGAGCAATGCGCTTTCTTTGAGAGCTTTCTTTTATGATTACTGCATCATCTCGACCAATCCAAACCTTTCCCGAGGGTTTCTCTCTGGTCTTGAAATGATGGCTTATCGTCGAGGACCGAAGTGTGACCTGGTGAAAGCTTGCCAAGCGGTATCATTTGCGACCCACGGCAAGCCGCTGAACAGACCACAGCTTGTACATAAGGCTGGTGTTTTCTACCAAGAACTTCTCGGCTCCTTGGCCAAGGCTATACAAGATCCAGCTTCCACAAGTGCTGCAGAAACCAAATTGATTGCTATGTTGCTGGGAATCTTCCAGGTACGTACTTTTCGCACTACTTCAGCAGTCATGGATAGCAATTATCAGAGGACTGAACTGGACACAGATAACGATGAGCGATGAGACTAATCCTGGGAACCACGATGCTCATGCAAAGGGCTTAGCAGCTTTTATGCAAATTGGAACCTCGCCTCTGAATCTCTTGGGCACAGTTCGATCCAATCAAGGGCCACACGGGACCGCCAATGTGCAAGTCGACAAGATCCCATCTGCTACAAATGCCGGTTTCAGCATCAAGCAGGTCTCTGGCGTGTTCTCCATCCCTGCTATGCGTGGCCAAGGGGAAAGTCTCGATGATTTGCTGCTTAGCCTAGATTCATTGTGGAAAAGATCAGAATCGTTGTTTGCGTCAAAAGATCTGAATGCGCTCAGGAAGGAAAGCATCGCTCTAGACCAACGCTTTGCCGAGTGGGAAACCTCCCGAGCCACGGAATTCAAACCCACCACCATCTGCAATGTCAAACAAAACCATTCAGAATCTGAAATCGGCGTTGGCTATTGGCCGGGGAAAATCCACACGTACTTCGACCTTTATGTTGCTGGTGTGTGGAACGTGATCCGTACAGCTCGACTCTTACTACTTGCTCTCATTTTCCAGCTCTCCGAGACCCTTGGCGAGAATGACTCCTACGTTGAGCATATGCATGTGGTCAATCGCCTTGTCGACGATATGGCTGCGTCGATTCCGTATCACCTAACGGATAATCTGCAAGTCTTCATAAGCCAGCGGTCAAGAAACAAAGAAGTCATAGATCCCGGTAAATATCTGGGAGGCCTGCTTCTTATGCATCCGCTTTACGTCACTTCAGAGATGCGTTTTGTTCCTGAAAGAATGCGAACGTATATGCGGAAATGCCTTGCTTGGACTGGGTCGAATATGGGGTTTGGACAAGCCACTCTATTGGCAAATGTGAGCGGAGCTACGTACCTGTTGCTTGGGCCATCCTTGGAACTAATAGCTGACTTCTTTTAATGCATAGACCCCCGGAATTGATAGGGAATTTCTAGCAAGCGGGTGTATGATCATTTGGTCAGGATTTCTTGAGTAACCCCTCTTCCCCGTTTGACATCTAGATTGGAGCTATTTCATCCCCTAGTTTAAGATGATTCTCTAACCCTGTATCTTTATCACGTCCGAGCTACATCTTAACACCGGAGATGCGAGGAGCGCTACGCTAGCTCTAATGAGATCTCCCAAGAATATATTGGGCCACTTCGGACTGTCTTGAGTTAGCGTAGCGCGAGCTATCAGGGATAGACCTACACATCATCGAGCAGAGAAAGTGACTCGCAAGTACATAAAGCGCCTTTCAACTTCTTGAATATCGACTGTAACTTCTTGTGTCTCTTTCTTTCCTCCTGATCCTCATATTCACATCTCACGACTTCTCTAACAATCCCATACCCTTGAAGGTCTTCAATTGCAAAGACGAGGCAGCCCAGCACATACACATCCCTATCCACCAAGCACAAGTACACCATGGTATCTAACACCGCCGCCTGGATCACTGCCCTATCCACTCCCTTCGAGGTCAAGCCCGCTATCCTCGGAACCCCAGGAGAAAACCAGATCCTCATCAAAAACCACGCCATCGCCATCAACCCCATCGACGGCAAGATCCAATACACAGCCTTATATCCGCTGACCTTCCCAACAATCCTCGGAGAAGACGTTGCCGGCGAAGTCGTCGCCACCGGACCCAGCGTGACACGCTTCAAGAAAGGCGACCGCGTCGCCGGGTTCGCCGTTGGCGCGTCCACCAAACGCGAGCAGGAGATGGCGTTCCAATCCCATACCATCCTGCAGACCAACATGGCCAGCCCGATCCCGGACAACATCCCGTTCGCGAACGCGGTCGTGCTTGGGCTCGGTCTTTCAACTGCCGCCGACGCGCTCTTCAATCCTGAGTTCCTCGCCCTCCAACTCCCGACCGCGCCGGCGCAGAAGGCCACCGGCAAGACGCTGTTGGTGTGGGGGGGCGCGTCGAGCGTTGGCAGCAATGCGATCCAGCTCGCGGTCGCGGCCGGCTACGAGGTTATCACGACCGCGTCGCCGAAGAACTTCGAGTACGTCAAGAGGCTTGGAGCAGGCTCTGCTTTCGACTACAACAGCCCTACTGTCATAACCGATCTCGTAGACGCCTTCAGGGGCAGATCCTCAGTCGGGGCTTTCGACGCCATTGGCGCCGTTGCGTGGGCGCCCACGCTCGAAGTGGTTCGAAATACGGACGGCGTCAAGGTCGTCGCTACTGTGGCCTGGGGATTCCCGGATCCCCCGGGCGGGATAGTGATGAAAAAGGTGTTTGCGCCCTCGTGCAAGGACAATCATGTTGGCAAGGCGGTGTGGGAGGATTTCTTACCGGCGGCGCTGGAGGCTGGGTCGTTCGTTCCGGCGCCAGAGCCGTTGGTTGCGGGGAGGGGACTGGAGAGTTTGCAAGGAGCTGTAGATATGGTACGCAGGGGAGTTTCGGCTCGCAAGGTTGTGGTGTTGCTTTGACTGCACAGACTGTGGGCCTTGCAAAAGGATATACCTTGAGTACAGATATCGCCAAGTTAGCTTGATAGAAGACTTTTCGGGCATCCTGTCTCCCGTGTTCCGGTCTAAATGGCTTGATATTTCTCAAAAGATCTATTTCAATGAAATGTGCCTCTTCAGATTCTCATTACCACCGAAATATATCAAGACTAAGGCGACAATAACTTCGTATTTCCCATGATTCTGGCTTGATAGCATTTCTTGGATTACTTTAATTAACGAGGCTGCTGATGAGGCCATTGACGGTCTCGCGGCGTCAAACCGTGCTCCGACCGTCGACAGCATGTCGTGAATAGAGACCCAGACTAGGGGTCGGCCCCACATGCCCTCGATGTAATTGCTCATGAACCATGCAAAAAGCTGTGGGGGTGCGGAGGACGGAGTCGGAGTTTTCAGCCTTGTAGAAATATGAGAAACGAGTAACGGGGAGATTGTAGACTGAGTAGGATCGTTCGATACCAGCGCAACGCAATAGGTCCTAGTGTTCCAAGCAGAAATTCTTCCACCTTGAGGCCAGAATCATAGATGGTGGACCTGGTCTAATAGCTCGCTAGGACCCGTAATAGCATCACGCCTCGATTTCATCATGCTTCAATATGTGATTTTGGGCTGCTGCCATGACCTCAAATACGTCTGCCTAATATTCCACAAGAAAAAACATGCAAGCCAAGACTATTCAAACCACAAACCCGCCGGCTCGGATTTTGCCGCGGATTTAGCAGGAAACCCCCGGGCCGGACCGTAGTACTGGGAGAGCTCATGAGCATTCTGTTTGGCTCGCGAAGAACGATGCTGAAAGCCACTTACACGCTCGTGGACCCATCGCCTAAGACTCGGAGTCGGAGTCGGAAATGAATATATATCAGGCAGCCTTCAAAACAACCACAACAACCACTCTCTCCCAATTCGAGCTCGCGTGGTCTGGTCCTACCAATCGTGGTGTTCAAGCGTTGTTGGTCCTTCTGTTTCGGACGCTCAGAATATACCGATACCGATCATGATTGCCTAGACGGCCACCACGCTGACTCGACGCGACTATTCGAAGAGGTAAATAAAGCTCCATCCTTGGTGGACCCAGAACTGACTTTTGGGTGTACAGCGTGTGCTCTCCTCTCACAAGTCTCCTGTTTCGGTTCCGATACTGTCCCTTTTTCGTGTCTGTACACTCAACCCATCTATCCTCCAACCAGTTATCGCCATGGACGAGTCCAAAGAAAACACTCCGCCAAGCGGCACCACGACTACAACTGCCGTCGAAGCCCCCATGAAGGGGGAACCCCAATTCTTGACAGGCATCAAGCTGTACAGCGTCGTAGCAGCCGTCAGCCTTTCCGGCTTCCTCGCAAGCCTAGATATCGCCGTAATCGCAACAGTAAGCCCGCAACCCTCCCGATTCAAGCCCGCAGATCGCCCCATCGCCACACCGTCCATTGCGGTCCAAACGCTCCATTTCCACGTTCCACAGCCGTCTTTAACACACTTGCCCCTATAACACAACACTGACACTCCACCCCCCAGGCAATCCCCTCCATAACCTCCCACTTCCACACCACCGCCGACATCGGCTGGTACGGCGCCGCCTACCCCCTGTGCACATGCGCCCTGCAGCCCCTCACCGGCAAACTCGCCACCATCTTCTCGCTGCGCTGGGTCTTCCAATCCTTCTTCAGCACCTTCCTTCTCGGCTCGCTCATCTGCGGCGCCGCCACCAGCTCCAACATGTTCATCGTGGGGCGCGCCATCGCGGGCATCGGCGCCGCGGGCATCTCGTCCGGCGGCATGTCCATCGTCGCCATCGTGTCGCCGCCCAAATCGCGCGCCATGTTCACGGGCATGGTGATGAGCGTGTTCTCGATCGGGATGGTCGTGTCGCCGATCATCGGCGGCGCGCTGACGGAGAACGTGAGCTGGCGGTGGTGTTTTTATATCAATCTGCCGACGGGCGCCGTCACGATTGCGATACTGCTTGTGTTTCTGCATCCACCGAGGGAGGAGCTGCCCGTGGGGCAGTCGCTGCTGCAGAAGCTTCGGCTGTTGGATTTGCTTGGGAGCGTGCTTTTTGCGGCGTCGATGGTTATGCTGTTCCTGGCGCTGCAGTGGGGTGGGAATAAGTACTCCTGGGGCTCTGCGACTGTCATTGGGCTATTCGTTGGCTTTGCGGTCGTTGCGGTGCTGTTTTTCGTCTGGGAGGGGCATCGAGGGGATACGGCTATGATCCCCTTCTCGCTGATGAAGAGACGCTCCATCTACGTCTGCTTCTTTTACATCGCTTGTCTAGGTGGCGTAATCGTCGTTCCCACCTATTACCTCCCGGAATATTTCCAAGTCGTCAAGGGCGTGGGTCCCACTGCCAGCGGTATCCGGCTGCTCCCCTTCGTAGGCATGCAGACCATCACCATGATAACGGCCGGAACCCTAGGTTCGTGGTGCCCAAACCCCTTTCCAACGCTGTCAAAGGCTAACCCCACCCAGCCCGATTCTTGAAGTACCTAAATCCAATCATGATATTCGGCACCTCCGTCCTCTGCATCGCCAGCGGCCTCTTCACCACTCTCTCTACCTTTGGCACCAACGCCAAGACCAGCCACTGGGTCGCCTTCCAGGTAGTGCAAGGTCTCGGGACAGGCTCCGCATTACAGATACCCATGATCTTAATTCCCTCTATCCTCAAAGACAAACCAGCCGACATTCCGCTCGCCATCTCGTTGATCCTCTTCGGGCAATTCTTCGGTAATGCTATCTTTCAAGCCATCGCGGCAGCCATTTACCACAACGGATTGGTCAAGAACCTGCAGGATACGGCGGGCCTAGAGGCGGTGCAAATTAGTCAACTTCTAACGGCGGGGAATGTGGAGATACGCAAAGTGGTGGCGCAGTACTTTCCGGATAAGCTGAGAGTGGTTCTGGAGGCATATAACGGGGCTATTACCGAGACTTTTGTGAGTTCTTCTGACCCTGTTTGGTGACTTTTGAAGGTTTGATGAGCTAATGAGTGGTTGTTTTAGTGGCTTGAATTAGCGGGAGCGCTTGGAGCTTTCGCGATCTGTTTCGGCCTCCAATGGGTCGATACGCGCGTTAAGCCCCCAGTTGCCCCGGAAGCGGGTGTAGATGGGAAGGGTGTTGAGCTGGTTGAGGGTGCTGAGAACAGTGTTTGAGAGTAGCAGAATGACATTTAATTAGAGATGATTTGTAGCGTTTGTAAGATAGAATAGATAGTGGGAATCATGCGCCGGAGGGCAGCAAGCATACTGAGACTGGATATTGAACATGTGTGGAGACCAAAATACCCTACTTGATGCCCTATCAAAGTACTCCATATAACAGCTAAACAGGCCTCGGAATCGCACTTCCAGAGAGCCGGTTTGGATTCGGACTCGGTGTCGATGGACTAGCCGGTAGTTGTGCTTCTGGTGAGGAAGCTGCCGCCGGTTCTGGCGTCTTTCCCGTGCTCTGAGGCACTGGAGGTGGGCTCTCCTTGGGCCGCCTAGCGGGAGCGTCCCCTGAAAGATTCATCCTTGCCATTCCCTTGAACGGACACCCACCGCCCGTCTCGGACTCAGCCTCGCTCTCGCTCTCGCTCCCATCGTGCACCACTTTCTTTCCATGGAGATACCCTTCTCGTTCCACCTCAGGCACTTTAATGTCCTCAGCAAACTCGTCGCCGTCGCGCACGTACCATTTCGCGAACAAGTCGTTCTGGATCCAGATTACTTTCCCTAGCGCTTTGACGAGAGCGATCTTTCGGGACATCTGAAGGCGGGGGTGGGAGAGGAGCGCTTCGGTGAGCACGTCTTGGATGAAAGAGAGGGTGACGCCGATGTGGACGTATTCGACGTGCAGGGGGTGGGTGCGGCCGCGGCCGACGTGCATCATGCTAGGAGTTGTTAGCGGAACTTTGGTTTGAATGAGGTTTTTATGAGTGCTGCGGGTTTACGTAGTTATGGAAGACGCCCCAGGGTGGGCTAAAAATGGGAAGGAGAGGATATCAAGGTCCTCGGGGCGTGAATTAGATAGATGGCTTTGATATAGGCCAAAGCGTGATTCAAACGAGCCACGTGCAGTTTCTGCAGGCGTGTACCGTGCTTTGGAGGACTTCATGAAAATTCTTCTTACCCGACTTTATCCAGATACTCCCAGAACTCCATCCTGCTAGGATCGGAGCACAGTTTATTCAAATATCCGCGCAAAAACATCTTTCGGTACAGTATCTGCGGCGAGTCTTCAGTCAGGCTCAGATCGACCGGCCCTTCGTAGGATGTGCTGCGAGTTTCAAAGGCACGCGCGGTGATGTCGTATTGGAGGAGCTTTTTGTACACGATGTTGACGATGGCGGGGATGAGGGCTTTGATGTATTTGGAGCCGGAGATGAGGGCTTCGATGTCGTCTTTCAAAACTGTCAGCGTCGCTGGTGGGTGCATGGATATGCTGTTTTGACGTACTGGAACTGAAGTCCAGGAACGAATGCAAATAGTGTATTCTTGTCTCGAGATTCGTATACAGCTCCTTGCGGTCAATGTGCTGCATGATACGGCGCTGTGGTGGAGCCATGATGGATGATTGGCGGGCCAAAGGCTCAAATCTTCACAAGAAACAGATGAACACTCGGTTTGATAGGTATGATAGTGAGTCCAAGATATAATTTGCAAAGCCTGAGGCAGGTAGAACTCAAGAAGGCCACTGTGAAGGCTGACGGGCGGAAGGAAGGATACGGATGGTGCACATGACGGGACGATGGCAGCTCTTATATGCCGCTGCCTCCCGCGCATTGGCAGCGCTGGAGGCCGTGAACATAACGGCGCGTGGATGATGCTTCCTGGAGGGCTGTGGTGGTGTGATTCTTGAGTAATTTTAGGATCGGACCATGTCGGACATTTTTACTAGGTGGCATGGTATTCTTGACCCTGCCACTTCTTGAGCTCTTGCACAACACGGCGCTGTATATAGAACCTCAAGATTTGTCACATAAAAGACTCCTCTATTGCGTACATGGGCAAGTTCTTCGGATTATTGTTTATACTTTTCATGCGGGGAAACTAAGCTGTGAAGGGCAGGTTTAATAAGTTAATAAGCAAGCCCCAAAGTTCTGAGTATTACGTGCCCTGCCAACCTCCACGAGCTTTGCAACCTCCACTTTAGCCAACGTTTAACTCCATCTTCAACTTTTGCACGCTTCGAGGGCAGCCCTTCAAGGTCAGCCCAAACGCAGTGTCAGAATAATCCTCTAATGTGCCATAAAACATGGGTGGTGTCTCCGCAGCTTGTGCCTCCTAGCACACCACGACTTCCGATATGCATCGAATCCGGCGTTCATCTAGTGACGGGATTAAGTTCAAGCTGTTGCTCTTCGGATCAGGCTGATTTCTCAAGTGGCCCATATTCATAGATGGTCTTCGCCTTTTACGGTGCAGTATTTTTGGGCGCTGGGGTATCTTCATATTTCAGCCTGGCGCCTCAGCCTGATGCCTCAGCCTTGTGACGCAGCGACAGGAGTATAAGTGCAGGCGCCCCGCCTTCTTCCATCGTGCTTGGATCCTCCGACCCAGACATCCCTTGACCAGATAAAATGGCTGGCCTATACCAAACACCCTTGCCGAAGGGCTCATTTCAATTGCTCTACCTTCATGCTGGATTTGACCAGGACGATATTGTCGGCGAGCTCAAAGTCTTCCCTTTTGATTCAGCGCCAAAATACGAGGCACTCTCCTACGTCTGGGGTCCACCAGAACCTACAAAATCAATAACTCTAAACGGCCAGGAGGTCTCCGTTGGCGTTAGCCTCTTCGCTGCTCTTCATGGCCTTCGTCTCCTAAGTCATTAGCACAACTACCTGACGCTCCAAGCAAGGAACTTTCCGTTCTACGAAGAGGTCTCGCGAAGGGCTCACGTTCCATCACAGAGATTTGGCGACGATTTCGATTGCGGGGGGAAAAGCCCATATTTCGGAAAAGAGACCAGTCCACCAACGGCAAGAGCAACACCGAGCGCGTTCTTTGGATCGATGCCGTGTGTGTCGATCAGAAAAACAACGAAGAGAAGTCTCATCAAGTAAAGATGATGGGCTCCGTTTACAAAAAGGCAGAGACAGTACTCGTATTGCTCGGAGAAATTGTCGGCAAAGAGCTCGAGGCACTGCCATTTATTTCGGCAGCTCTGAAAGACCGAGCCAAGTACGCTACGCGCAGGGAAGCGACTCCGGTGTTCGGTTTTCCGAGTGAAGCGCCATCCGGATAACCCCCTCACAACGATGGACAATGGGACGCCCTTCTAGAGTTCTTTGATAAGGAGTGGTTTGAGAGAATCTGGGTGGTTCAAGGGGTGGTCTTAGCAACTAAAGCACTCGTACTGCTCGGCGAGCTGGAGATTCCTTAGGACAGGGTGGGGAAAGCTGCGCTCTAGCTTACGCATCGCCAACTTGCCGGCTGTCCCTTTGAACATCTTCGAGTGCGCTATAAAGAGCGAGTGATAAGGGGCATACATCGCCTGCTTGTCGCCTGTGCGATCCAGGTCACCAAAAGATTCAGGAGCATATGGCATATTCTCACCTCAAACCACTTGTTCAAATGCGCATTATCCATCGACCGGGTATACAGTATACTGGACATGTTTCCGGAGCTAATTATTGAGCCAGACTACACAGTTGACGCGCTATGTGCTTTCCAAGCTGCGGCTAAGCAGCTCCTGGAGAATGGGCGAGATTTGGCATTCTTAGGACTGGTTGATCCTGGATCGGCGCTCTCATCGAGTACTACTTCCACCTGGGCCCCTTCATGGCGAGGCGAGGAGAATTTTGCGCCCATAAATTTGCCGTTGGAAGGTATTGGAAGGTGCTGAAAGAACGTATCAAGCCTCTGGCGAAGAAGCATTCAGATTACTTCCTAGTCCTCATCTCACGAGTCTTAAGCTCCACGGAGTAAAAGTATCGCAAGTATCAACGCGCAGTCCCATCATGCATAGAGACCTCCAAGGCGGGTGGATTGACCCGGGCCCAGTTTTAGCTATAATCCGAGACTTTGTGTCGTTCATTGATGGCGTCTGCAGTTGCGACCGCGAATCGCTAGATGTAGTGATTGTGAAAACACTCACAACGAACATGTCTTCTAAAAAGCAAACGGCGGATGGCGACCCGCAATTCGCAGCGAAGTCCAACATGCTTTGGGGGTTGATTCGAGGGTGGGATCCCGCCCTATCGCTTGATGATATTGCCGAAGACCTTTGGACTGAACGAAATCCAGACTTCCCCACGGATTCGTTCGTTGACCTGATAGATCGCATGATCAGGATGTGTCCCCGCCGTCGCTTGTTCATTACGGAAGATGGACACCTAAGACTAGGACCAGGAGCGTTGGATGTTGGCGATGATGTCGCCGTATTGCTAGGTGGCGGGACCCCATTCGTGATTTGCAAGGTTCCCGAGGATAACGAGCAAGAAAACCACAATCGGTACCAATTAGTGGGCGAGTCCTATGTCCATGGCATCATGAAGGGCGAGATAATTGGGCTCTGGAAATCTGGTCAGCTGGAATCAGAGGATATAGTCCTCGTTTGAGTGACCACGTCGTCCTTTAAGAACGAACTTTCTACTCTCCAGCCTAATTTCTCACGAATAGCGAGCCAATTCCACAAACGCGCGGCAGCAAGCACTTGCACGATTGTCGAAGCAATGCTGCATTTTCCATTCTATTACGAACTCACACGTCAAACTTCAGTAAATCACTAGGTTAAACATTTGGGTGTTTCAGTATTGGAAAAAGGAATTTTTGAGTGAATATGGTAATTGTAGTTGTGTTCTTGATTCATATCACGATGCAAAGACGCTAATATGCTACGAAATTAAGAAGAAATAAGAAGACTCGTCCGAAAACGGAAGCTGGTCAATAATGACTAGTCTTCTGCCGTCACCGATCGATCTTCTTCCGACTAGAGTCCTCATCAAGCACGCTAATACTATCAAACGGTTTATCCGAATCAATGGGCCAATGATTCATGTCTGGCTCCGACGGCGCACTCATGCTCTCGCCTTCAGCATCATCGAGCCATAGCCTAATTCGCTTGCGGTCTACACGCGCTGCAATATCGAGTTCTTGGCTCTCGCGATATCCGTCATCCGGGTAATCGACGAAGTTGGATTCCTGGTAGTAGGCAGGAAGATGCCCGCTGCTTTAGCTTCGAGCTTGACGTCTTCGAATTTTTTCTCGGCTTGCACGAGCTCTCCTGAGAGATGGAGCAAATAATGCTCTGCTTTTACATCAGCATGGAGGCGATTGATTTGTGTGGAGAAGTAGGCTTGGAAGTCTTGATCATACCCATGTTCATAAGCATCGAAATTTTGCTGGTCTCGGAGAAGATCAACCCTGCTATGCTCGAGGTTTGTGTTTGCTTGGGCGACAGCAGCATCCTGTGCGTTTGCTCCATCTCCATGGAGTTCTGGACCACTATAGGCAGATTCTTCGAGATCAGGATGTAATGGCGCATATTGAGGCTCCACTACAGCCTTCAAAAACGGACGCTCGTGGGCCTGTGGCTGGGGCAGCAGCGCACAATTCACGAACACGTCATCGAGAATAACACCAAACTCGCAGAATATCGAGACATCATCAGCTCGGCCGAGCAGGAACGGGCGCACCAGGTGCTTCAAGATGATCTCTTGCTGTTGCTCGACAGTTGCTCCTTCGCCGGATTTCCCGAACTCCATTTCGAACCTCTCGACTTTATTATCGGTTCGAAGGATCCGAAGCATCAGCTCCTGGTCCCGTGTAGCGATGCTATCGCGTTGCTGACCGAGCTCGAAATCCAGCTGTTGAAGCCAGCGTCTGCTCATGAGAGCGTTTTGGATCTTCCTGGACAAGTCAAACGACATCAGTAAAGCCGCCGAAAGCTTGTTCTCCTCGTTCACTAGTATGATTTTCGCTGGTCCGGGGTGGTAGTCTCCCTCCTCTTCGGACTCGAAGACCCCGTCGATGAGACGGGAGGTTAGGGGCTCTTCGGAATAGTCCCGCACAGGTTCTTCCTGTACCGGTTCCTCCGGTTGATTGCAGTTTGTTGGTAGATCTGGGCCTGAGCCCTCTACTACTTGTGGGGGCGCGGGAACGTTTCGAAGGAAATGTTCTAGGCCGAGGAAATCGAGGCCTTGCCTCAGAAGGTGGGTGAATTCCATTCCGCAAGATCTGTTTTTGATTCTAACTTGAGTATTCATGGGGAATTTGATCAGTAGGGAATGTGGAAACTGGTCGTGTTGTCGAAGAAAAAGTCGCGGACTTTTTATCTTTCCGGATCACATATAACGGTCCTTTGTTTGGAGTAGAGACAAGATCGCACGACACGCATCAAGCGACGAGCGATGAATATATGTATATATTACAGTGCTGTGCTATAAAGTAGCGTAGTAAGTATTATACAACCCCTCCACCTTTGCTCTTTCTCTCTAACCAATTCTGATATGTGAAGGGAAAGTCAGCTGCTAACTCGTTAAATTATTTGAACGCTCTGTGGCTACGTAGCCATACTGTGATGGTCGGAGGAGCGCCTACAATCGCATTGTGAAGAACCTATGGCGCCACCCACATGAAGGCCTATTGTTTGCATATACTTGCCTAGCACGAACGCCATAGGCTACTCCTACCTATAGATTACATTCGCATTATTGCCTTTATACCTGATTCGTAGAGAGCCTCGTTCTTCAGCGTTACGATGTTCCTGCTCCATAGCACTACTTTCAAGCTCTCGTTGCTCCACGACATTCACAGGCTATCTTATCGAAGCCTGAGAAACATACGGCGAGCTGGGAACTCATCGTCGGCCTTTATATCTAACGGAGCGCGCATATTCAAGGGCGGTCGCCACAGCGGTCGGTACTTCCGAACAAAGCAGCTGCCTGTCACAACTAATGAGAAGCAGCGTACATAATCATGAGGGTGTAATTTACTTATCTCATTAGTTAAGAATAGGGTTTCAAGTGCGGCGCTCTTAAAAACTTCCCGACATAATCACGTGCTACATTGCTACTTTTAGTAGCAGAAGCGTGTGCTTTGGCTCTCAAAGGTTCCTTTCAACCTGTATTAAATTACGGAACCTATTAGTTAGACATAATAAACGTGCATGAGCAAAGTAGACTCATTATGACTCATATCGCACTACGCCTCATTTAGATTAGCACCTGATGTTACCGAACAATCATATAAGTTTTAGCGGTCTTACCACTATTTCTATAGTTACACCTCTCCTACCTATATAAGGCCTTTTAGCTTACTACAATCAATCAACTCAGTTCTCATTTATCTGTAATTGCCCCTGTACCTTCACATCTTACACATTAAACGATCCACATTCAAGCTTCCGCTCATCCTACATCTTCCAGCAGAAAAGAAGCAGTTTCAGAATGGCTTCGAACTCGCGTGTTTTTCCTTGCAATACTTGCTCTATTACTTTTGAGACCAGCGAGCTCCAGCGTTCGCACATGCGACAGCCTTGGCAGTAGGAATTACCGTGAAGCATTACGGCGTGGAGCTAACGGTAGCAGTATATCTAATCTAAGACGTCGGGTAGCTAAACTGCCAGCATTATCAGAAGAACAGTATGACACACAAGTCAAGAGCCAGGAAATCATCCATCGACGGAAGGACAGCGATGAGCAAGGGAAAAAGCAAATCTCCTCATACGACACCGAAGTCGAATCCGATTCCATTTCACAAGACATACCTGATGCAGAACATGAAATCTCTGAGAAAGTTCCCCCAACACAATGTCTTTTCTGCAATTTGGACTCCCCGACTCTTGACGCGAATATAAACCACATGTCATCCCTCCACGGCCTTTTTATTCCTTCACCAAACCAAGTATCAGACATGGAATCTTTCCTTGGATACCTCGCAACCATTATATTCGAATATAATGAATGTCTATATTGCAGTCTAGCGAAAGGCACTGTGGACGGGGTGCAGACACATATGCGAGATAAAGGCCACTGCATGATCAAGATGAACGCAGAATCCGAGCTTCTTGACTTTTGGGAGCTTTCAGATAGCGGACATGAAGAGCGCACGAAGAGTATTGGGATCAAGCTATCTGATACAGAAATGAGGCTTCCTTCTGGGGTTGTGATCAATTCTCGCTCTGATACCACTCAGCTTCGTGCTCAGCCGGGACTTGCACAATCGAGGGCTAGAGGCTCGCAAAATAAAATCAAGAGAGATGAGATGAGAGCTATTACAGCAGGAAAAAATCAAGACACGACAGATGAAAAACAAAGCAGATCCTCACGCAGCAACGACCGCCGTGTTGCTGTTCGTGGTGAAATGGGGTTGACTGGCATTCCGGAAAGCCAAAGGCGTACTTTGCAGATTACCGAGAAGAAGATGAAGAGGAGGGAAGCGGTTGCTAAAGCTGCACAGCGATACGCTGCGGAGCAGGAGCCAGTTAAGACAAAGTATTACAAGGTAGGAGACTATGAAGATTAGAAGGGTTGGTTTAATGAGTGATTGCTGATTCATGTATAGACAGAAGCTCCTATATATCAGGCTGGATAATCAAGCTCAAGGTCTTTTATATACTCAACCGTTTTCATTTTCGACGGGAACTGGATGTGGTCCTGGACGAGGGCATGTTGGGCAAAGGATGTTTCAGCGGCATTGGCGAGTTATATAATCATTCTCCCTGGTCGCGATAAGCTTTCTTCAGTGGACCAAAAACTGTAACATCACAGGGCTGAAGCTTATGAGAGGCATGGGAGGGGAGCCGGCATAAAATAATGTTGTTTTCGAAGCAGAACTCCAAGATTTTGAGGGTCTCATGTGTCCTGAAGCCGTCACATACTAGCATGCGTGGTTTCAGTTTAGCGCGGGCCTCAGTTTGGGGAAGGTTGAATACTTGCTTCATCTATTCTAAGCTGATGTAGGAGTCACTAGGTCTTGGCACGGTCCGCGCCGCACGACGACCCTTTGTCTTGCTGTCTTTCTGTCGCACTCAACGCCATCACTTCCTCCCCTTCAAGAACTCCGAATCTCTACTTGTGCTCATGCGCTTGAGTGCAAGATTAGCTCTCGATTGACGGCTTCCATAGCACAGAACTCTTCCTTCGAACGCTGGCTGTCTGGCCTCGGTATCATGGGCTCTGTCCATGCGCTCTCATGTATTCTACCACCTCTCGAATCCTCCGGGACATCTGTTAATCAAGATATAAGCTCCTGTTTCATCAACCCCTCTCATAGTCCCCACGGATGCAAACTTCGATGTAAAACTATCTTCTTTTTTCCGGCACTATAATCAGTTACCATCGCCAGACGAAGTCCGCTCGCAAGCACGTGCCCAGTATCTTGCTGGCACTAACTAGGGAAACAAGAGGAGAGAAGTCTCTACTGATTTTAATGCACGTCCCTCACCTGTGTTTGAGTCTATGGGTCTGTTTGTCAAGTGGGGAGCCGATATAAGAATCGCCGAGGGTCAGTCTCTTTACGCGATTCGACACTACTTCAAAGATGCCGTACTAGTTCCCGAAATCTAGGGATGGCGGACTGGTGGAGGCGAAGTCTTCCTCTATATGGAGGCAATACGCGGCAAGACTTTAGAACAATCTTGGCCAGAGATGGAAGTGAATGACCGCTTGCGTATTTGCCGCGAGCTTCGGACAATCTTCGATTCTCTACGCCAGCTCAAGCAAGACCCTACCGACACTTTTATTGGTGAGTGGGCCAGTCTCTCCTCTCCCTATTTAGCAACATGACTTTGAGTACTAACCTTGAATGTGCAGGCAGCATCGCACGGGGTTGTCTTTGAGATAGGGCCATCAACCCTAGCTATAGGGCGGAAGCCGGGCCATTCACGTCCGTCAAAGCATTTCACGATTGGTTCACCTTCCTGTACAAGCGACCGATGCCAGACCCTCACACTGTGCCCCCGGAGCCCTTCCGCCAAGATCTTCCTGATGATAGCAAAATTGTGTTCACACATGGCGACCTTCATCGGAGCAATGTTATTCTATCACTATCTAAACCGGCTCGAGTTGTTGCAGTTATAGATTGGGAGCAAGCAGGCTGGTTACCGGCATACTGGGAAGATTGCAAGGCTCGCTTCACTTGCAGCTATTATGGCGAATGGCCTGAGAAATACCTACCAATCATTTTACATCAATACGAGAGCACTTGGGATCCCTGGAACTACTACACGTCATCTATGGGCGTCTGAACGCCATGAGCTGGCTGTACTGGTCCAAGTTAGCTATCTCTTGATGTCAAGATTCAGTCTTCACTCAGGATGTGCTCATCCCAGCAAAGCCACAGCTCGGGCTGCAGCACGAGCATAGGTAATTCCTGGACGGTAAAGGAAAGCACTTATGTGAACATCGGGGCGTCGTACTATCTGTTACTAATTATTTCTTCTTAGATTGTACGAATAACAAACACGTTTGATGAATTCCGGATAAGATGTTACTTATTATTATTTCTTGGAGCGCATATCACGTGAATTGGATGAGGACACGGGCGTTTAATCCATACCTACCAAACGTAAAGACACTTCTACTGTACAGAGATAAGGCTTAAGGTAAGTCAAGAGGCTTTCATTCGAATGCAGAGCAAGGAAAGGCTAAAGGATATGAATTAATAAGTCCCACTCCGGCGAAGCCATTCATCAATCTTTCTCCTTCTCGCTCCCTCTGCTAGGACGCTCACGCTATCAAATAGCTTCTCCTCGTCCATGCTTCACTCATCAACCTCCGGCTCCGTCGCAGACTCGCTCGGCCTTCTCAAATCCCCGTTTGCGGGTTCTTTCGCCAGCCACGCCTCGATTTTTTTTCGGTCAACCTGCGCAGCTATCGCAGCATCTTGGCTTTCTCGATACCCATCTTCAGCATTGTCCGCGAAGTTAGATTCTTGAAAGTAGTTGGGAGGGCATCCAGTGGCTTCCGCAGCGGCTTTCGCCGCCTCGAGAGCCTCTTCCGCATCGATTAGGCGCCGCGTAAGGGCTCGCCCCCGATGCAGGTGGAGGAGGTCATGTTCTGCTTTTGAGTCAGCGATTGCGCGGTTTATTTGGGTGGAGAGGTACTGTCGGAGGGAGGCGTCGTACCCGTGTTGATGGGCATCGAAGTTTCGCTGGGCCCGGATTCAAAATGGTGTTGAACAACGCTCCTGCTGCCAATGGCGGAGGATGGAGATCAAGTCAAGCAGGTGCTGCTCGCTCAAACTGGAACTCCTCCAAGTAAGTGCAGCAAGAAATTCCAGACGTGCCCCCTACGCTGGTTCTAACGCATCTCGTTTTGGCAGCAACAACCCCATGGGCGGGCAATGGAGGACCACCGCCAACCCCTCAAATGTCACCACCGGAATACAGAAGATGACATTAGGCTCTAACGCTTCTACCACCTCACGCTCCACAGCCTATGGGCGCTCCGGCGGCCCCGTTATCGCGAGCTACTCCAAAAGCACCACTGGGGATATTATAAATGCACCTCACTTCGAGCCTCTCGGTGACCCAACCATTCCTGTCGGTCACGCAGACCGTACCGAGTCTACTATAGGCCCTGCTTCTACCAAGAACCGATACATGGTTGTGATCGCGAGATTCCCAGACCATTTGTTCGCCTGCCCCCTCTATAGCCACTCTGGTCGTGGCATCGGGCACAAGGCTGCGGATGTACGCGCTAATCACATAGCAATGAAGATGCAAAACGATACATCGGACAGCTCTAATAATCAGACGCCGTATGAGCCGCTGGAAGTGCGTTATGCATGGAATAATTTCACGCTAAAGAGTACATCCAATGCGCATCTCATGGCGCCCGTTGCGGTGAGCTATATTAATGTTAACGATATCTCAGGACAGCTTACTGTAGAGAGCTGTGAGTCATTGGCGGAGACTTTCAAGAAGCTTATGGTGAAGGCCATTGAAGATTCTCTTGATTAGGTGAGTAGGTAACGTCTAGTATCGTCGAAGGTGTTTTTGTAGCTTTTCGCTCACCCTTCCTCACCCGCTGCAGCGCAGTCTCGGATGTACTGTATCTTGCCGGAAGCTCAAGCTGGTTTCTAGATTGGAATCTCTACCGTTACCATTGAGTCCATACTTAAGCCCCCTACTGTGACTTTCCTCCTACATATATATTCTGAAGTGATTTACTTGATTCGAGGTGCTGCGATTTTTATTCAATCTAGACGAAAAAAGCAGCTCCAAACTCATCAGCCTTGCTATCTCAACTACTGCCTTGACACATTAGCCCTGCCGTCGTAGAGTTCTGATTAGGACTCGTCATCATATCTGCTCCCAGTATATTCAAGATTCTTTACTCCTTGCCCACCTGCTGCACCACGTCTTTCTCCCCTCTTCAAACTCCAGAGCATTAAGTTGATAGTTTTATGATGAAATAAGAGAGATCTAAGCCTTTAAAGGCACTAAGCGCTTAAAATTATGCACTCTGGATTTATCTGTGCGAATAGATGTACAATGTGTCTTGGCATGAGGGTTTTCCGCCCTCCCCACCCCAACTTATACCAGCGTGGTTTTAGATGTGCTCAGCATATGCTGTTATTAACCTGTGCCGAGCTTCCTGGGCCCACTTTTCTTTGTGCCAACGCCGAGAAGGGGCTACATCCCGGACGCATACGTGGCAAAGTCGCATCCGGCATAGCACTATCACTCCAAATTGAACTTTGCATCAGATCTCCAGTTACACATTGCTCCATAGCCGTACTGCTCTCTCCATAATCTATTGTCAAGAATCTTATCGAACGCATACTCTTCTTCACACAGTTCGGCTTCTAAGCAGTCCCTTCTACTATGTCTCTACGCCTCGTGAGAGCAGAAAAGGCGGATATCCCCAAGCTGGTCGATTTGTATTTCGAGACGTTCAAGAGTCTATTGGTTCTGCGGGTAAAACCTGATGTACCACCCGTCCGCGAATGGTGTAAGAAGAGCCTGGAAAGCGACATCGAGAAGCCACATACCCGAATATACAAGGTCGTGGAGGGCCAAGCCGAGTCGGTGCAGGCATCAGACGAAATCATAGCATTCGCCAAATGGAGCTCGCCGCATACCGAGCCTCCGCAGGAGAAACCCACCGAGTGGCCCGTAGGCGGTGATGTCGCGCTATTCCGGGAAGTTGTTGGCAAAGCGACAGAGAAAAGGAAGCGGATAATGGGCGAAGAGGAGCATTGGTGTAAGTTATTCGACACAATAAAAACAGTGCGATGCTACAGTACTGAGTTTTTGTGTAGACTTAGCCGTCCTCGCAACCTTGCCAAAGCACCAGCGCAGAGGCGCGGGATCGCTACTTATGACTGAACTCTGCAAACAGGCGGATCAATCTGGGCACCGGAGTTATGTTGAGGCGTCACCTCTCGGCAAACCGACATATCAACGGTTCGCATTTGAAGAGCGGGATACGTTTAGTGTTTTGATTGATGGCGAACCGTATATTGATTGCTGTATGGTGCGTGAACCACTAAAGCCATCGTGATTATCAATGTCACTAGGTGCTATTCGATGAGGTAGGTTGAGTTTAGACGAAAGATTAAATTTCAAATCCTCATCTCAATTTCAAATCCCATTTTTCAGAATCGAGCGACCGCACTGGTGGTTGGCAAGTTACGACAGAATTACGAGCATTAGGAGATGGTAATGTGTTGAAAGATTACAGCTTTTTTATTTCAAGGAGTGACTAGGGAACGCAGCTGAACTCGTTCACGGGCCACTTAGGGGTGGCCACTTTCCTTCCTCCGCTATATATACTCTTAGCTAACGTCCCCCTGGGTGGCGGAAAACCCCCTGTGCCGGAATAAATCTATTGTTTAGGCATCTCAACTCTTTCCCTCGCAATTCTATTAAGTTATTATTAATGTTTTATTGTTCTTTAGGCATTTCTCCCTAGGAAACTAGTGCGCAGCAAAAAAAATACAACGCTTTTGATTATAATGTCAATTGTTCCTTTTAGAGCATCTAGAACTGCATTAGCTTTACACCCCTGCTGCACTACGACTATCTACAAAATTTTAAACTTCGGAACATAAAATTAATAGTTCCATGACGAAAGAAGATAGCTCTAAGCTTTGAATACACTTGACCCTTAGAAGTATGCACTCCGGATTTATCCGTGCGAAGGGGTCTAAAGTGTGTCTTGGCACAAGGCTTAAGCGCACTTACGTGGTGCGGTATTAGATATCTAGCATATCTAGCTAGGTGCGATGTATTTTACGCTATGCCTAACTGATGCAAGTGCTTCTTGTACCGTGGCAAATCACGTGCCTAGGCTAATGGGTGCTAAGGCTTGCGCTTACGAGTGGGGTAATTATTTGTAGAATCGTATTACGACCACGTTTGGGGTGAAGCCGCATTCGCTTGCGACTGTATAGGAAGGAGAGGATAAAATTTGTAAAGATGCCACTTTAAGATGTGTTGGTTATTAGTGTTATTTGCTAACTGCTCTAAGCGTCCGCACAGCTATACGCTTACTAGATAACATAGGTAGATTACACCGTTGTGATTATATAGGACTTGCGGGGTTATTTTACACTAACCGGGATTAGTAAGCGCTTTAATTGGAAGTACCGACTAGGTGGCGACCTTATATAAATTTGCGTGCGATAGCAGCTATAAAGCTAATAACAAATTCTTAGTATAGCAGTAAGGTTATAAGGCTTAGATAGGGCCCTTTTATAAGCATTAGAAGTAATAGGAGCTCGATAGTAGTGCTGTGGCGACGGAATTCAGTTACGCTATAAAAGAAGGCTCTCCGTAAATCAGGCGCGAAAGCAATAATACGAACGTAAGTTTTAGGTAGGAGGTATTCTAAGTGTTTAGGAGTAGCTATAGTACGCAACTTATATAGAACTATAGGAAATCTTAATATATATACTAAGTCTAAGTTATTTAAAGTTAAAGTAATATCCGTTTATATATAGCGCAATAACCTCTATACCGCAACGAATTTTATTATTTAGTATTTTACTTTCTACCTCGCAACTTTATCGACTTATAATTAGCCTAATATTATTTTTTAGGTATTTCTTCCTAGGAATTAAGCGTGTAGCTAAAAAATTACACGCTTTTAATCTTACTATTAATTATTACTTTTAGAGTATTTAGAATAGCAATACCTTTATACCCCTGCTTTACCCTAACTTTTTATAGAATTTTAAAGTTCGGAGTATTTTATTAATAGTTCTATAGTAAAAAAAGATATTTTAAAGCTATAAAGGCACTAGGCCCTTAATAGGATATATTCTGGATTTATTTATATAAAAAAGTCCGTAAGTAGGAAATTTAGTATATTATTAGATCTAGCTAGCTATAATATACTACGCCGCTATACCTACTTCGTAAAATACGGCATTTCTTCTAGAAATGTTTTTAAGCGATTATATACTAGCTATTTTTAGTAGGCGTTTATTATTACTACTTATTCTTTACTACCTGTTTATTATACCCCTATTTATACCTCTAATATAATAATATAGACTAAGCTAGCTAGGTGCTAGTATAAGGTTTTCTTTTAGATATACCTAGAATATATACTACCTTATTAGAATATATAGGTAGTAATATCCCTTAAAGCACGCTCTGTTATTACGCTTATAAACAACCTTTAAAAGAGTAGAAGGCCTAACACTAGTAATACCTGTCACAGTATCGACCGCGACACCCTACCTACCGAAATTCTGCCGCAGATTGCTACAACTCCAGCAATCTGCACCGGCCTACTACCGTTGGCCGGCCTCCTGCTCTGCCTGCCCTGCTCCGCTCCCGTCTCGCTTCCGCTTCCTATCCTGTCCCGCTCCAGCCACCTACCGGCTGCCCCCTTTTCCTATCACCTAATCTGGTAAGGACCTCGCGTACACGCGTGCCACGCGCCGAAACGGCATAGAGGCCGTACGCCACGCGCTCGGCCACGCCCTTATATCCGGTGGCCCGTCTCCCGTCTTCCTGTTCCTTACACAACGTCTTAATTCTCCACGTAGCATTGTACATAGCACCTAATCAACGCTCCTCTTTGAGCCCTCGACCTCTTGCGTGTAGCGCTATCGTGACACATAGGGGGTTTCTTGCTACACAAGGACGCACCTTATACAGATAATTACCTATTAATTCAAACCTTATGTTCTTCGTTATAATTAATACCTCCGTGTAATAGAATCCGTTTTCTTTATATCTATATATTAAGGATTTATATGCTTTTCAGTCCTCTTTTAACATCAGCACTTGCTGTAACGGGTAAAGGCCCTTCTCGTGCTAAGGGCATGTATGGGTAACAAAGAGTTGTATTCGATAGAGAGTTAAATAGGAAGTCGAGTAGAGAAAACATGAAAGGGGCGGACTGGGATAAGTATCACCCGATCGTCCGAGTTGCAATCGGGGCTACCCTGTTAGGGCATGAACCAAGGTACCCACCGAGTAGCACATTGCGCCTAGCCCCTCACAGTTTATGTGCGAATTACAACGCAGTTCAAATTCTAGAATAGTCTATAAGTATATTGACAACAACCTCCAAATCTTGCCGCCTAGCACAGCTTGTTACTCAATACTACTATATAGCAAACTACGCAAATCAGGTAGTGGCAAAGCCAACGATGAAAGCAAAACAAAGTGGATTCATCAGCATTCAAATTTCAAGCCAGAATGATGAATTTGCCCGTACCAAGAACCTCGTTTGGAAAATTACTGAGATCCCAGTATAGGATGATGGGCAAGTGGGAGCCGTTCTGACCATTTCGTTCAGGGTCCCATCCAATCTCCAGCCATGGATCAACTAATTCGACACGATAGTACCCGGTCATACAATAATGTGCCAATAGGAACGTTCGTGCTTTTGCCAGGTTCGGCGTTGGAATAAGAATGGGAGGCTGATAGGGGTTGAACTCCGCACTCCCAAAATCAGGCTGAGGACAATTATTAACTAGACGCTCGAGTTCTGCAACGTAAACTTTCGTAGAAGGTAGTGGTCCTTGGGACATTTGTGGACGCTCTTTTGTCGTTATTTTTGTCGATACTTCGAGACTTGAGGGTGCCATTCTGCCAACAAGTCGTCCTTTGTATCTGAAAACGACCTGACATTGCTGAACATCATTTTCCCAATCCGGCTCGATGTGCGATGTGAAGTCCTCTCCAATGATTTTGCAATCAACCTTGTCAATGTCTTGTAAATGGTCGTCGGACAGCATCAGAGGCTTGCGTATATTCGAACCCTGGACACCGCTGCTGATGATACCTCTGGCATTGCTAGGAATGGCAGTTGGGTCGGTGTCTAGAAGGCAAAAGTGCATGGCAGAACTTTTGAAGTTGATGAATCCCAGGAGACTGTTCGTTACCACGGAGATTTTGCCGTGAATTCCAACCGTCGATTGGTCTACAGCTCTTAATTGGTCTTCCTCCGCCCCTACAAACAGCAAGCCAAGTAATTTTAGTATTCCTTCCTGCCCAAGAATTTTCTTCCCGGGCGAATGCTCGATTGGGTCAGAGTGCTCAGAGAGGAACATCCGCACCCAGCGGAGGAGACGAGCGTCGAACCATTTCCAACTCCCGTAGCCTTCCTGAATCGACAATTTTGAATCGTCGATAAATATTCTAAGCATGCCATAATAGTACCCTAGGACGAATACTTGCACCTTGCTTAAGGATTCGGGGTTCTGGTCAAGTCGGCGGAAAATACCCTCACTTTCCCGATCTTGCAACGCCGGACTCTGTTTCAATATCCCATTTATGGCATTGATGACAGCCGGAGTGGGAATCGGAAAGCAGTCTGAAACAATTCGGTATACCGCACTATCAGTTCTGCCAACGTTGCTGTATGTCTCATCTGAGAGAATAAACGATGGGCATGGTCCTCTCTTGGTACTGGAAGACTGATTGGCTGTGACAGAAAGAGTCCCGGATGCGGCGACACCCTCTTCGAAAAGCAACCGACGCTGGTTGTTTTGATCCGCAGTCCCAGGCCAAATAGAGACACACTCTTCCATACATTGTAAAGGAATTCTCATTACGAAGCGTTGCCGTTGATGAGAGAGAACACTTCGAGCTTCTTCATCGCTTGTAGAACCTGTTCCAATGGCGTCTGGCGTGAATTTGACAACGAGTCTGCTTTCCATGGAATCAACCTCGTCTTCAGTCTCTCTGATTGTGTCAATCATGTCGAGACCAATCGATTTCAGAATGATTGCGAAGGCGAATACATCGCTTGAGGTTGTCTCAAACCGTTTACAGTCCTTCTGTTTCTTTGCTCCGGCAAGCCAGACTAGGAATCGCACGATCTCTGGCACGTCTTCTTTCAGGATATCACCAGCTAATCTCAGCTTTTGATTGAGGAGCTGATGCCAAACGTTTCGAGCTCGAGATATGATGCTCCTAACCACAGCGGCGGAAATCCAACCTTGGATATGATGAGGAAGTTCTCTCTGAAGAAAGTCCAACTCATCAACATGTTCTTTGAATAGTGCGGTGAGGAAGCTTGACATTGCTTCCTTAATGCTGCTCTTTTGAAGGGTTGCATCCATAGCGCTGGTAATGATCGTCATGAACCAGCTGAAGATGTTCATGTTCTCGACGACTGGCCCGGTGGGGCCTTCAATAACCCGTGTCTGACCATTTTGGAGTAATGTCATCCGCACGTCCCATCGCATGTGCAAAGCAACTGGATCGATGAGGCCTTTTCTTGGGACCAAGTCTTCAGCATCAACTTTCATAAAGTCAAGGAGGCCTCTATCCTTGAAATTGTTTGTGACCCAGGTCACAGCTGCCCTTCCGGCTCCCGCTATTGTCGCAATGTCTCCGGCGCCGAATCCCCAGTTGGAAAGCACAAGAGAACCAGCCGCGAAAGACAACGACATTGCAACAACGATAACGATGTCGAGGAGGAGGTAGTCCGCAAATTCTGAGATAAAGTGACTAGGTGACTAAACCTTTCAGTTTTGCGTCGCACGTGGACAGAAGCGATGTCCGCTCAGAGTGGAATTAAGTTCTGAGGAAAGGTCTTCCCAGGGCCCAAAAGTAATTCGGGGTGCTCTTTAGGATTTCACGCTTGTAGCCTGTGAGCGACAGGATGAGCCGGTTTGTTAGGGATAGATCGTTTTCTGCGGACAGCCTGGGAAGGACACTTTTAATGTTTGCAGATGTATTGCAACAATGACAGATAATGATATCTAGGTGGTTTGAATATAATTGCAAAGACAGATAAAATGAAGTGGTTATCTCTTTTTTGCAGATCCACTTATGCAACCGAGCAGGCAGCAATATAAGGCTGAAGAAGTCGATGTGAATGCTGACTAACCAAAAGCATGGAGTTATTTTTAGCAGCAGTACTGGTAAGGATGGCGATCTTGTCTTAATATTTTAATCTGGGCATGGATAGAGTACCGGTACCGGTACAGAGTGTGAATCGAGCGACGTGGCAACCGTACTTCTGTAATTTTTAGGTGAAAAATGTCTCGAATATCAAGAACTCGCTATCCCTTCGCACGCTGGCGTCCACACTTGGCGCCAAGCCCGTGCCCCAACGTACGCGCCAGCACGTAAACAAGCCAAATAGCTAGTTATTATCCACAATCAAATACTCCACAATGCCACGGACATCTAATGATGTCGACTACGTGCAGAAGGACCCGAAGCCTTACAAACACCCCAAACTTCCCTACCCCAAGCCTACGCCGCTGCCTGCATTCGAGCCACTACAAATCAACAACTACGACGCGCCCGGCACCCCCAATATACCTCCAGGTCTTGATCAGCATGATCCTGTGGCCCTATTCCGCCTATTCTTTACCGATGAAATGGTAGAGAAGATGGTGCGCTGGACGAACGAGTACGCCAAGGATCACCGGCCGTCCAAGGGCTCAGCTACTTCTATTTGCACGGGATGGAAGGATTATATGGCCAAGCTTAACTCTATAGACTAGCTTGTATATAGCTGCTACACGTATTTGAATTGCCTCAGCCGGGTGTAGGCCTCATCACGGGGGCCTAATTCGGAGCCTCTAATTGGCCGAATCCTTATCGATAACTGTGGACGTAAATCAGCGTGCGAAGAGATAGAGTACACTGATTGTAAAAGTATCGACATATGCGCAGGTTCTGAATTGCTCAAAAGTTGAAGGACGTCCTCCTTCCGGAACCAAGGGTATTCTGTTTCAAGTCATATGGAGATATAAAACTTGGGGAGGTAACTTACTTGTTTGACTTGTAATATGTACCTTAGCAATTTGGGCTCGTTGGGCACGTGCTTGGTTTGGCGCATGTGCAGGTCGCCACCTCTAGCAGGCCATGATCTTGTCAGCTCAAGCGGTGGCGGAGAGATACCTTCTTGTACCGTGGCAAATCACGCGCCTGGGCTAATGGTGCCTGATCGGATATGTACATAAGATGGGGTGTTATGAACCAGTCAAGGACAGCAGGGCATGCAGATAATTGATGGGACGGGAAGTGCCAGGCAAAGAACGGATGGACGAGGCTTGGCGCTACACGAACTCGGTGGGGTGGCATCGGGACGAGTTACCGTTCGGTCCGATGTCTTGGCATCAAGTTCACAACTCGACGCGGAACTCGATGGGCGAGTTGCCGACCAAGTTGAGGGAACTCGTTCGTGAACTCGGTCGTCGAATTGGGGAGCGAGTTGATCAAAATGTATGAAGGAAGGAATGTATTTAAGGACGCTCCTTTACCCAGATAGTTTCTTTCTTCATAGTCAATCTAGCTTCACTTCCTGCGACCCTTCTTCGAAGAAAGACTCTCACCAGAGTATTGCCTATCACCCTAACCCAATCCAGTCACGTGTCTACGAACCTAACTTGGCGTCACAAACGTCACAAACGTCAGGATCTTGACATGGGGTGCCAAGGCTTCCACTTACGGGTGGGTAAATTAGAATCCATGTTGCGACCACGTTTGGGGCGAAGCCGCATTCGCTAGCAATTGCAGATAGGTAGCAACAGGTGGCAACAAGGAACGGCTGCCAAAAATAGCCAGCACGTGACCGTCCATAGATGTTTCTAGAAGAGCGCCACATGTTGAGTTAGTTAGGCATAGCGTAGAATACAATACAGCTAGCTGGATATTTAATACCGCGCTAAACGCTCATGCCAAGATACGTTGCGGACCCCTTCGCGCGGATAAATCCGGAATATATCCTCCCAAGGGCTTAGTGCTCTCAAAATTCAAACATATCTTCTTTCATCCTAAAACTATCAATTTAGTGCTCCGAATTTTGAAATTTTGTAGACAGTCGTAGTGCAGCAGGGATGCAGCACTAACATAGTTCTGGATGCTCTAAAAGGAACGATCAACAGTATGGTTAAAGCGATGTATGTTTTTGGCTGCATACTAATTTCCTAGGCGGAAATGGCTAAAGAATGACAATACACTAACTATAACTCGATAGAATTGCGAGGGGGAGAGTGAGATGCCTAAACAATATATTTCGTGCGGCACGGGGGGTTGTGCGCCACACATGGGGGGACGTTACCCCTCATCTGTTGCGGCACGGGGGTTGTTGCGCCACGCATGGACGGACATTACCCATCATATTTTCCGGCACGGTGGGTTTTCCGCGACCTAGGGAGGGACGTTAGCTTGCACGCTTCAGTGCAAAGATCTCGTCGAGGATTTGTGAAGAAAGATCTTAAAGAGAGAGGAAACGCCGCTTTGGTCAAGCCCAGTTAGTATTGTCGACTCTCCCGCCGCCACCAGTCTATTTTCTTCCGCATGTGGCCTTCAGCAAGCACACTAACACTGTCAAACGGCTTTTGGGGATCAACCGACCAATGGTCCATCTCGAGCTCTGATGGCGGACTCATGCCCTCACCTTCAGCATTATCAAGCCATTTGTCAATCCGCTTGCTGTCCACGCTGTCCACGCTGTCCACGCTGTCCACGCTGTCCACGCTGTCCACGCTAGCCACGCTGGCCATGCTATGCTCTAGGTTGGCATTTGCATCGTGTTCGGCCTGTCCAGTATTCTCTCCATTATTCTCTAGATAGCGAAATTCCTCTGGAGCCAAGTAATCGCTATCATCGTCTTCTAGGACGTACGGTTGTCGTGCAACTGGCCGAAAAGCAGTTTGCTGCTCAAACGAAGGATCCTGGAGCCCTTGTAGTAGTCGACAATTGACAAAAACGTCTTCGAGGATGAAGTCTACCTCTTCACGAAGGATTCGCTGTTGATAGAGGGCCATCTGCCAACGCCCATCTATTTGCTCTTCTTCCTCCTTCAAATTAGCTCGCTGCACTTCAATACCGTTCATTGAATCTTGAAGCTCTTGTAGCTTCTGTTGCAGTTCAACTGAAACCTCGTCGCCCATCTTCCGGGCCTCGATCTCCAGCTTCTCAAGTTGCACGTCCTGATGGAAGAAGCACGCGTTAAGTTCGCGATCACGATTTGAGACATGCTCCCGTTGTAACTCGATCTGAAAATTCCATTCTTGCAGCGATCGTCGACCATTCAGGGCGGCTTGTATCTTTCGCGAGAGATCGAGGGATAGGAGCACGGCTGCGCAGGACTGGCCTCGATCGTATGCCTCGATCATCCGCGCAGGTCCGAATGTGTAGTCAGTTTCCTCTTCTACGTCGAAGATCCAATTATCGTTGTGCGGCACCGGAGGCTTCGGAATCGATTCTGGAGGGGTTTCTTCATGCGCCGATTGTGGTGATGGCTGTGTCTCTACGGGGCTTGATGTTTCAACTTGCGGAAGCGTTCGCGAATGAGCGTCGTGTTGTGCGAACGGAAGAGCATCGTCTTCTGCGAAAAGGCTTCTGATTGACTCGAGGCCTTGCTTCAGTAAGTCGCTGCATCTCGAACCGATAGTCGACATGATGTTCTAAATGTCAGGTTGTGCGAATATGGAGGTGTGATATGCTGCTTCGACTAAATAAATGAGGTTACAGAAGTTTATCAACCATAAAGAAGTCCTCTTTGTTATCGGATGTCGCAGCTCAAACAAAGGGCTTTTTAGGTCCAGAAAGACTTTGTGAAGCTCGCCCCATCTCTGGCTTTGAAACTTTACCAGCGTTCTTAGGGTGGGTACGAAACAATCACGCATTTACAACTCTCCATATTTCAAAACTATCACAGCGCTATCTATTGTATATCAGCAGCCGCCTTTCACTCTACTCCTCTTCAATTGACGTACAGCCTTTGGACATCTCATCCGTTTCAAATTTTCACTACACCAAAAATCAGCCAACGAATTCTCTTCCAGCACTAATTCTCAATCACAGATATAACACACCTTGCGTGACCACGACCAAACTCCATAATGGGCAAAAAATCCGGCGATACTCCCGCCACTCCACCTTGGGCGCCAGGTAATAACCATCCACCTTGGACAGGATCACAAGTAAGCAGAGCATCCGCCTCTCTACCACCGTACGTCCCACCAACCTCAAACCCGACAAGTGGTAACAATCAATTAGCCCACCCACCCAACTCAGCCCCAAGCAATGGAGCGCAAGCTCTCCCTCAGCAAAGAGGCCCCCAACCATCCGTCCACCCCCTCCCCCCGAGGCCCCCAACCAGCAATCATACCTCCGCCCAACAAGCCAAAGCCTCAAACCACAGCACCATCTCAAGCTCCCGCCCCGTCAACCCCCGAGTCCAGAGCCTCCGCACGGTAACACAAGGCAGCACGGCCAGCTCCGGCGCCATGTCCCTCTGCTCCAACTGCTCCACCCCTAGCCTCACTAGCCTCACCCTCGCCACGGCCAACTCCAAAGCCCCCTCGAAAACCTTAAATCGCTACGAAATCGCAGAACTGGGCCCTGGCTCGATAATCTGCACGCCGCACTTCGCGCCGCTCGGCGACCACAGCATCTCCGTCACCAGCGAAGCACGCACGGAGAGCACCATCGGCCCCGTGTCCACGAAGATGCGGTACATGGTCGTGCTGGCCATCTTCCCAGAACACATGATCGCATGTCCGCTGACGTCGCACTCGGGGCGGGGGCTGGCGAATAAATCGCGGGAGGTGCGCGAGGAGTTTATGGGGATCAGGGCGGAGGGGAATAGGACGTACATCAACGATACGCCGTACCGGTCGCTGATTGTGCGGCGGGGGGAGAAGTTCAAGCTACTGGATTCGTCGGTGGTGCATGTGATGGCGCCGGTGGTAGCGACGACTAAGGCGACGGCGAGTTTGGTGGGGAGGGTGACGAGGGAGAGCGCGGCGGATCTTGTGGCGGTGTTTAAGGATATGTTGCCCCGGATTTACTAGGTGAGTGGGGCTTTTAGTATGGCGCTGACGTATAGGGAATATGATTGATGCAAATGGTTTGCTGAGTTGGCTCTGGCAGAGAATTAGATGTTTGAGGGTAAGTTTAGAAGGAAGACACCCCATAGGGTTGCTGATCTCATCGGTCCCATCAATGTCCAAATTCCAGCAGTTACCAGGGCTCGTCCTCGTTTGTCTCACAACTCATACTCTAGGCCCATTGATTGTCATCTCTTCTCTGTGGCCTTTTTTCTGGTGCCGTCACGTCCATGCCAGCTCCATCCATCTCTGGCATGACAACGGATATGACTACGATTGGTGGCCGCATTGGCGACGTGTTCATTGCGGTGAGCATCTCGTCGCTCATTGGAGTGCCAGTCACTGGAGTCATCATTCAGTGACAGAATGGTTCTTTCGTCGGTGCGCAGATCTTCTCCGGCTTGTCATGGCTCCTGGAGCTGCCGGAGCTGTAACGATATGGGCCAGGATGGTTCACACTCACTGGAATATTGTAGCGAGAGCCTAAGCTCTTCTTTTCAGCAGACTTCCATCACAGGCCGGGTTACACTATCTGAATTTGGTAACAGCTGCCGTCAAACTCGAAGTCTTTTTCAATGCCAGAGATCGCCTCGGGTAGACATGGGATCGACCAAGGCTGAATCCATCCCGTCGCCAAAAACTCGCTAGAAGAGGGTGGGGAATGAGTTTCGGACTCCTCTGCATCCATCTCTAACCCGTTAAGGAAATTCAGCCTTTCCAGAGAAGACTCTATAATCTTGCGGATCTCATTCACCTCTGCTCTGATGTAGATTTCCTTTGTTGAGTCGCCGGGCCATTCTTCACGAAAAGTTTTCCATGTCTCATCCTCACCCCGCCACCATTCGAATGCATGCTCCACTCTCCAGTCAGCTCCCGAATACAGGAGAAGGCTTCTTTTATCTGGCCAGACTTCATGACCTAGACATATCTCGATGACTTCGTGAGAAACTCTGAGTTTGGATGTTTTGTCATAAATATATTGTGGATGATATTTATCCATGCGATGCATGTAGACTTCTCGAAGATTGTCATTCTCGCAAGCCTGCGTGACAGCTACTAGGTCCTCAAAACTTGGCTCTCCGAGAAACGTGTGGCACAGTTGCCACACGTTACGCAAAATCTTTGTTGCTGCCCCTGCAGTTGCGCCAGCGGCGAAAATTCCTGGCAGGTCCCACGTCTTACGTATATCCCGCAGTCTGAGGCCGCCGACAGCATCAGCATCATTGGGACGAGATATGTGAGTGTAGAAAACATCTTCGCAGGAAGCCACTAGAGAAAATATTCCCTTTTCGATCTCGACAAGGATCAAGAAGAGGGGCGGTGCGGATCCCTTGTCTAGAATAAAGAGGTGTTCCCCTCCAGCAGCAGTTAAGTCATCCAGGTCCGCAGTTCGGGAAGTGAAAAAGAGATATGATTGTTTGTCATGCAACATCTCCAGTCTCCTAGTTGCTGCGGCAGAACCGGACTCTCCGGATCCTGAGCCTTCCGATACAGAGGACTCTGAATCCTCGTCAGGAGCAGGAGCCTGTGAGGAGACTCGATAACATGAAAACCCGTCAATCTGACTAACCAATTTCGGTTGATATTGGATGCATTGGAGATGAACCAAAGGAATGGATAATATCCCACTCTCGGCGGACACAGAAGCATTGTCATGCCAGGCCATTCCTTCAAAATTCTCGACTTTTGTGTTCACCCCCGGCGTATCACTACGGTGGTATTTGCCTCTCATGTTGACGTGAATATGTTCCTGGTCTGAGTGCTCCGGGGCCACCAGGATAGATAAGAACTGTACCACGGAGAACTCTCGTCTATCCCATTCGCCACGGTCTTTGCGCGCCTGTGAATCTTCTTGGAGCCAATATTTCTGGTAACGTTCCTTCCATTTCCTATTCTTGGGAAAGACGCCAGGTTCAGGCTTAATGCCTTGTAATTTGCGCGTGTAATATTCCATGTCGAAACGATATCGGTCGATCTGACGGACAAACTCTCTTTTCCATTCCAACGACCACCGTTTATAGACGTCACTGGCGGTATCGGTTGGTTCCGGGAACGCGGCGGACGACTTCCATGCTGGGACCCAGGACAGATAATTGTTACCCCCTTGAATGCCAGAGGCCCAGGAAAGGACTCTGGTGTCTTTTAAATTAATCAGACAATGAGCAAATATGCCGATGAAGACATGCTCCAGGGAAATTGAGTAGTCCGGTCGTACTGGAATCGCCGAGTCGTCAAGGCCCAAGATGCCAAATACTTTGTCCCTTGGATCGGTACACTGGCATTTCCAAGTCAGTCTCATCATTTCCAGCAAGCTACTCGTGCCTTCTGACATCAGAGATCGTTGTCCTGCATGCTGAAGCCAAGGAGCCGCGGTGCTGTCCCAGTTCCATCTTGGGTCTTGCTTTGCGATATCACGGCTTGTTTGGGGGTCGATCCTGTACTCGGACGAGCCGATCCTAATGATTGCTTGTGGAGAAAGTATCAATTCTTGGACGACCCAAATTCGATTGAAGTATCTCCGCTTGAGAAGAAAATTGAGGGTAAAGAGACCAGTTTGGTCGGAGCCTGACCCGTCACCGTCCACGGCTTCCCGCGGAAGTGTATGCAGCTTTCGTCTTGTTGGGTATGAGCCATTTCCGATTGAATGCACGATATCATTCCCTAGAAATACAAACACCCGCATGCTGTCCTCATAAATCCGACCCATCTTAGCAACCTGGTCTTCTCGCTCGGTATGGTTTTTTTGGTTTATTGAGATGGCGTCTATCCAAATCACTCGCTGGCCACTGGACGGCCGCATGAGCATAAGATTGTCCCAGCAATTTTTAGTCTGCAGCAAAATATCCCAATAAGGACCTATGAATACTGGCTTGCAACGTGTGGTGTCGTCTTCCTCGCCTCCCCAAGTGTAAGAGACAGTCTCATACTCCGGACAGTCGTCATGGTTGTACTCTTCGAGCTCCGCATGCACTGGGCCTTCCAGATCACCTTCGAGCGGCGATGCGAGATGAACGAGACGGATTTCACACTGCCGAAGGGAATGTGTGTAGATTGGAGATGTGCATGCTTGTTGGAGGAGAGTAACGTCTGGCGCACTTTCACCCTCTCGAATAGTTGTCTCACCATCAGCAAGCGATGGGCTTTGGGAACGTCGGGTGTAAGGCACGGAAGTGGGCCAAAATAAGTGCACATCAGTTTCTTCGTCCGCAGGGATGGATGAACATGGATTGAGTGCTGTGCGACCTGCAACGAGTTCGTCGAGGCGAGGAGACGAATTGCAGCACTGACAGCGAATATTCTTAGTACACCGGTCTACGGTAACGTTCGGAGCGGCGCACGCCAGTTCATGCCATCGGGTTCCCATATCGCTGTTCGCTTCCGGCACCAAAATACGACTGAAAATAGAGTATGCGTGACTAGAAGAATGAGGTGGCGACTGACGGAGAAAGAGAGCGATAAGAGATCGTATTATGATGAATAGAAGGTAATGTTGTGCTGGAGATAGCGACACAAAGCAGCGACGCTGAATCGAGGCGCAGCGACGCTGAATCTCTCAGGTTGTGAAGAAGCAGTTCTGTGTTGATTTGAAGAGGCATAAGGCCCGTATATATAGCCTATGAAAGGGGGGGGGGGGGGGGGGGTACTCCCCTGTTCCCCCTTGTTACGGATATGGAAGGATGTAACGCCACTGACACGCTAGTAGTGGCAACCTGAGTGAATCGCGACGCGGCGCTAGCAATGGAACTACAATAGATGCCTCTTCATTCTTATCGATTTCCGTTCTACTAGGTGAGGATCTTGCCGATCTCCCATGAGAATCCGGCTTCAAAGACTTAGCTGAGCAATACATGGTGAACAATACATGGTTACTCAAGAACGTCGCCCCTACCTGACTTCGTTCCCTCTTTTGGGCAAATCGCGCTTCGCCTCCTGTAAGATATCAGCCTATGCCTAAAACAGCCCCAGCGCTGTCACCGCCCTGTCAAGCAAACAATTGAGTGGCCAAGCCGGGACAAGGGAAACAGCCTTCTGCGCCACAGCACAACAGCATCGACAAAGCATGTGATGACGCTGAAATATAATACAATACAATACAGGCAAGCCTACGCACGCGCGCTAAAACATCACAAAGACCAGGGCCGTTTTTGTATCGTTGTGGCACCCTTCGCCACCCGGCGAAACTCCCGGAGTGCACATAGCTGACGAGCTAAGTGTCGCCAAAGGTTGGAGCCATATTCTTTCTTGATGGGAATCTACCGCCCCGGAATTTGCAGACAGTTAGGCAGTTGTGATGGAGCAGGGGGGTAAGAGGTGAAGCAGCCCTGGACGCCATCGACAGCATGATCGACAGCGACAGCAACACCGCGGTAATGTTCTCGCTGCACACTGCCTGAGGTGTAGAAAAGGCTGAAGAACCGTGATATATTTGCCATAGTTCTCCAAAAACACGTGGGAGAGATTTGAGACGCCTGAATGATGAACTCATCTCGCCACACAGTGGTTCTCGTATCCCCGGAGGATGTCTTAGTTCTGCTTTTTCCAACCCGAGATGGAGCTTATTGAATCCTCTCTTCTAGCTCCCCATTCCTTTGCATTCAATCGGGCACTTTATGACTTGCCTCCAGAATAACTATTGGGGCCGGGACTTTGGTGCTTTGTCAGGTGCCCAGGTGAGTCCAACGTTCCAGTACAAGAATGCTCTTAATACCTTAGAAGCCGTAGCAAAACTCATACAAGCAACCGTTTAGTTATCGTCATATTATCCAAAAGTCCTCATATTCTTCTTCGCCAGCTTCAGCTGCCCGAATAGCCTCACCACGCATGATCCGAGGAACATACGCTTCTCCGAGCAGAATGTACTGATCACCTTCTTGCCGCAGCACGACAGGAACCGTGCATCCTCGAAGCACACAAAGCTTGTCTCCGGGCGCAACATCTTCCGGACCTAATCCACTTTCTCCATGAATTTGTCCTTGAAAGTGCCGGACTTCGGGATCCGTGCTTGGTTTCATCGTCGCCGGCATGAAATAGAACATACGCCGGTGGAAGTGGAGGGACACAAGGCTGTCAATCAGATGAGGGTTATAGTCCGTCTGGCTGGTTCCCAAGCTCCCACTACCACCAGCGCACAGCCAGCGCGCCAGTTCCGAAAGCGTTGGTCCGCTTGGTTGTAGCCAGAACGCGGTGATGAATCCAAGCGTACTCGGAAAGTCTGGTAGCAAACTGAACGACTGCCATGTCAATCTGAAATGTTCCATCAAAGTCTTGAAGTCTAGATCCGCCAAGGAGTTATCCAAGACGAAGAGGTCATTGCCAACGTTGCGAGGGGGAGAAGAAAATGATGGTGCCGTAGCTTCAATGGTCGCGACCGTCTTTCCTCTGACATGAAGCACTGTACCATCTTCAGAAAAGTCAAGGACGCTTGGAAGAGACCCTCCAGCGCACCAGTCCCCTGGACTTTTGTCCTCTATGGCACTAAGAGTACCAAGAGTCCTGCTGGGTACCGTCGTCGGTTCCATCAACGACCAAGCCCACGAGGGTATTCTGTACTTGGGGTCGTAAACCATTCGGGGACCGAGAAGCATGTTCAATCCTTCTTCTTTTAATAGTAGGCGCATCATAAGAGTGATGACTTCTGATAATGTCTTTGAGTAGTCCACCTGGATTTGCTGTCGAATTGACGGATGGAAACAACCGTAGTAGCCAAAAACCTTGTCTCTTCGATCCATAGATCGCTTCAGCTGTGCCGTTCGCCACTGTCGCAAGCTCAGGTGTTTACCATGCCTTGCCGCCCCGCGAGCTGGTATGACTTCAGAAATCATCAAATTTGTTGAATGCGCCAGAGCGGCCAATGACCAGGTTCCCGAATCTATCGATCTCTGCGGTATGGCTTCCAATTCCTCAGGCGACTTTGCGCAGACAGCGCTGATTTCTCGCATACAAGCGAAGAAGTCATCGTAGCCAATAGTATGTTGACCATACATTAGAAACGCTTGATCAGAGAAAAGGATCTCCTGAACGACCCAGATTCTCTGCCAGTATTCTAGCTTAAAGATGCGATTCATCATGCTCACAATGCCGCTTTTGAAACTGATGTCTCGTGTAGTGAATCCTGTTCGCCACATGCGCCGGTCAGTCTCTGTGAGCTCAGAATATGACTTTAAGAGCTCGAAGGTGACAAGTATTAGGTCGTCCGTTGCCTCACCCAACCAGATCAGCGTTGATGTTGCGTTTGCATAGACAGCAGACATCTTCTTGACTTGTTCATTGCGCTCTTGTAAGTCAGTCTGATTGATTGCTAGAGCGTCGATCCAAACAACGCGAAAGCGATCCGAGAAGCGAAGGTGCGAAAGAGCGGAATGCAAGTTTGGCGTGACATGCCAAGTGACGTCGTCAAGAAGTATGGTTTTGGTTGTATCTTGACCGCCCCCTAAAGTTGTTCTTAGCGTCTATATATGATGATTTTAAAGCTACATGCACTTACAGACATATGACAAAGCCTCATAGTCTGGTAAGTCTCCTTCTTGGACACTGAAGCTCGAGCATGTAACTGTACTCGGCCCGTCTCCAGGGTGAATCTTGATCAGACGGAGCTCGCTGCTCGCAAGTCGGTTTCTGTAAACCTTTTTGGCAGCATCTGAGTTCAGTTCTTCGAGTGTTGCTATGGCTTTTGGTGCTGATACTGGCGGTTTTTGAAGTACATTGCAAGTCGGCTGTACAGATTTCAGCTCTTCCTCCATGACACCAGTGATGTTCGTCGAAAGTGGCGCTAACTACTGATTTGATTCCTATTTCTGGTGAACTGAATGACGACACTCTTCAAGGTTTCTGACCTGTGGTGATCTCCCAACTTGTGGTACACTTTCTGCGTGTCTGTTGTCCGGGTTCCTCACGCGGGGAAATCTGCGTTACCTAAAGGAGTTAGACTACTTCAGCCACAGGTCTAGGTAGGTACTGTCTCAGCCATGCCCATACTCTATCGCAACCCACTTTCGAATCCGTGCAAAATGGGATCCCAACCGTTTTCAAATCCCGACTCCACCCGTCTGTACGAAGCATTAAAAGCGCAGAGATTCGGCTCCTCGGAATGGAGGACCACAGGGCAGGCCAAACGAGGTTGTCCTGCCAACTCAGCTGCTTCGACCTCAGTCAAGTGCCGCCTTTCCGGCTTCAACGCCCAAGCTCCCCGCCCCCACTTCGAGCCCCACCTGGCTTCAAAATACAGCCTTACCAGCGGCATCAGTCTCGACGAATACAATGCTTCCAATAGCCGCTATGGTCTACCTCGTTGTGTATGTTAGCTGAAGCCGCGGTCTGGCGCTTAACTGCAGATGGGCTTGTGTTGCATAGTGCAGCCAGACAGAGCACAGACTCTCGGGATCCTATGCATCGGAGTACATCCCATCTGTTGCCTCTTCACCAACACCTCGAAGCCCCTTTTCATCTGTTATATTTCCACTCCGCGTCCCATAGGATGGAAAACTGCGAGGCTGAGATCTGCGCCCACCACGATGTTGGCTTCCTCGGAACATTTGCGTCGCGCGGTGTGGAAGCGTCGGTGGCAATAACAGCTTTAAACCCTCATATAAAACAGCCCGTGTAAAGTGCCTGGGTGGACGAAAAAATCCAAGTCCACAGGCCAGATTGAACTCTGTTCTCGTCTAAACGGCTCGCCTCGCAGGAGCCTGTGACGACGATCATGGAGGCTTTCCTCCTCTTTCTTTGCCTTTTCTATGTCTCTCAGGTTTCAGGAACGCCTGTTGTTAGCCACTGCCCACAGCAGAATTGCACATCTGCCGGACCTATTGCTGGTCGGACTGTCACTCCATTCTCGACGTCAAGCGCACCCTCCGGCATATCAACCGACCAAAGGAGTTGTGATCAACAGAACAAGACCTTAGCTTGGGAGGACTACGATCTGGGAGACTATGTGAAGACGGAGTAGGTTGGCGCCCCGAAGCAGTTCCATGTGGAGGGAGACTGATCGCCACCCCACAGAGGTATCGAGACTTTCCTCTCTCACCAGACCCCTTGCTTGGCAAACCTTCGTTGGCAAGAGCCGCAAGCTGTCCACGCTAAGCTATGTCTGCAATTTGTTAGTCCTGTAGCCGAAGTCAGAAGATACGCATTTCAAGATTGATGTTGGCCTCTTTAGTCAGACGCAATGCGATCAAACTGCTCCCCTGAGCTAGTGCAGCGACGACCCACTGGCCATGCTTACAGTCTCCGCGATGGCAAATTTCAACAACTTCTACAGAAATGTGGCCGCATTAGCGCAAATGGCCAAGAACAGTCTAGACGTCGGCACACTAGCTCAGGTGTTCGCCCCTGCTCCCGCGGTATGAGAAACGTTACCGTGAGATTTGAAGGACTAGACTGACGATGGACACAATCACAGGCGTCAAGTCCAGCTCTATCAGATCGAGTAAAACTCGGTTTCATGCTCACGGTTGCGGGAATAGTTATAGGCATCGCTGCCGCCATTGGTGGCCAGTTCGAACTCGCTCCTCTCGCCATTTCTGCCGTGAGCGCTGCAACATCGATATCGGGCGCCGCTCTCACAACATTCACGCAACAGTCCCCCGACCCTTCAGTCGAAAGTGAGTTCAATATCTTCGTAAACGTCTCGGCTTCCATCAATGCATTGGACCAAGTAGTCCAGAACCGGCTGCAGGCTTTCGTTGACGGTGCACTCAACGCGAATCTGGCTTCTCCGCTGGAAGCGCTGGGGTTTGCACCTCATGTAACCGCACGAGCGTACGCAAACGATCCCGCCAAGATACCTTCCCTCTTGGAGAACGGCACATTTGCCACTCCTATCCCCGATCTTCCGGAATCCATAGCCGGTCCCACTGGCATGCTTGCCGCGGCCTTCGCAGCGCCCGTGATGAATGCGTTCTGGCAATGCAAGCGGACAGTAATCGTCAAAGCTTCCGCGACTAGCTTGTCTAATGATCCCTGCGATGGCGACAACTACTTCTCAAAGAGCGAGAAGTATTACAACGATGATAACGACATGTACGCCGTTATCATGCTGCCCAGCGACCCCAGCGAAATTCATCTAAGTGCCGCTCCGGGCTCTTACAACCCGCCGGGGTTCCACCACATCAGCAGCTTTGGACTCGATGTGAAAACCATCACGAGAGCCGCATCCAACTACCAGCAGAGGAACAGTTCAGCCAGCAACGGCACGCCTATCGGAAATCTCGCATCCGCTATTGCCGGCATAAACCCGCGAGATACTCAGCTAGTTATCTGACTTTGTGTTTTTCAACCTTCCAGTATGCTTCTTGGACGAGACTCCGCAGCTAAGCACAGGCCAAAGTTACTCCTGTGGCGTGAGTAGTCATGAACAGATCTTAATGAGCAAAAGCTAATTGACATTCAAGTTGACATCGAGTCAGCCAGGAATGTGTGAGCTCTTCATGCGAACCCTGTGTGGCTGCCCGGTCATGTTAGGATGGCCCTATAGGGACCACAGTCTGATGAGCTTTTGCGTGGCCAGATGGACCGCCTCATGGCGGAGGTATGTAGGGTCAGGGCCTTCGAACGCCTCGAAAATGTTGCGATCTGGAGTGCATTGAAGCAAGGAGTTGTACGATCCAAGGGCGCCTTTTAATTCTTATGGCCTAATACTATTATCTTTATCGCTACTGAGTCGTTGGATATAATGTCAGCGAACTGACGCCTTATACTAGAGTTCCTCCAGGATTCGAGGATCAACGTACGAAGCTTGGTTCCGTGAGTGGTTCGAATATAGGCTTCTGAAACATATGGGCGTTCTAAACGCGAAGTCGAATTCCACTCCATGGAGAGCTTGGTGGAAGCTTATCAGACAGGATATACGCTTCCGCTTATCAACCGCCCAAAGGGAGGAGAGGGAACTACTCGGAGCAGTACGGGCGGCAATCCAAGAGATGGTGGAAGCAGGGCGGCGGTTTTGGATCGAGTCGGAGGAGTTGGCAACGGTGGTGGTGGCGACAAGGTGTTTGTGGGTGGATGAGGCGTTGAGGGGGTCGGGGAGGGGCGTTTTGAGCGAGAAGGAGAGGGGGGTTTGTTGTGTCTTTGAAAGAGAGGAGGAGGTTGAGGATGATCTACTGGATGGGAGGGAGCTCTGAGAATGCTGGTGCCTAGACGCTGTGCTGCCGTGCAGGTGGCTGAAACTCGCCAAGAGCCTGTGTAACAGCCGATGAAGGCACCTTTTAGGGCTCGATCCGCCCAGGTCGATTCCTGCAGGACTCAAACAGCTCTTCGCCATGCCTCTCCGACTACCAGCACCGGGTTTCCGCTCGCTCAAAGTTTCCATTCCTCTTGCGTCCTATGCACTTCTCACTCGGGCTTTCCTGTCTCGCCACGAAGCCAAGTTAGCAGACCCGGTTTGATACAAGGTCTAGCAGTCCCAATGGATCACCGCTCTAAGAAACACAAGACGTCTCCCCTGAGAACCAAGCACCCGAAACGAGCTCCTCGGGGAAGAAACCCAGAAACGCCGTTGACTTATTTCAAACGCCGCATGCCAGTTTTGGCGAAAGAAACCAATCTGCGGCTACAACACGGAAAGAAACAGCAGGCGGAAAGACCAGCTTCTTTCCTTTGGCATATGCTCGGGAATCCTGAAAACGGCAGGGAGGCAAGTCTGCTAGCCGATATGCTGGAAGCGGTGCTTGCGGTTCAAGAAGAGTTGAAGAACTTGGAGGTTCGAAGGGACGGTACAAGTGAGGCCGCCTGTATAGATGCAGCCTCAAGGTGCCTGTCGGTTGATAATGAGTTGGTGAAGCTAGGCAAGGGAGGTTTGACGGAGAAGGACCGGGCTGTGATAGAGTTTTGCAAGCTTGTGTATAATGTTGAGCGACAGTCAGAGGGAAGCGGAACAAGACAAGGTGTGTAGCCAAAAGCTGTATTGATGATGGTGAGGAAGCTAGCTATTGAGCGGAAGGAGGAAAGATATACACAGGGTGCTGAGTAAGCCTGCTAGAGAGGAAGGGGCCGACAATGTGGAAGAGTTCAACTTCACTTGGTTCTAGACGGTCGGCGAAATTAGAATGAGGTGGGAAGGAAGGACACTTTTTTCCATAATTAGCATGATACCACCCACTGGTGGGTGGTGGATAGGTGCAATATCTGCCAATCACCCGGCTATACCGAATGCAAACATAGCTGGTTGTGTACAGTGTCGGACGGCTTGAACAACATGAAGCGAATGGGGGCGAGAGCTGTGGCCTCTGACTTGCGCGCTACCTTTTACGGCGCAAAGATGTTGGAATTATGAGGCCGCAGGGAGAGAAATCTTGACTTTTAGGGTTGGAATGTGTTGGAGTCGTGTGAAGAGATCGAATGCTTTGCTAGATGAGCGAAACGGAGATTCTAAGTAGAATGAGGACAAGCAAATAGAAGCTCGAAACGGAATGAATCTGAAGAGAAATAGCGCTATGGCTGGAATGCTCCAAGATATGTTGTGCAACGTTCGATACGAGATGAGGCTAATCAGAGCATCACCCCCTCTTGTCGACCTCATCTCGCGCTTCTTGGTCACTCACTACGATGCCTCCCCGACTAAGAAGCGTCCTTGAAACGCTCAGCTTTTCACTCAGCCGCTATCGCCTCCCGCTAGGCCCTTTACTCGCTTGCCAGTTTCATGTGTCTTTGCAACGCGGTGGATGGCCTGCAGGTGGGAGGACAATTCAGGCAACCAAGGAGGGCAGACTAAGGGTTACGAAAGGTCATGCGCGGAAGAAACAGCTGCCAAGTCCTTCCTACGATCGAGATCTGCCTCGTCAAGACCCGCCTCGTCGACGGGAGGAGAGTGCCTCCAACGCCGTGTCAGTCGTAGCCAAAGAAATAGTGGTCCGAAAGATAACTGCCCCTAAGCGACAGCTAGCAAAAGACGAAATGCGCTCGCTGGACGTGTTATTGGAAGCATTAACGTCACTTCAGCGGGGACTGAAGAACCCACACAGGAGCCGACAGGATTGGCTAGAGATGCGCCACGCAGCGTACGAAAGCCTGACGGCTGATGCTGAACGGGCGAAGATGGGGAGGCCAATCTTCAACGACCGGACTAATCTCCGTGGTGTTGCGAGACAGGATAAAAAGGGCGTCTTTCGAGATCCATAAACGGCATCGTCATAGTAGGGGGTTGTTGTGCCTTGGGTTCGGTCATCTGCTGGCACAGCCCTCAGTACGCAGCGCAGTTCCAACCCAAGCGGCCTGAAGTGCGCGAATAGAAGATTCTGGGAAGGGTCCAGCGAAATGTCACGTGGTAAGGATGTGGTGAGTTGGCGATGTTTCAGTCCGGGATGGGTGGTGTTGTGGCTGGCAAGCGGAGCCGGCGCCGGGGCACTGGCGCGCGAGCGATCCGTGGAAGGTGGTGGAATATGGCGATGCGCTTGGAGGAACTTGCGCAGGAGGGATGCCGCTGATTGGAGGATGAAGAGCAGCGATGGACGTGATACGTCGCCTGGTGTTGAGGATGGTGGGGTGCCTGGAACAGAAAGCGAGGCAGCCTGGAGGGGAGCCTGACACGGTTGAAACTCCAGCTCTCGGGCGCGGAAGCAAGGTCTGGAGCCATGGCTTGGAGCATGGCTTGAAGCATGTGCGGGCCGGGAGGACGGCAGCGAGCCTTGGAACGGAGACGACAAAGAACGTGGCGTAGAGAACAGATTTTAGATAGCCACACATCACGATAGACATTCAGCGTCTGTAGAGACTCCTGAGTCGATGATGCCGTGGTGAGTGGGCAGCATTCCGTCGGGGCGAGAATGGCATAACCATCGCCGCAGTCCCGCCCATCCGCCTGCCCAATCACGCTCTGCAGGGCCCGGTGGAGCGTGCGACGGCGAGGGCATATTTGGCATAGCGCATTTGTGGCCGTCGTTTCGCCGCTGTGCGCATCCCCTTCGCCCTCAACTTCGCAACCTCACCACCACCGCCAACACCACGCCCGCACCACGGATCCCCCCCACCACCGCCTCCGACCGGCACTTTTTCTGCCTGCGAGCTGCAGCGCCCCTCTTGCTTCCCTATTCACGACTTTGACCTCCTTTTTTCCCTCTGGGTGCCGCGGATCTGGCCTTATCTTGCCCGCCGCCAGCTCTACCATTTCGTCCCGACTGCTGACGGCTGCCTCGAGCCTCGTGACGGCCCTCTTCTTCTTGCACTCCTTTGCCCCAGCGTTGTTTGCTACTTAATTCACCCCTCTTCCCTCTGCTCGCACGCCGCTCCCAACGCGCCCGTTGCCGGAGCCTCTCCTGATACGTCACCACGGACGCGCCACACCACCCAGACGTCGTTGCGCCGCCGCACTCACGACTACAGATGACCGTCGCTCCGTCCAGGCAACCACCCTCGCCACGATGCAGTCCATGTTCCGCCTTCCGTGGAGCTCCGACTCTCCCGGCGACAACATCATGGAGAAGTCGGCCCTGCACAAGCCGCGCAACATGCCCGTCGTCGATATCCCGCTGTTGAGCACCTTCAAGCGCAAGCGCACCGACAGCCCCGAAATCTCGACGCCCACGAACGCGCATCTTATCAAGAAGCAGAAGTGCGCCGCCGGCGAAGTGAAGCGTGCCGTGTTCACCACTATTGCTCCGGACCGCGAACCAATCCTCGACGGCATCGTCGTGTCGCACGGGAACTACAAGCCTCAGGCCAAGAGCTCAGCCACTGGGAGCGCCAAACCAGTCGAGTTGAAGGCAGGAAGCGCATCGAAAGCGGAAGGGGTCGCCAAGTCGAAGGTCAACATCTCGCAGCCTCCTGCTGCTCCGGCACCGTCGATAGAATCCACCGATCAGAACGCTCTGGATATGGAATCGAGCCTCACGCCAACCCAGCAGGCCATCGAAGCCCAGTTCAACTACGAGATCCTGCTCAAGCACAACGAATTGCGCCTCATCGAGCAGGAGCTCGGGAAATGCCAGGTCGCGCTGGAGCAGCTACGGCGGTGTCAGCTGGTGCCTTACCCGGGCTCACAATCGTTGTCTGAAAATGTCAGCGGTGGCGTGGGCCCAGCACTGCAGCCCCAGCGCGGATATACGGAGCCAGTCCATGCTGCGCCGTGGGGAGTCACCGATGGACCCTATTCTCGACACTATGCCAAGTGGTTGATTCCAGACCCGAAGTTCGACTCCATTCCAGAGACAGGCTTGTCGCAATCACAAGGGTACTTCGGGCTCGGGGAAGGACGTGCGACCCGTGGCAGCTTTGCGGAAATCCCGACCGCCGGGAAGTCTCGGAATTCACGGACATCGACCGGAGCAATGCGGTTCCAGTCGCTTGGTGAAAATCCAGCGCCTGTACCGAAAGTAGACCCTCTATTGCACAAACGGTCGACGGACGGCCAGTGGGTACGGCTATATTGCGCCATTTGCCAGAGCGGCCAGTTTTCCAACACTCAGGGCTTCCTCAACCACTGCCGCATCAAGCACAACCAAATCTACAAGAGCCACGATGCCGCTGCCGTGGCATGCGGTGTTCCTGTTGAGACCGACGAGCTTGGCTCAATAATCCCGCCTTCGGAACCTTCTCAGTCCGTGCCGACCACCCCAGCAGTGGGCTTCGTCGGCTCTGCGAGCAACGGCTTCATTCACCCATTAATTCGGTCAAATGCGCCAACCACTGCTCGTAATGTTCTACCCAGACTGGCTCCTTCAGCCTCCGCGCCACCTGTCTCTTCCCCTGCCATATCTGGATCTCAGACCCCCTTCGTCCCCTCACCTCAAACCCCCTGGATGAACGCCTTGCTAAAAAAACGTGGCTTTCCAGGCGACCTCAACAACCTCGTCGACACCGCCCGCACCCGTATCGATGTCTCCAGCTTCGAAGCTTCGGACGACGAGCTAACCACCGATTCGGCCCTGCAAACTCCAGTTTCGAAGGTTGCACCCACGCCTCAGCTCGCCCGTCTACCTGCCAGCAACAGTCACTCCGCCCTCGCAAACGGCAAAGCTCCTGCTCGTCCTGCCAGCAGTCAGAAGGGACATGGCCGCGCTGAGCCACCGCGTCTTCCTCGTGTTGGCGTGAGTAGCGCAAGTCAGTCCCGTGACCGTAGCCTCCCAGAATCCCCTGTGGAATTGAGTCCCAATGCAGTCGAGTCTAATCCTGGCTTAGTCTCCGATCACGAGGATGATGACGAGGATGATGACGCGGATGCGAGAAGTGTCCCTCAACTCGACCGGGAAGGCGACTATGTGATGGACGATGCAGTGGTTGTCGAGTATGCGAGTGAAGGCGAGGCCGAGAGGCAGACGCGGAAGGGGTTGGGTGGCTATGAGAACAGCAAGAGTGGTGGGAGTGGAACGAGGAAGAGGTGATGAAGCCTTCAAGACTCGAGGAGAGGGTTTTCTTTTTCTCCTCTTTTTCTTCAAGATTGTGTTTTTTTTACCTCTTTATGAGTAGTAGACTTTAAATAGTCTCCTATTCAGTTATGTTTTCTTTTTCCTCTCACCTTCTCTCGTCTCCCTCTGTCTTGGTCTGTAACGGTCTGGTTCGTTTTGCGCGTAATAGAAAAACGGGAGGCTTGCGTGTCGCTTCTAGTCTCTGTTTTCTTTGCGTCATGGTGGGGAATACACACTCTCGGTACTTCGGGTACTGCGGACGGTGCGTGTGTGCGTGTGTGTTCAGCTGGCTGGATCGATTACAGCCGACTAAAGTCGAGAAATTACTCTAAACTCCAAACTCTCTCTTCTCTTTCTTCTCTACTCTCGCACCGGCTGGGTGGCGGCGCGCGCGGGTGGGCTGTACTGTACACTTAGGGATGTATCTTGGGTTATCTGGGTTGGATAGTGGGGAGATTGGGAAATCTAGTTGCAACTTGGCGCTGAGGGGTGGCAGTGAAAAGTGGAGATGGAGGGGGAAATTCTGTATATAATAGTTCGTGGGTGGATGCCGGGTGGGGCTAGGGGATGATGGGAGTAGTATGGTTATAATCTATGAAAGTCACTTCAACAACACTTCTTAGGTCTATACCCTGGAACTTTTGTGACTTCATGCATTATGGGACGAGCCTATAATGACGCGCGAGGCGTGAACAATATGGCACTCTGAGTTTAAAGAAGCCACGCGGTGGGTGTGTGCGCGTGTATGCCACTGCTTGGGGTGCTTCAATACAGTTTCGGAAACCTGGACGAGATAAAAGCTCTTGAGTTTGGGCTATGCGGAACCTCATTAAAGCGCGTCAAGTAGTAGCAGACAAGTTTACACACTCATCAAGTACTCTGCCTCGTGTGCCACTTTTTTTTTACGCCCAGCGTGAATTGATACAGCGTGACTACTCCACCAACATCTCCAAGACTCTCTGCTGCCTTGCTTGATATTCTCTTCGTATTTTTGGATTACACAACCTTGATCAAGGCATAAACGCAAACGCTCCCGCCCGAACGCCAAACACCTTGCTAAACCAGCCCCATGCCACCCCTCATCCATCCCAATCCCCTCATCTGCGCCTCGCTACAATGACCGTCGACGAATATGCCATGTCGTCCACAAAGCGGTCCCATCCACCCATCACCATTCTCCCGACAAGCTCGATCCCCCAAATTCTGTACCGTGCGCCACCCATCCCATCCCATCCCATCCCATCCCAACCCCATCCCTCGCTACGTCCCAATAAAAATGCTCGCCTAATCACGTATCAGCCTCCATCCTCCCAGAAACCCCCCCCCCCCCCCCTCCTTCCCCTCCCCACGGCTTAGGAATCAACTCACCGCCATAACCACACACGCCACGCTCACATACGGACTCAACCGCTCGCCGATGCGCGCGCCTTTCCAGAATATCCCCAGCACGCCGTCCTTGTTGCGGTCCATGGGGCCCGGGAACACGTGGTGCAGGTACGTCGAGGTGCAGATGAGCAGCAGGATTACGAGGAGGAGGGACTGGAAGTTGAAGAGGGCGGTCTGTTGGGGGTGGGGGGTTAGGAGCTAGCTAGAGGAGAGGGGGGAGGGATGGAGGGGGGGTGTGACGGACCATTTTGAGGGCCAGAGGCTTTCGAACTGGTAGGATTCTGTAGATTGGAGGGTTGGTTTGGAGATTGGAGGAGATTCGAGAACTGTAGTGTTGGGAAGGGCAGCAAGACGTGAGGGCGAGGTGTCCAAGTCGCAAAAGCGTCGGGGGTGGAGAAACGTGCGTGCCGAGATCCTTGCGGCTTTATGACGGCTGGCGCATCGATCGCGACCGACCAGAGCTTCCTCATTCACTCTCCACAACCTCACAACCTCCTCACAACCTCACCACCATCAACCCTCTCCAGCTTGCAACCCCACTACTCCAACCCACTCCAAATTTCCAATCCACAGCTCCTCCCAGCACAAAAAATGACCGAACCCCGCATGCGCCTCCGCCAACACGGCCGCCAATTCCCCACGACGGACCTGGAAGCCTACCTGATCGCCTTCGGCGACGCCGTGCCCCCCCTCCCCACCACCATCGCCGTGCTCGACGAGATAATCACCGACTTCATCATCGAGTCCTGCCACGAGGCCGCCGCCGCCGCCCAACACTCCCGCCGCGCGAAAATAAAGGTCGACGACTTCAAGTTCATGCTAAGGCGCGACGCGGCGAAGCTGGGGCGCATCAGCGAGCTGATTGCGAAGGATAAGGAGATGAAGGCGCAACGGAAGGCGTTTAGTACCGAGGAGGGGGCCGTGGTGAAGGGGGGGCCGCGGAAGAGGGCTGGGGGGGAGGGGGAGGAGGAGGAGGGAGATGCGGAGAGTGGGGGGGAAGGGAAGGGGGAGAAGGGGAAGGGGCGGAAGAAGAAGAGGAGGGTGGGGGAGGGGAGTGTGGCGGGGAGTGGGAGGGGGAAGTGAGGGGAGCTGCTTGAAGTCCCCTGGTACGGCAGCGGGATTTGGGAAATGGCGGTTTTGACGGGTCTGATAGCGAGCCGGGCTACCGAAGACGGAGGCGGGTGTGGGGTGCAAGACACGATCCCAACACACCAGCGAAGGAAGCAGTTTCATATCGTGGTCATTCGAGCGAGCATGGTAGGCGTCTGGAGTCGATTTAAGCTCAGGTAAATGGATAAGCAGAAGCCAGGAGGCTTTAGCATCTCATCAATCAAAATGGGGTGAAAATGCATATGTTTTGTCTTTTTCTTTCAATTGCCTCTTAACGGACCTCATGAGGTTTCCACATAGTACAGATCAAATCTGCAATCCCATCCATGCTCATAATCATGGCGTCTATCGATCGATCAATCCCACATCCCATGGCCCGCCTCCAATCCTAGACCGAGACAGACCAACCAAACGCCCTTTTTGCCGCACAAGAAATGCAATCACACTAAGAGCCCACAAGCCAAGACTGGGATGTTTGAATTCGGGGAAACGGACACCGTCTACTGCTCGCTCTCTCTGTCCCTGTTGTTGTTTCGGTCCCCGCGATTCCCGCCACCGCGCCCCCTTCCACCTCGTCCCCTGCCGCCGCCGCCCTCCTTTCGCTCGCCGTCGCCGGCAGCACCACCTAGTGGGTCACCGGTGCCCATGGTGAGGGCGGCGGTGGCAAGGCGGTTGGAGAGGTCGATTTGGGTGCGGATTGTGTTGGCGAGGTAGGAGACGACTAGGACGTCTTGGATGTGGTTGTTGCTGTGAAATGTTAGCTTTGACCTATTGTACGTGACCAAGGAGATCGTGGACATACAAATCCCTCTCAATATCCTGCGGATCCACCTTCGGCGCCAAACTCAACGCATTCATCAGAAACTGGCCCAGCGCCGAGCTCGGCGTCGCCTCCTCATCCAGCACATTATTCACGTAATTCGACACGCGCTCCAGCATATCCAGCACATGCTGCACTGCGCGCTCCAGCGCCTCGATGTCCGTCAGGATTCCCTGCGAGCGGTCCTCGCGGTCCTTGGCGCCCGAGATGAGCTCCAGCCCGCTCTTCTCCGCCTCGCCGTACTTGAGCTCGTGTGGCACGGGGATGAAGAGACAGCTGTCGGCCGCCCGCTCCGCCGTCACGCCAATCGGCGCGCTGATGTACGTCCGCGCCTCGATGTCCTTGCCGGGGACTGTGCTGACCGTCAGATGCACCGCCGGGTGCGGGAACGTGCCGTCGCCCTGCTGCGAGTAGAAGTTCTGGATCAGGGCGGAGAAGGTGTTGAGCTCGGAGCTGGTGGCGTACCAGCCGACGAGCACCTCGCGGGGGTTCGCGCGCAGGTGCAGCGCCAGCATCTGCTTCTGGTAGTCCATGTCCACCTCGACCTGCTCGGCCGTCTCCGTGTGCGGGACTGCATAGCAGTTGCGGATCTCGACTTCGGTGCCGTCTTCGGTGCGCGTGCCGAGGAGCGTGCCGATGACGCGGTCTTGGTCGGCGGGGCGGCGGAGGGAGTGGTCGAGGATGGAGAAGACGGCCTGGATAGACTGTGAGTACGTGTATGGGGAGGGTTGAGGAGGAATTGTACTTGTGGTTGTATCACGACGCTTAGCGGGGCTGTTGAGGGCTGCGCTCCCACGGGCGCTGGGCCGAGCGGGCGGGCGAGGTGGAGGAAGGACTCGGTGTCTCCCATGGTGGACAGCGCGTGCGGGTGTGGGGGCGCTGGGTGGGAGGTGGGAGGTGGTGGAGGAGGGCGTGCAGTCGAGGTCAAAGAGATGGGCCGTGATATTGTTCCTTTAGTGTTGGTTGTGCTTCGCCAATTTTCGTCCAAATTCAAGTTCTGCCCCACCATCCTCACCGCTTTCGTTGCTAGTAGAAAAAAGGTTCGGCCTCTGCGTTTGAGGCTAATACAACATTATGGCACCTTTTCGAGGCCGAGGAGGCTCTAGAGGTAGTGGAGCACCCAGAGGTAGAGGACGCGGTCGTGGAGGTCGTGGCAGAGGGGGGAGGAGAGATACGTTCACCAAAGCTAGGATTGAAGATCCGGTCGAGTGAGTGATTCTTGCGCATTGCGAATTCATACGCTGATTATAAACAGAGATGGTTCCGATTCAGATGGTGGAGTTCCAGACATACCTTCTAGTGAAGAGGAGGAGTCTTCAGAAGAAGAAGAGGAAATTCATACCACCGTAAAACCTTACAGCGCCCTTCTCCAATCTTTCCAGGACTCGACCACAAAAGAGAAACATCGGAATAAGAGAAGGAAACTTGGGGATGAATCGCACCAGGAGGAAGATATCCGAGATGTCTCAGAAGAAGTCGAATCTGATTCCGAGGCTGGCGAGGAGGAGCAAGAGGTGGTGGAAGCCATAATAGAGGATGACTCGGATGAAGACGATGAGGATCCATTCGAGGCACATTTCGCGAACCCAGACGAAAATGAATTGTCGCTACGATTGAAGGCTATCAACGAGAATCAATGGGCCACCCGAAAGGCAGCAGCAGCAGATTCTGCAAAATGCTTGATTTCGACGCCAGGGACAGGAGAAGTCCCATCCAAACATAGAATCAAGTCACCGAAGGATCTCAAACTAAAGCAGAAGCTTCAATCACCAGCCCTGGAAGTTCTCTCGGACTTCAACGCCCTCGAACGGGATCTTGTGCCCTACATATTTGACTACCAGGACCTCTTATTTGGAGCCAGGACTGCTCGCAATGCTACCCGCCTCCGTCAAATCGCCTGCCTACATGCGTTAAACCATATTTTCAAGACACGAGATCGAGTTGTAAAGAACAATGCCCGCCTGGTCAAGGACGAGGAACTGGAATGTCGGGATCAAGGTTTCACTCGCCCAAAAGTCCTTATACTCCTAGAAACCAGGCAAGCATGCGTTAGATATGTCGAGACCATCATATCCTTGTGCGAAATTGAACAGCAAGAGAACAAGAAGCGTTTTGTGGACGAATATTCTCAAACCGAAGAGAAGTTCTCCGACGACAAGCCTGAGGACTTCCGGGAGCTATTCGAGGGCAATGATGATAACGAGTTCCGCATCGGAATGAAATTCACTCGGAAGACTGCGAAGTTCTTCTCGAAGTTCTACAACTCCGATATCATATTTGCTAGTCCACTCGGCCTGCGAAGGGCCATTGAGAATGGAGGGCCAAAGCAGAAAGACTCCGACTTCCTTAGTTCTATTGAGGTTGTCATCGTAGATCAAGCGGATGCTATGCTCATGCAGAACTGGGAGCATGTGGAGTACGTCTTCGACGAGCTCAACCTGCGACCGAAAGACCTTCACGGATGTGATATCAGCCGAGTCCGGAAATGGTACCTCGACGAAGGAACAGCAGCACATATACGTCAAACGATAGTCCTATCTGCTTATCTGACTCCAGAACTCAACAACTTATTCTCCAAACACATGCAAAATGTCACCGGAAGAATAAAATACAGCCCTAGCTATGATGGGGCAATCACTCAGATTGGGCTCCAAATCAAACAAACCTTCTCGCGATACGACTCTCCATCCGCCCCCAACGACCCAGATGCACGGTTCAAATACTTTACCAGTACCATCGTGCCCGCTTTGTCTAAATACCCCAAGCCCCCAGACGGCGGACAGGGAATAGTCATCTTCATCCCCTCATATCTAGACTTCGTCCGCATCCGGAACTACTTCGCCAACTCGACAGCCACGCAGAATATCTCATTTGGCGCCATATCTGAGTACGTCAACGTCCCCGACGTTCGCCGCGCGCGATCGCATTTCCTGACCGGCCGACACTCTGTGCTGCTATATACGGGTCGTGCGCATCACTTCCGGCGGTATCAGATCAGGGGTGTGAAGCGAGTGATCATGTACGCGTTGCCGGAAAACCCAATATTCTACCAGGAACTCGTTAGCGGGTATCTGGGTACGTCTATATCGGAAGGGAAACTCGATGCTTCTGAGGCTGCTGTTCGAGTGATATTTTCGAAGTGGGACGGATTCAGACTTGAGAGGGTGGTTGGGTCGAAACGGGTGGCGGGAATGCTGAAGGATACGAATGGGGATACTTTTGATTTCATTTGAGGCCTGTAGGTACGACTTCCACTAATTTTGAAATCGGCTTGATGAGGATGTGTAGTGTAGTCAAGGTTGCTTAGTCTTAGCAACGTAGGTCTGACTACGTATGAAGCGCTCGGATTTCGAGTGAAGTTTATGTACTATGGAGCAGGAAACTCTGAATCGGACTTTAGAATCGGGTCAAATTTGACATCGTTGAGATGTACTAATGGGAGCCAGTCCGTGTGATCTGGAGTGGATTTGGGCATATTATTGACAAGACTTCTAAATCAGAGCTGGGAATTTGGTTACTTTTGACGTCGTCAAAAGGCATGAACGGGAGCCTGTCCGTGCGATTGGAACTCGATTGTGGCATATTATTGACAAGCCTCATGTATCAGGTCATAAATCCAAGCTCTTTGGATCTTCATGAATTTCCCCGAAGTCCTCTCACCAGTATCTACCCAGCGTAGTCGCAAGAAGTAACCAAATCAACCGCACGACTCTGACTTTCATAGACGCGGAGGGCACGCGGCGTGCACCCTTCGTAGGCACTTCTCGTTTCATAATTATGAATGCTAAATGGCTCATTTCTTAGAGTTACGAAATCACGCTGAGGGACTTCGGGCCAGGAACTGCCCTGTTTTGTTACAAAAACTTACGGAATTGACCGCGTGGAATTGATTTTGGCAGACGCGGAGGGTACGCCGCGTGACTACTTTGTAAGCCCTTTCTACTCCGTAACCATAGATCCGAAATCAGCTCAACTTTCGCCACATTATAGAAGTCCACTGGAGTGCTTCTGTAGAGGCGTTGTCTTATTTTGTTACAGATATAACCGCATGGAATCGATTTTGATGGACGCGGAGGGTACGCGGGGTGCACGCTACGTGGACGTTGAGCAGTTGTAAGTAGTCACCTGATTGATCGTTTACTTCATTCAAAATTACATTTCCACATCAAAGGAGTAGGATCATCAATTCACCGTGAATGAAGAATGGGGAGCACGTGACTATAGTATCATCTCTCCATTTCAAGATTTTGAAATATATGGCTTACACGGATTTCGTTTTCTTTCTTCAGCCATCCAGCTATCCTTTCCTACAAAATCTCTTCACAAATTCGACTTCGCCAACTTCGCTTTGTCGGCTATCTTCTGCAGTTTCAGTGCTTCTCGGACACCGAGATCGATGAGGACGTCTTCGGAACCGCCTGGTATAATGTCAGTATAGAGCGCAGTGTTTCGTAAGAGCCAACTTGCCAGGAACGATCAAACCAGGAACAGTCCTAGAAAACGCCTCAACCCTCGCACCCTGCCCCGTCTTCGTCAAACCCAACCTAGCAGCTGTCAGTTCTCTTACTCTTCCTTCCCAAAACACATCCATGAACTCACCCTCCCATAATCTTCACACACTCATCCGCAACATACCTCCCCACCACCCCCGCTTCCACCTTCAACAACGCCGTCACACCCCCCAACAACCTCGCCCCCTCCCCCTCACTCAGCTCCCCCAGCTCATACACCACCTGCTCCGTCCACGCCTGCAGCCCCTCCACCCGCCTCGCCATACCCCCAAACTTCCACCGCACCACCGGCTGCTCCACCAGCCTCGCCCCAAACACCTCCCGCTTCTGCGCCCACGCCATCGCATCCTGCATGCTCACCCTGCACCCCCGCAGCGCCTGGAACACGATCCACAGCCGCTCGTGGTTGAAATTCACCATCGTCTGCCTGAACCCTGCTCCTTCTTCCCTTATTAGATTAGACGCAGGCACTTCCACGTCCTCGAATGTGACATACGCCAGAGCGGCCAGCTTGCCGGCGCCGATGGCGAGCGGCCGCGTCGTCACGCCCGGTAAGCGCGGGATCAGTAGCATCGAGATGCCCGCGGCGCCGGGCCCGCCCGTGCGCACAGCGGTGAGGAAGTAGTCGGCGGACAGGCCGTTGGTGATCCACTTCTTGGCGCCGTTGACGAGATAGTGCGTGCCCGAGGGGGTAAGGGTGGCGGTGGTGGTGAGGTTGCGGACGTCGGAGCCGCAGGAGGGCTCGGTGATGGCGAGGCAGATCTTTTGGGGGAAGATTCTAGGGGTGGGGGCGTTAGGTGGGGGCGTTAGGTGGGTGTGGAAGGAGGGGGGAGGGTACTCTGCTTTTAGGGCTTCGCTGGCGAATTGGCGGATTGGGGGCGCGCCGACGACCTGGCTCTGTGTAAGTATTCTTTCTCTGTGTCTCTCAGACCTGTTCCCAGTCCTGTTTGTCTCTTCTTAGCCTTCAGGTTGCACGTACCAGTCCAATGAAAATGCTCGCAATCCCCCCACCCCTCACCAATTCATCCCATAGAATGAAGTCGTGGAAGCCGTCCCACTCCTCAGCCTTGATACCCGCGATGACGAGGTACGAAGACCACTCTTTCGGAATGGCCTTTCCCGCCGCAATGTGGACGAGGAGACCAGCTTCAGCGCACTGTTGGTAGATTTCCTGTGGGACGGCGCCATTCTCTTCCCACTCGGCTGCTTTATCCGAGAAGTGCTTGGATGTGTTACCTCTATCATTTCAAGGCGTATGGCATGCAGTGGTTGATGATTTAGTACCTCTTCAGTCCATTTACGGACATGGTCACGAAGACGACGATGGGAGTCCTTGTAGTAAGGGGACGGACGGCCGGTGTACCTTTGGCAGTGTCAATTTGAGTGGTGCAAACATCGCCGAATATAAAATCTCGTGTTCAAAAATGTCTGAAATAGCGAATGTTACCAGCTTGGCTCCGCCCAAGGGATTGTGCTTCCATACGGAGCAGTTGTCATCGTGCACTAAACTTTGAATATATGAAATCGAGATGATACACGGTTCAGCAAGAGATGACACAATCAATAAGCCTCGTCCCACAAAGGCACATGGACGGTTTTATTTATTTACATGGTCGTCGCGGCACGAGAGGTGGGCGAGTGGTGGCCAGCTCAGGTGTGGGGATCGTGAGCAGCCGAGGCAGGCCGCTCGTGAAAGCCCTGTCGATTGCGGCGAGTAGTCCGCCTGTATGCCCTACTTATAACGAGGCCCATTGTCCAGTATCCGTAGGAGAGGCTTGTGAAGGCACTGAGCCGGTAGGGACGAGCAAGTCGCTGCCTGGGTTCGTGCTGCATGTGTAACTGGAGAGAAATGATTATGATACTTTGTAGTAAAATATTAGCTTAGACATGTAATACTCTTCTATGTGGTAATTAATTACTCAAATTTGGCGTATTCGAGAATTTTACTGATGAGAAAAATGAACCAGGATCGCTACCCATCCTACCCATCTCGAAGTACCCTATCCAGAGTTTTGGGGGCACGTGTTGCTGGATGACGCGACACGCGAGATAGCTCCATGGTTTCGAATAAAAACACTATCCTCAACATGATGTTACACCGCGAGTTTCCTTGCAGTCCGCAGCATTTCGAAACTATGCTTGAGCGAAGCTATAAGGTCCCTCCTAGAGCGTAGGCCAGTGCTGGTGCATGTTGAACGGTATCTCGAGTGTCTTTCGAAAGAGACGTGTCGGAAATCGTGGTGATATTTTCGCGCACAGTATCTGCGAATGCGATTTAAACACTCTGAACCTCGCTGACCTTCGTCCTAGTACTCCTCTGATAACCGTTTCAATGTAGAGAATAATGAGACTCTTCTTCGATAGACGAAGACTCCATGGTGGAATTTTCTCATGATGGATTCAGCGATCGGTCAAGGTAGACACATGATTTTGGTCCTTCAGTCAGGCACTTCGTTGGTCGTGGTGCCGCTATCTTCAACAGTATCCGAGGATGATTCCATTCCAATGAGAAAATGGTCTTGGTTCTCGATAAGAAAAACGAGGGTTTCCTTGCTGAAGATCAAAAACTCCGGATTTACGTCGTGGTCAAAGTCATTAGACCTCCGAAGAATGCTCGTGTGGAAAATGGATGCTAAGACATCGCTTGTGGCCTTATTCAGCTCGCTCTTAGATGCGAAAACGGCAAAGCAATCCAAAAGGTACAAAAGAAGCTGCCTATTCAAAGGGGGAAGCAGCTTGATAAGCGACTGGTACTCCTTCACGAGCTTGGCGATACCCTCTTTCTCGTAAATATCGACTGCTCGGAACGCCTGGTACAATTCACACGGAATGACCGGTTCTGGTAGACTTGCCAGGAAGAGCATAAAGACACCAGCGGCATCGTGAAGGGTGTACCCTACCCAATCGAGGCCTTTCCCATACCTATCGGGAGTATCAAATATATCTTTCAGCTCTGCGATACGCTGAGGCGAACCAGGCGTCACAAATAAGCCCTCTACCTCGGTACCTAGCGCATTCAATTAGCAGTTTGAGCAAAAGTGGACAGAGAGGGCATGAACCTTTCTCCTTGAGAAACACCCCACACTTTGCGACAACTATGGGAACATAGCCGTAGATGTAGCTCTTCCCGTCTTCGTCAACTAGCGAGATAGCCACGTTGGCATATGGAATCATGGTATTCAGGGAAACCCCAAACACTCTTTGTGCGGTTCTTCCAGACGTAGGCGTATTAGCGTCAGAACTACGCTTGAATCCTTCCCACCATTGTGTAAGATCACGTCGAGGTGTCTCCGGGGTTTTCTGTGTAGACACGGATGCCGAACTGAGAGACTCCCTCGGCACTTTGGGTTTTTCATCTCTGGCTTTAGGAGAAAAGAGGCGAAGCAATCGGTTGGTTTTCTTCTTGCTCTTGGGTTCAATGAGGTTGACATTGAGATCTGAGGCCTCCGAAGCACTCGATACAACGGGCATATTCGTTTGAGACTGGTTCTTGTCTTTACCATTCTCTTCGACAAACCCAGATGACAAGAAGTCGGCCCAGGATGGGGTTGTCGGACGACCGAAATCGGTGTTTCTAGACCGTGAGCCAGTTCCCCAACCCTGAGAGCCGTTTGGGCTCTCGAAATCGTGGTCGTGAAACGCGCTATCCTCTCTCTTTGAATCAGTTAATTGATAGCGTTTGACCGGTTTCCTGGGCACTGTAACAGTCGGGAATGTCACATCGAAATCCTCGTCTGTCTCTGGCGGCTGCTGAGATGCAGCTGGTTGTACCGGCACTGATGCAGGTACAGGAGCTTGCTGGTCCCGACTCGAGGTAAGATTGGCAGGAGATCGTCTTGATGGGACAGTGTTACTCCTGTGAAGTCCAGGTGGTATCGACGGTGCGGCGGACGAGGACGTCGCGGGACTAGGTGAGCGCTCTGAAGCCCTTGATGAGACAGACACATTCCTCCTGATGCCTCCATATCTCCTAACACTATCGGCGCCAGCACTTGCATTGGACGTTGATCTTACGACAGTGCTTTTGAATCCACCAGGCGGCGACGGAGTACGGGTTCGCGGCTTTGACAAGACCATGGCCTCCGCGACAGTAACCGGGACGTTCTTGGATGACTTCTCCGGGGGGCGCATGTTGGCAGCGAAGTCAGCCCAATAGCTGTCAAATTCACTTGGCAGAGCCAACGCTTCTGGGGGCTGGGGTGATGGGTCAAAATTGAGCGAGCTTGCACTCTTAACGATCTCTTCTCTTAATCTGTCGCTCTGCTGATCATGACCAGAACCGTCAGCACTGAGCTGTGGAGGTATAGGCGGCCGTTTTGTGGCTACTTCGCTCGTAGTCGGCGGAGAGTCAGGGCTCTTCTCTTTCAATGGGGGAGGAACGGCCATATGGCCCGGTGCTAGTGAAGAAGATACCGCTACAGAGTGGGATGGATTGATGTTCTCTTCCCTGCTCTTCGGAGGAGTCGATCGGCTAGCTTCGGCCCTCTTGCGCGCTTCTTTCTCGGCACGCTCGCGCAGAGATGGTGATAGATTGATGTTCGAGTTTTCACTCTTCAGAGGAGTTGATTGTAAAGGTTTCGTGTCATCTGGCTTTGTGGCAGGAGCTTCAATTAAGGTATTGAGAATAACACCTGTGAATCCATCAAGTGGCTGCACGGTCTCTTCCGTACTGTGAGAGCTAATAGCGGGAAAGCTGCTTCCGGTCCTGTTCGAATCTGTATTAAACTCTTCGTATAGACTATCGTGGGAATCCGACTCGTCGGTAGCAAGACAACAAATTCCGCAAAACGTGGTGCTCAGGCCTGTGAAATTATGTCGATCGACGATAGATGTAAAAACTTGTGCTGCAGTTGGCCGTAGGTAGCGATCTCGAATAAGCATACTCTTGATCCAGTCTAGTGGTTCATTATCTAGCAGTGGTTCGGTAATTGAGAGCTCCGCAATTAACTTAGCAGTAGCTTCCGGATTGCAATTAACATAGGGATCGCGAGTTCCAGTCCGTTCAAAAAATTCGTCCATATAACATAGATTGAGCCCTTTGAGAGTCAGGGTCATCTCTAGAAAGACGCAGCCGAGAGACCAGATGTCGGCAGATGTATTGCGCGCATCATACGCGGCTACTTCGGGGGCAGAGTAGCGCGGAGTCATGTAAGTCATCCCTGATGTCGTACTACCGGTTGTATCTTGGAAGTTGCGCGACAATCCGAAATCGGTGAAGAGGACGTTACCACTCTCAATGAGGATATTCTGGGGTTTGATATCCTTGTGCCTAATTGATTGCTCATGGAGATATTGAAGAGCGTTAGCTAGGCAGCCGAAGTAGGACCGGAGGTTCGTGATATCTTCCACAGGTAGCAATCCGGCGGAGGTTGAGCTTGCGATACCTTTCAGGTACTTCGCAAGGTCCGTGTCTGCCACCGGAGACATAATGAGGCCGAGAAATACAGGATCTGTATAGCTGCCGACGAATTCGATCATGTGGCGATGCTTAAGGTGTTTGATGATCTCCACTTCTGCCTTAAAACGTTTGAACGCTTCCCGGGTGTCATTGCCGAAAGCAACCCGTCGACGAGTCCTCTTGAGAGCATACTCCTTGTAGCTGATGAGACTGAGTATTCTGTCCACCTGGGAAAACCCTCCGCTTCCAAGCTTCCCTTTTATCTCAAAAGGCAAGGGTTCGTCCTTGCTGAAGTGTCCATGTCGTCCATGCTCGCCCTTCTCCAGATCTATCGACTTTGTGAGCACCAGCGATTGTGCTTTGACGAAGGCGGACCGAATCGATGGGCTGAGGCTTTGAGGTAGGCTTCTGACCTCGACGGGAAACCAGTGGTCGGTGAAGCCTAAATCTATGAGTTGGTTCAGCAAGGCCAGCTCTCCGATGGTTCGCAACACGATGTAAGTCCGAGGATATCTGCTCCACGACTCCTGGAGGTGTACGAGAAGGTGGGATATCTGCTGGATCTCCAAGTCGGTATACGCTCTACCCGCGTGTTGTTCTGAAAAGAACGTCCTCAATCGCTCGGTCGGACTGGAGAATGACGGCGGGTTCATCCTTCATGGTCGACAAGGGTACCGAGATACAGACCTCCACGTTGGAGACGGACAGGTCTCTCGCGAGATGAGGCTAGAGCTATGAGGAGCGAAGCAAGCTCCTAGGTAGAAGTGGCAATTGTTCACGATGAGCCAAAGGCTGCGAGGCCGCAAGGCTAACGTTAGGATCGAAGTTGGGGTCGAAGTTCGTTGGCTCGTGCACGGTTCTCATCCTAGTGTAGATATATAGAAGGTAGCACTACCGCATCATTTATATATATTAGACCCTAGGGTCTATATAGAATTCATGTTGCAGAAACAAGTAATCATTTCCAGACTACCTAAATTCGTAGAATGCTGTGAATCAGGAGGGTTGTTCTAGCGTTTTGATAATGAAGCTGCAACAGGAAGACCCCCCCACGTACTCCCTGACGTACTATGTATGATTTGAATTCGTTCTAGTGTGTTGACACTAAAGCTACAACAGGAAGACACCCCCGGGCGTACCGTGATTTGAATCCTATGATGTAAAAGTTGTGAGCGCGTGAATTAGGTATTCTACCCCTTTTTCAAGTCCAGCCCGGCACTGGATGTGTCCGCGCCCACTCTTCAATCGGCGTAAGCTTGACAGGCAATTCCTTCAAAACAGGTCCCATATCGATGACGAAAGGGTGATCGGGGGACTCGTTGTAGTACGTATACGCTTTGAACATCTGGCTGATAATGCGATCAACCTCGAGGCCCCGTCCTTGCATCGTCTTCGAAATCTTCTCGCAGAAGTCCGCAACTGTCTGGTTCTCGTAGTCCAGCTTCCGGCTCCACGCCTTCGACAGTTTCTCTGCCAATTCCTGCAGCCGCACTACCTCGGGTCCTCCCACTGGAATGTCCCGACCGGCCAGATCTGGTCGCGCTGCAGCGGCCAGCATGAGCTGCGCGACGTCGTGGTGGCAGATCCAACATGCCCGCAGTGACGGTTTGTGGCAGTAGACCAACGTGTTTCGATCTCGAATAGGTGGCAGAGCCCACCCCTCCAAAAGATTATCCAGATAGCAGACGGGTTGGATGCTGATGACCGGCACCCCCGACTCGCGCAGCACGCGGCGCATCTCTCTCCGGTCTTCTTGCGACTTGATGCGTTGTGAGACCTCTGCAACAGGCATACTCGTGTTGAAGACGATCAAACGGACCCCGCTGGCCTTTGCAGCCTCGCCGATTGCCTGGGCGGCTGCGATGATAGGCTCTGAAGGGTGGAAGGAGGTGCTCGGTAGATTTAAAAAGATGACCTCTGCACCCTTGAGAGCCTGGCTGATAGCTGCTTTGTCGTTGAAGTCTGCCGCAGCCGTCTCGATTTTTCGTCCATCTATTTCCAATGGTTTGGGATTTCGGCTGACGGCGACGACATCGTGGCCGGCGCGGGAAAGGACGGGGAGTTGGGCTGCGCCTTGGACTCCTGAGGCTCCGAAGACGACGACACGCATAATTATAGACTTAGAGGATGATTTTATTCCAGAAGCTCGGCCTTGAGGTGTTTGGCTTCTCATGCGTGCTTACCTGGCGCATTTATGTTCATTCTCGTGAGGAGATGCGTGAAACGGAAACGCTGTTCCGAGAAGTTGGAGAACAGTGTAACGGCTGATCGACTCCGAGGTTGCTTTGTAAATCGGCCTTGCGACCTTGACATCGCCTGAATTTGTTTTTGTGCAGGTTAGAGGTACCTGAACAGGGTGCGGAGGCGTGCAAAATAGTGATGGACTCGACGTAAAACGCAATGCGATGCAGATTACAAGCGTATCGGGTATCTAGGCTAGAGGCACCCAATGCACGCCCTCATGACCTTAAGATTATAGAATTCAAAGCATGGTACGTCCGTGGGCGGCAGACTATGAATTAAATACATTCTCACCATGTCCCGGTAATCTGTCATATGTCGTGGTTTAGAAAGGTTGTGGTAGTGCTTTGACAATCAAGCTACAACAGAAAGACACCACTGGGCCTACTAAAAGAAAAAACCACAATGTCATACACACGAGGCCGTAAATTAGACGCGAAAGCGCCCCCATATTACCCAATCCTTCACGCGAAAACATCGACGCTGATGCGTTCATTTCTCAGCCCTCTTAGCCAAGCCTCTGACTCCTCCTTCGTAGCCTCCAGGCCCTCCTGGGCTTTCCCTTCTTTCACCAGTTGCAATGCGGCTCCTCGAACGCCCTCGACCATGCTCGGACTGCCACAAACGAAAACCTTAGCGCCCTGATCCCAGAGACCCACCAAGTCTTCCTTGTCCTGAAGCATACGGTCCTGGACGTATTTGCAGCCCTCTGACGCGTCTGATTCCCGAGAAAATGCATACCTCAGATCCACCGCACCCACCTTCGCCCACTCATCGAGCTCATCGCCATAAAGCCGGTCTGCTGTACGCGAACGACATCCGATGAAGAGCAGCGCAGGCGCAAGCCGGCGTCCCGTAGACAAGAGGCTAGCGCGCTCCTCCACGAAGCCTCGAAACGGGGCCAGACCTGTGCCGGCAGCAAACATGATGAGCGGCGTGTCCGTGTTCGATGGCAGATGGAAGCTCTTGTTGCTTTTGCGCACGCTGACCTGGATCTGATCGTCTTTGCGCACGTTGCTTAGGTAGCTGCCAGCGACGCCGACGAATCGGCCTTGGCCGGAGAGGGATTCCGCGTCGATGACGCCGTACGTGATGACACAAGTGCTTGGGTTGCACAACGGTGAAGACGATATGGAGTAATGGCGGAGACGCATGGGTGGCAGCATGGCGAGAAACTCAGCGAAGGGAAGGTTTATTCTTGGGTATTGATCCTGGAGATCTAGGAGGCTGACGCGTTGGTCAATAACCGTGTGATAGTCCGAACTGGAAAGAGAGGAAAGCGCTGATTTTGTCCCTTCATGGTCCGTATAATTCATGCATGCTTCGACATTCTAAACACCGTGCGTTAGCGGAAGTCTTTTGTGTAAGTGACGAACAGCCATCGAGATTACCTTCTTTGTGGCAGGCATCGAGAGCTCTACAAACCCCTCCAAAAGCTTGAAGGCTGACATTGGTGTGTTCTCCGGAAGATTAACGGGTCCGCCTGATTTGACCGTAACCGTGGCATCCCATGGCAGAGCATATCGCGCGAGGACTCGCTTCACACTCTCATCTGGATTCAAGGGTAACACAGCGAGATAATCTCCGGCTTCGTACTCAGTTCCCTCTGGCAATTGGACCTCAAGATGTCGTTTTTCTGGCTCTCCTGGGGATGTTAAGATTTTTGCAGACACCACTGTGCCTTGCAGCACGCTTTGTTGGAGCTGCGAGGAGCGCATGTCTGTCGAAATCTCCATCTCGACCTTCGATCTTGGTGGTGCGGCCACCCCGGCTTCTTCGTTGCTAGCATTGCTTCCGAACGTTGAAAGTAGGGAAGGCCAGAACGTGTGGTCCGCCCAAGCATCAAAATCACTGAATATGTCGCCTTGAGCGGCATTCGCGCATCCCCGGTCGGCAAATTTGGTGGCCCCGTGACTTTCCAGAAGAGATTCGATGAGAGTCGGTATTCTCTGGTATGTTGCAGCCCAATCACCTAATTCAAGTTAGATCATGGAGAAGGAATGGGTAAGAAACAACGTACTATGCCCACATCCAAATACTGCGAAGTTGACACCATCGAACATTTTATCACCTGTCACCGATTGTAGCCATGCGAAGAAGTACGCAGCATTGTCTGTCGGTTCTCCTTCGTATGAAGCTGTAAGGATAACCACAGGTTGGTCTTTGGGTAGCTTGTCCACAGCAGAGTCCAGGTCCGCAACGGAGGCTTCGTATCCGTGTTGGCGAGCGTCCGAAGTCAACCTTTGAGCCAATGCTTGACATGTTCCAGTGTTTGACCCATATAAGATGGTCAACTTCTTGCAGTTGCCGTCTTGTTTTGGCTCTTTACTTTCATGCGCTTCTTGCAACTCTCCAACTTTCGTCTCGCCTAACAGAGCCGACAACGACTGCTGAAGACTTGTAGGCGTGATCCCTGGTCGAAGCGACGCTCTCATGTAGAAATCTTTCGGTTTAATGGTCAAAGTCGACTTGATCTGCAATTCGTACGAAGGATCATCCATTTTGAAGTTGAACTTTTGCAGCAAGATGGCCGTGACGAGCAAAGCTTCCTGCCATGCAAAAGGTCTACCTATGCACCCTCGCATTCCCGTTCCAAATGGCTGTGAACAGTTCAGCAACATCTCAGAGAGGCGATTCAATCGAAACATACTTTCCAAGCGCATTGGGGTAACTTCTCAAATGCTTCATCCAGCATTCTTTCCGGTCGGAAACTATTCGCGTCTTCTCCGTAAACTTTCGGATCTTTCTGGATTTTGCCGAGTAGGCAGAACACCGAAGCGTCTTTCTCCAAGACGTAGTCGCCTTTTCCAATTATGACTGGATCTTCTTTGTTCTCGTCTCGCGGGCGCCGTGTAAACCCTGGAGCGGTGGGTGTAAGTCGCAAGGTTTCTCGTAGTACCGCGTTGAGGTAATGCAGTTCTTTGAGATGGTCTACGGTCAGTCTTTCTTTGCCAATCACTCTATCAACTTCTTGTTGGGCTTTGAAGAAGGTGTCGGGATTCTTGAGTAGGTTGTAGAATGTGAACGACAATAAGCCAGACGTAGTCTCATGTCCTTTGAAAGGGTTAGCAGGTTGCTTGTCTGTCTACTGCCTCATCGCCGATTTGTGTATACATGACTGTCGCTGCCTGGAGTCCCCTGATGCTTTTTTAAAGGTCTGAAGTTCATTGTTTGAACAACCTGTCGACCTATTGGAGAACCTTAGACAGTCGTTGACGTCTGAGCCCTTGTCCCGTATTTTCTTAATACTTTGAAGCACCACGGGCAGCGGCATAACGGTATACACGAATCGAGGACGATGGACTGTGATACTGAGATCTTACCTGCAATCAGAAATGTAACCATGTTAGCTGCGATGAGCTCATCCCTCATGCCCTCACCCGTCTTGGGATCTTTCCCATATATCATGGTATTGAGCAAGTCCTTCTTTGGGGTCGGATTATCCCGCCTGTGCTGTACCATGTCGACTGCCAGCCTTGTTTGAAATTCGGAGTCTTTCCGCATTTGTTCGTTTGCAGAGAACATAAACATCTGAACAATGTGGGGGGTGCGCATTCGAGCCTGGCCTCCCTGTAAGGTCCGGGTCATTGCTTCCACGAAGGGGTGCATTCCGTCTGTGTAGAAGCTATTGAAGCGGTAGTCCATGGAAGCCAGAGCGATAGTGTCGAGGGTCAGCCTAGTGAAATCATCTGTGGCTGGAATTTTGTACGCCTCTCCTAATCGAGCGAACTTGAGCACAAGTTGCTCAGCAATATCGAGCATCTCTACGTAAAGTTAGCATGTACTACGGCGCTTCAGGTCCTCAGACTCACCATCGAACATGCCACGGACAGAGATAGGGCCAAAGGCGGGCATGAGTATTCTATGGGCTTGGGCCCAGTCCGTGTCTTTTTCCTGAAGGATGAGGACTTTAGAATCGTCACTGAGTATTAAAAGTAAAGGGAAAGAATTACGCTGGGGGCGGTGAACAGTCCTTTAGGACCGCCCGAGCCCGAGCTGAGGCTGGCAAGTCCCCCTCCAGTTGCTTTGCAGAACCTGGTTTCATCGCAGACTTCCTCGAATAGCTCATGGTCGGCGACGATGATCCGCTCTCGTCCCAAGGTACGAAGCTTGAAGATGGGGCCATACTGGTCTGCAAGCCGTTCAAGGGCACGCGTTGGTACCTCATCGTTTAAGTCAAAGAGGTTCCCAACGAAGGGGAGCCCTTTGGGCGAGGGTATCTCTTTGACCATCGCAGGCGCTTGTTGGTCACAGACTAAGACAATGGAAATGGAAAATGAAGAGCAGCTGTGGTGCAATTTGAAGCAAATCCAGAATCAGAAAAATAGAAGAATGGGAAATTGGGAAATTGAGGCAATGGGAGAATCTTGGGGCTACCGTAGCTAAGCTCGGGAATAGAGCATCTCCATCCTTAAGAGTATTCGCTCTCGCCCGATGAACAAAGGTATAATGTGTATATCTGACCTCGCTCCTTTAGCCAAATGCGGCCATCATCGCGATGGCTACCAGACCGCGTTGGCCCCGGAAAACCCTGGCACCAGTGCTGCGGGTTTCAGCCACTCGGCCCTACGTACTAGTTGCCGCATCCATCGACGATGCGCCACCAGAAGAAGTTCATCAGTGTAACGAGTTCAGCTTCACCAGCGCGCGGAGTAGAGAGCGAAGAGCACAGCCCGTCGTCTTCGCTGCGGCTCACTTCGCGTCGCAAGGGCGGGGTCGAAAGCGACGCTTGATGCTTGCATGGCGTGCCCGGGCTGACGTAGAACGGAGTCGGCAGCTCCTCGTCTCCTCCATAACACAACACCTCCATTACCTTAAGTATACCCTTCGTTCTCCATACCAACACCCTCATTTTGGAGACACCGAAGCGATGTCTTACCGCGGAAGGCCTAGCAAAGGATGTCAGATGTGCAGGTTAGGCCCCAGCTCCTTAGAATATCCACTTCTTCTCCCCACACTAACCAACATCTCCCCAGAACCCGCAAAGTGAAAGTAAGTCCGGACCGGACCGCTGGGCATGTTCTCCACTCTCCGCCAACTTCACGCATGCCTGTTGTGGAAGCCGCCTCGATCCGATCAAGGACAGCCGTCGCGGACATCTCGTTTATCCCTTGTGCACGCGCTATGCTAACAGGAGCAGTGTGATGAGGCCAAGCCAACCTGTTCAAGATGCCAGAAGACCGGGCACGAGTGCCAGTACAGAGACCAGTCCGACCTTCTTTTCCGGAACCAAACAGCCATTGCCGCCCAGAAGGCTGAAGATGGCTGGCGCAAGCGGGCGACTAAATCGGCTTCCCACAGCTCCAAATCGAGCGAATCACCACCAACAGCCGACTCGATCTCAACTCTGACATCGGTGGCCCAGCATCTCAGTCTCAACAGGCAGCCGAGTGACGATCTCCAAGACCTCGCATACTCCCGTTGGCTCTATGATTTTGTAGTCCCGAGCTCCAGCACCGATCCCGGCATTATCTCAGATGGCGTCTTGGACTTTGTACCCATGTACGAAAATGCGGCTCCAGACTCGTGTCTCAGGGCCGCGACGCTGGCTACATGCTATGCGAACTTTTATGGCCGCTTCAAATCTGCTGAGGCTAAACTGCGGTCTTCTGAGTACTGTGGGAAAGCTCTCAAGCTCATGCAAGCCGCAATCAAAGACCCGGTCGAATCCAAGTCGGACGAAACGCTTCTCACTGTATATTTACTTGGTGTGTGGGAGGTACGGTCATTTTCATTATCTCAATAGCGACTTACACACCTCCATGCATCCAGAACGAGATATTGACGGGTTGAGTTGCAGAATCTTACAGCTGATACATACAACGGCCACTGGCTGGTCCACAAAAGCGGCGCAGTAGCTCTGTTGAGATTTCGGAAACCTGAAGAATACCATACTCCCGTTGCCTCCCGGCTGTTCGATCTAGGTGAGCCTTGATTCCAAGATTCTGACCAATGTCTTCGAACGCAGACTGAATTGGACTTAGTGTACGCACAGATGGTCAGTGGGCTTCTGATTCTGCTAAGATGTATGATGATTGTCCCCGCTCGCAAACTAACTTAGCTCATTCTAGCTGATGGGTAATCTCAACACATGTGAAGAACCGCCGGCCGGCTTAGACCATTGGGCAGACTCGGTACACACCTACAAGATGCGTATCACTGGAATAACTCACTCGACTATCCGGCTATCCAAAGTGATCCACTCAGTTGTCTCAATCTGGTCTAAGTGGCGCAGACACGTTGCAATGCCAGCCGGCACCAGCAGCCATTCGATTGATCCGTTGCAGCTTTTAATGGAGGCGAACGAATTGGACATCGCGTTTCAGACCTGGGAAGAGGAGAATTTGCCCGATGATTGGAAGTTCCAAATTCTTGAAAACAGGGCCTCTATATATGGGCAGTACGACACGAAGTGGGTGGACATGCTTCTGAAAAGCGAAGGGGCCCCGTTAGAAGTCCACGTATACGATTCTCTCAAGATAATGTATTTGTTTCCGGCCCGACAACTTGTCATATGCGCTGACACATACACTAGCTTTGGATGGAACCTCTATCGCACCGCGAGGCTTTTTCTCAACATAGCCATGCATGAGATAATCGGCGTATTAATGCTTTCCTCTCCGACAGGCGCTAGTCCGGCCATCGATCCGGTCCTGTTAGACCGAAGCCATATCGAATGCCAGATGTCAAGGATGGTGAAAGATGTCTGCGCGTCGGTCTTACCTCAGTTCACGGTAATTATCAGAACAAAGGAAGATTCAAGCTCCGCTTCCAACGTCTGTGGGCTTAGAGGATATTACCTCCTTTGGCCCCTTGCCGTCACATCTCAAGTATTAATATCTGACAGCTTAGTCGGCATAGACCCCAAGAGACTAGAATGGATCCAGAACGTCTTGATCTATCTAAAGAACGACTTGGGCATCACGAAAGCAAGCGCCGCCGTAAAGGCGATAAGCCTCTTCTTGGAACGCGGTCCTCAAGGATATCGTAGAAGCAATTTCTGGTAGGGCTTGTGGTGTTCTGGTAGGCCTGAGGGCGTATTCGTATTGTAACTTCCCTATCAGGACTCTATAATAACACTTCTGATTCACGATACTGCATCATTTACACCTTATTTACTATATCAAGCCTATTGCTATCCAATCTACGCCCTCTCGACTTTTATGTCGCCTGAATTCAATTTCGAATAGGCCAGAGGTGCTTCGAAAGGGTGCGTAGGTGCGCAAAACAGTGATAGGCTTGATGTAAAACGTGATGTACGGCAAATTTCAAGCATATGGGATGTAGTCTTCCTGGTACAGCTCATGGCATTGCCATCCTCAATGTCGCTTCTCTCCTTCAAGCACTCCTGAGTTTCCTTCCGAGTCGTATTGTATTCGAACATCCACCAGCTCTAACACAATGTATCTTTCGGCGCCGGCTGCCCCATCACAAAGCGCGTTGTTAGACGATATAGCAGTCAACAATGTGCTCGGCTAGACGACTAGCTCACGATATATATCCAAGTCCACGTAGGTTATGAGAAGCTCATACTCAATCACATCACCACGAACATACGCTGATCAATCTTCAAGACAGCATACACAGAAACCAGCTAACCACCAACATGGATGCTAACGGCATCCAAGATCACCGGGGCTCCGACGCTGAAAGCTCGGAGACCCACCAAAACATCGATTCTTCTGGTCATCGACATGTTCAACTGGAGAGCATCTCCACTCAAGAAAAGATGGCGGACACACCAGCTGAAGACAGCGACGACAGCGATGAGTCCGACTCCGATTCAGAGACCGAATCGCCACCAACGGAGTTCACCATCGTGATGGACACCGTCGTTAACTGGGAAAGTGCCATTCCAGAGGAGTTGCTAACCATCAAGCCGGCCGGCTCTGGGAGCTTTGGTAAGGTCTTCTATTGTATCCCCCGCGATGCTCTTGAAGACTATCCTAACATTGCACAGCAGCCAACCAAGAAAATCCCAGCGAGCCTAAAGGCTCAAATCTGCGTGGTCAAGGTTCACAGTGCTACGACGATGGTCGAGCGCGCCTGGACGGAGGCGGTAATTCTCCGATACCTCCAGCAGTCAGACGGCTTTCCCGGTAGAAGTATCAGCAAGCTACTCGGGGCAAACGTTCCACCGGCTGGGCTTTCATCAATTACAATGGAAGCAGCCATAGGACCAACGCTAGACAGCTTTTGGGACTCATATTTGGGACGGCCCAGTGGTTACTGGATGCCCAAGGAATTCGTATGGCACGTTTTCCTGCAGCTTGGAGAGGCCATACGCTTCATCCATAGCATGAAGGTTAGTCATAACGATCTCCATGACAGCAACGTAATGCTAAACTCGGCCAGGCAGGACTTCCCAGGACTGCCCAACGTCGTTCTGATCGACTTTGGGCAAGCCAACCACTACGAGACCGAGGCCCAAAACCCATTCCGGACTAGGCCCCAAACGGCGGCAGACGAGATAGCGATGCTCATCGAAGACGACAACGGTGCCTTCTTTCAGATTGTGCATACTCTGTCCATGAGCATTGTTGACAAAGAGGAATCTTGGGATTGGCGGGGCTTCACCGACCTTCTCAAAGGCAATAAGTTCCGCTTTGCTTCAAGGGATCAATCTGACGCTCAGAAAGGCTCGTTGGAGGAGATGTTTAGTTGGTATGAGGCTCCAGCAATAGCTGAACGCGCCAAAATGTCCCAGAAAGCAAAGGAGAACATCATAAGGCATCTCTCCGATGTTAGCGTCGTTCGTTCTGTCGGACTCAGCGACGATGAGATCCGCAACGCCATTGTCGCTGAATCGGAGAAGATGTAAACGGGCCTCTTGCGACCTTGACATCGCATGAACTTGGGTTCGTATATGCTAGAAGTGCCTTAAATAGGTGCGTAGGTGCGCAAAATAGTAATAGACTTCATATTAAATGCGATGTAATGTAAATTGCAACCGTATTGGGTACCTAAAGTTTCGACCCTTATCCCTTCCCCTTTTTCATATGTCTAATCTACAACGTCGTATGACATTATGAACTTGACTTCTTGTAGTTTCATAGTTGGTAGGCGGCAACAGCACCTTCAAGACACGATGGTAACGTGCTTCACGCAAAAGCCCTACATGTGCTAGACGGGGTCTACTTTCGCAAGCTGGGCCAGCCAACGCACTATAATCTACAGTAGTAACGACCAAATGCAAGTATCAGGCGGTGTAGGCTTCGCTAACCCATCTCTGAGGTCGTACGCCGATAGATTTATTAGCGCCTCCTATTTTAGTTAGCTCCGTCCTTCCTAGCCTGTTCGAGACGACTGTCAGGTTGTCATACACTCCACTATATCCATCATGGAAACATGGCATGACAACCGAAAGCTTCACCAAACCTATCTCGCCATTTCCGAGCATTAGGAAGAATCTGAGGTTCAAGGTATCAAAGCGCTTAGCCCAACGCGGCAGGTGAGATGATCCCGCCGACGTGGACAGAAAGCTTGCGTAAACGGAGCACAACGACACTGATCAGACATCGTTTAATGTCCGCATTTCAAGCGCATTATCCTTCCAAGGCTGGATTAGGCAGTTGTAGAAGAGCATGATGGGAGGAACAAAGGCGTGTACATACAATACCTGAAGCGCGCATTCTGGGACTGAGCCAACATAGAATACAATGATACGTGGCAGGAGAGAAATATTCATGGGACATACACACAAGATGAGAGCAGCTTCGAGACTATAAGGCAAGGGACACCCATTTTATTCATGCTATAGGAAGCATTGTGTAGGATTACACGTTCCGGTGGGTACTCTTCGAAATCCAGTTACACGTCGGAAATGTGCAGCTTTCGAAGGCATCCTTCGTGGGAAAGCACCCGGCATACATTACTCTTGACGCAGGTACACTACATTCACAGCAGGGATGGGTGATATATAAAAGCTTCTAGAATGAATATCGATAACGTGATCAGGTGTTCACGCGTTCCAAATTAAACTCTGGCTGTTGACTCGCGCTAGTTCCATACTTCTCACCGCCACTTGCAGCCTCGACAGTTGTCCATCTGAGCGGATCCACGCAGCAAAGTTGCCCGTGCTGCCCAACAAAATGGCTGAAGCAAACTTTGCACTCCCGCAAGCTGTACTCTCCATCTGCAGCAGCAATGCGGCACTTCGACCCGGTTATGGCGAGTGAAGACAACGCTCTCAGGGCTGCATCTCTCCGGGACGAGGGCAATGGCTTCTACAAGGCCGGGAACATGGTCCAAGGTAAGCCCGGGAAGAGCACACGACTCACCCTTTTACTGATATGAAATTGGTAGCCGTCAAGTCCTACAGCGAGGCTACGACGCTGGCCCCCGATGACGCGAAACCTCTGTCCAACCTCTCCGCTGCCTCCTTCGAGATGGGAAAATATGCCGATGCCGTCAAATACGCCGAGAGTGCTTTACGAAAGCTTCCTGGCGACGAATTTGCTCTCAGGCGTCGATGCCGGCTTCGGATCTTGAAGGCTCACATCCATACGAAACGCCATAACCTTGCCTCGGGCACAATGAGGCAACTGACCAAGGATAGACATTTTGTGAAGGATGACGAATGGCGAATCCTGAACAGCGTTCTGGAGCAAGCTCACGACTTCAGCGAGTCTCAGGATGTGGATCATATTGTGTACGTATGGACTTCCTGCCGTACTCCCTTTTCAGACGACTTGTTCTGACAACACTAGGCGATATGCATCTGCGTACTTCAATGTGGACCATGACGGGGCTTTTCCTCATTTCGATATCCCCTTCAAAGGAGTGATGCCAATGTTCAGCAGTCTCATTGAACGAGACGAACTCGAGACTTCGCTGTACGCCCACTTTCTGAAGTTGGCGCTACCAACACGATGTCCCCACCGCGAACCCGCCCTTGTCCATGCACCGCTCAACACGATACCAATGTTCAGGATGGTGACACGCCTTTACGAACTCGAGTATCCCGCCCATTGGCTCTCTACCGTCCTACACAACCTTGCCCACGGCACAATAATCACGTCCGCCCGAGCCCCGCCAGCATACCCGGTCACACGCAAAGACTCGTGTGTCATGGAGCAAAACAGAAAGCGGAAGATCTCCATCAAGCCATTTGCAGCAGAATTCAGCACACTCACAACGCTGTTTACCTCTTGTCTACCTTTCGGTGTGATCAGCCCTGCCATCCCGTGTATATCAAACGTGCACAGGTACTCGATTTCATTTCCACCCTTTGCGACGACGGAAGAGTTAGATACGGCCTTGATGCTAGTATTCTTCAACACGACGCTTCCTTCATTCTCCCGACCCGTGGATCTCAGACATGCATTGCTGGATGATGACAAGGGTGATTGTAGCCCCGACGCTAAAAGGCTGCGGGATGAGGGAGTCGCGGTTGTTAAGACCTTCATCTGGAATATGCTGGAGCGGAGTGCTGAGTTTTGGATGAGGAAGGATGAGGTTGAAAGGTGGTGTAATGAGGAATGGGAGGTGAGTGTATGGCGGGCGGACGACTGGAGTCGTGTGAATAGCGGAGTGAAAGTGAATGAGGGATTGGTGGAAATGGACGGACTATTTCCTAATGAACAGGCGGATTTGGAAATTTAAAAAAAAAGGGATTTCGTGGAATGGCACGCGCGGCGTATTACACGGCGTATTAGACAGCGGAGGGCTTCAGGCGTCATCTCTAGAAGGAAAAGCACAATTCTTAGGGTTCAGCGCCTGCTCATAACAGAAATTTCGTGTGAACTAGTCTTTGTCAAAGCGCTCCTCGGTGCTACGCCACTCTGAACCTCATGGATCGGCGGCTGGTTGTGTCGCTAAACCCTTTTAGAACATCACCACAATTGCTTCATTCCAACCTCTTCTCCACCTCTCTTCCTTGTTTAGCATGTCAAAATCGAAATGCGTCCTCAAACTTGACGATAAGTAATCCTGATACCTCGAGCGGGAGATCATTGCCTTGAAAGATTTAAGGCGCATAGGAAGTTCACCTAGCACGCCCTACGCAGTACTAGTTCCTGCCGTCTAGCCGTGGTGCCTCGGAATCTTTCACCTCAACTCTTCAACAATGGCATTCATAGTGCACTCCCAGTATCAATGGTATCTAGAGTACATATTCCTTGGTCGTTTTAAAGAGCGTACATACCATGGAACGTCAAGGTCCACCAGCAGCATTGCACGAGCATTCGTCCAGCCCGAACGATGACAGATTCTCCACACATCGAACTTCAACACCGTGCGCCCGTGGGAGAAGAAAGCTGGGACCAGACACAAGAAGAGCTATGGAACGGAGACCCTGAAAACGCTCGAAACTGGTCTACCAGTAGGAAAATCTTTACTTCCGGAGCTGTCAGTGGCATCGGCTTCGTCTGTACTCTAGCCTCCTCTATCTACGCACCCGGAAGGCAAGAGACAGCCGCTGAGTTTCGGATCGGGGAGACCGTCTCTATTCTCCCAGTGTCTTTGTACAATCTCGGCATGGCATTCGGTCCGACCATCGCCTCTCCATTGAGCGAAACGTTTGGCCGCAGAGCAGTCTATCTCGTCGTGCTCCCTGTGTTTGCAATATTCGTGCTGGCTACCGGATTTTGTCATAACTTCACTGCCGTATGTATCTGCAGATTCTTTGCAGGTGCTTTTGCTAGTCCGGGCGTCAGCATCGCGACTGCTACAGTCGCCGACATGTGGGCACCTTCTGAGAGAGCAAGGCCTCTGATCATATACTACAGTAGCCCTGTGCTGGGATCTGCAATGGGGTATGTACGAGCTTTCCACAGTCCATGACAAGTATGAGCTGAAATTCTGCGCCAGTCCTTTAGTGGGTGGTTTCGTAGCTGAAAGCAAAGGCTGGCGCTGGACGCAATGGACCACGCTTTTCTTCGCCATCACTCTCTTTAGCCCAATTATGTTCACTCGAGAATCTTACAAAAAGATAATCCTCAAACGAAAAACGAGGGCAGAGGAAACAAGGCCGTCTAGGTCTTTGAATGCCTTCTTGGACCAGATTCCGAAATTCATCCGCACGACTCTCATCCGGCCAGTACACATGCTCCTCACAGAGCCTATTGTCACTTTGCTGTGCATGTATATGGGGTTTCAGTTTGGCCTTCTTTACGTCTTCGTAATTGCGAGTCCATGGGTATTCTCCACCCGGTACGGCTTTTCGCTCACGGGGCAAAGCCTGTCATTCCTCGGCCTCATCATTGGGTGTTTCCTTGCCCCGATGTTTGCCATGGCCATCGACAAGACTGCACGCGGGTCCAATCTTCCTCGTTTTCTACTGCAATCTACAAGCACTCCTGACAAATCAGTGCCCGAGTACCGACTATGCAGCGCCATGTTTGGAAGCATTTGTCTCCCCACTGGCCTCTTCTGGTTCGCCTGGACCGCTCGCTCAAGCATCCACTGGATTAGTCCCATTGCGGCCCAGTGTCTCGTCATGATTGGGAGTCTCAACATCTACCTGTCGGCAGGAATGTACATGATGGACACGTACGGCCCGCTCTACGGAGCATCTGCAAACGGCGCAAACTCCCTGACGCGGTATTCTCTCGCGGCAGCATTCCCGCTATTCACACTGCAGATGTACCAGGGGATTGGGGTCGGCTGGGCCTCAAGTGTGCTGGGGTTTTGTGCTCTCGCTATGGCCCCGATTCCGTGGGCATTCTTTAGACATGGCCCGAAACTACGAGAAAAGAGCAAGTATCAGCGAAGCGATTAAGTTAGCTAATGTCGCTACGGGGTACCCAATTCACGCCCTCACGACCTTGACATGATATAATTCAAATCATGGTACGTCAGGGGGTGTCTTCCTGTTGCAGCTTCACTGTCAAAACGCTGGAACAAATTCAAATCATAGCACGCCCGGGGGTGTCTTCCCGTTGCAGCTTCACTGTCAAACAAGTAATAAACTCGATGTAAAATGCGATGTGATGCAAATTATAAGCGTATCGGGTATCTAGGCCAGGGGTATCTAATTCACGCCCTCAAGACCTTGACATCATGGAATTCAAATCATGGTACGCCCGGGGGTGTCTTCCTGTTGTAGCTTCATTGTCAAAACGCTAGAATGAATTCAAATCATAGTACATTAGGAGGTGTCTTCCTGTTGCAGCCTTAATGTCAAAACGCTACAACAACCCTCCTAAATTACCGCACAATATAAATTACATACATCCTCACCATGTCCCAGTACACATCACAAATCAGGCTCAATTTCACGTCATTTTTCCAATATCGAAAAGGAATCAGAATCGATTCAGTATGGCCTCATGATGGGCAGAAGTGTAGACAAAAGAAACTAATTTACAATCAACAGTCGAAAGGAACCGCCATCCACCCCCCCTCACTCGTAGACGCCGTGTTCGAAGTTCTCCAAGTTGTAGAACTTGGCGGTCGTTTGTTTGCCCCGAAAGGCACCCGCCTTGGTTGGATCATTGAAATGATCCACGGCCATGAGCGCGTCGAACTCGCTGGCGAACTTCAGGAACACGGGGGCCTGTGCGTGCTTGCCTCCCCAGAATGGGTGAACTTTCTGCAAGATGCCGAACTACACGTACAATTAGCAGGCACACCACGTGAATTAGGAGTAAGTGACGTACCTTGTTCGCGCAATAGTCCCCAATCTCCTGACGGATTCCTCCGTCGTTCCTGGCCTCGTCGTCTTCGCTGTCCACGCCGTCTAGCAGTCCGTACACCACAACCACCTCGCTACGCTTGCCATTGGGGCCATCTTCCGCCTTTTTGGCACGTCCGCCGCCCTTGATTACTGCTATATTGCCCAGCTTCTTGTGGACCAATGGCTGGGTGATGCCGTCTTGGTTCAGGCCAAGTCCCTTGCCCTTCACGTGTCCCATCTTCTCCATCATGCGCCTTGCGAACCCCTCTTTTCCAGGAAGGGTGGTAGATGGTCCGGAACGCGTGGCCTGTTCCTCTGGCGTGACCACGCCAAGTGTCTGTTCTTCGGCCTGCGAGGGGGTTGCGCCTAGGCCGCTGCGCATCGCTGGCTCTTCGCTCGAGGACGTGGAGCGCTGCGGGAAGTGTGGGGTGGCAGACACGCTGAGTCGCTGACGCTTGGCATCTGGACCCTCGGAGGTGGACGCTGGGGACTCGCTGGAGAGGCTCGGCTTCGGCTTCTGGTTCAACTTCTCCTTCCACTCGTAGGCAGAGTCGTACTTCTCTGCGCTGATGTTCCAGGCCTTCCACGATGTGGGCTTGGCGGGGTCGTAGATGGCATCCCAATCGACCTCCTTGGGTTCCTCCTCTTCGTCGTACTGCCGCTTTGCGTTCTTCTTCCCCTTCTTGCCACGGCCTCGCCAGGGACGATTGGCCTGGTAGTAGTTGTGCGAGTTGTTATTGGAGTTGTTCTTCGTGAACTCAGCCAGAGAGGTGGTCTTCGGTCCGATGAGAGCTGCAGCGGTGGGCATGGCCGGGGAGCTTGAGGAATTGCCTGCAGTCGGGACCTTACGAGCAGCTGTCTTGTTCTTGTTCTTGTTCTGCGGCTGCTGAGGTCGGTTGATGACACGGGGCTGGAATGCTATTAAGGAAAACAAAAATCTGTGAGCAAAGTCTATCAAATGGGTGGAAGCTTAGAAGAATAGATACCAGGAGTGCTACGAGCGTTGCCGGCTTGGCCATACATGACCGGAGCACGGACGATGGTCGCGTCTGGGTTCGCATTCTGCGGAAGCAGGTGGGCGTAGAGGGGCGGCAGCTTGGGCGGGCCCTGGCCTTGTCCCTGGTTCTGGTTGTTCGGATTAGATGCCATTCTGTCAGACTTCGAGCACGTTAGTTCCGGCACGGCGAAGCAGGCGACTGCGACTTTGACGAGGCTTCGTGGAGTGAATAGCAACGGTGACCAACGGTGACCAGCTCGAGGTGCGTTGTGGACGTGACGGAGGACGCAGGACGAGTCGCGCGCGACGTTTTGTTTCGAAGTGGGGGCGCTAGCGCCGCGCTAGTGGTGAGCCAATCGGCGAAACGTTTCTGCGAACTCCGACGCGGGTGTCGTGATGGCGTCAAGGGCAGCATCAGCATTCTCGGCAGATAGAGTGTAGAGCAGGTCTCTCTGTGTATTTGCGTATATCATTGTTCGCGATCAATTGTAAGACTGCTGTGACCCACCAGATGTTCCGAGGCTGACTTTCGAACAGAATTGCTCCTGAATAGACACCATCTGAAGCCTGTTCGACTTGTATAATCTCCTGTAGTCTTAGACATGGCCGCAACTACTCTGGCCAATTCCTTCTCCAAGGACTCGACGGCCACCGCCATCATCGTGCCCGGAAAGCCAGCCCTGACTGTCTCCTACCAGCGCCTTGCAGCTGATGTCGGAGCATTCCAGCTGAAGCTTGCAAAGCTTGGGATCAAGCCCGAGTCTGCTGTATCCATAGCTCTCCCCAATTCCTATGAGTTTATTGTTTCGTTCATTGCTGCATCGTGGCAGCGGGCGATTGCTGCTCCACTGAACTCGGCTTACAAGCAATCGGAATTTGAATGTATGTGATCTGAATCGTGGAAATGAATACTCCCTCTGACATAAACCTCCTCAGTCTACATCGACGATCTTAGCTCCGCGGTTGCTCTCGTCCCCAAAGGCTCCTTCGCACAGGATGGTGCTGCTGTTCGAGCAGCTCGCAAATACAAGGCAGCTATAGCGGAATGCTATTACAATGGCAGTGAAGTCGTCTTGGATGTGAAAGATCAGGGGAAGCTGGCGGGGAAGGGCAATGCGAAGGTTGAGCAAGCGCAGCCAGATGATGTTGCTCTCGTGCTCCATACAAGTGGGACAACGGGGCGACCAAAGGCCGTATGTGCCACATGCCCAATCATTAGTATTCGACTAACAGAACTAGGTGCCGCTCACGCACCGCAATTTGGCTAGGACGATGAGTATGTCCCCGAATTATACCGCATAACCTGAGTTAACGAGGCATAGAGAATATCCAAGCCACCTACAAGCTAACCCCGGAGGACCGCACCCTTCTCGTCATGCCGCTTTTCCATGTCCATGGGCTCCTCGCAGGCTTCCTAGCTCCTCTCGCGTCTGGCGGATCCGTCATCGTTCCTCAGAAATTCTCAGCTTCAGAGTTCTGGAAAGACTTCAATGAGCATAAAGCCAACTGGTACACTGCCGTGCCGACCATCCACCAGATCCTGCTCAAGAACCCGCCTCCAAACCCCAAGCCGAACATTCGGTTCATCAGATCGTGCTCCTCGCCGCTCTCCCCGAAAACCTTCCACGAGCTGGAGAAAACGTTCGACGCACCAGTGCTAGAAGCGTATGCTATGACCGAAGCAGCCCATCAAATGACTTCGAACCCCCTGCCGCCCGGCAAACGCATGCCAGGCAGCGTGGGCATTGGTCAAGGCGTGGAAGTCAAGATCCTCGACCAGGACGGCAACGAGGTGGCACTGGGAAAGGAAGCCGAGATCTGTATTCGCGGAGAAAACGTCACAAAAGGGTACTTGAACAACCCTGAAGCAAACAAAACTTCGTTTACCAAGGGAGGCTTCTTCCGCACTGGCGATCAGGGCAAGCAGGACAAGGATGGCTACGTTATCATCACTGGTCGTATCAAGGAGCTTATCAACAAGGGAGGAGAGAAGATCAGTCCTATTGAGCTGGACAACGTCGTCGCTCAGCACCCCGCTGTCGCCGAAGCTGTGAGTTTTGCTCTGGAAGATGAGATGTACGGACAGGATGTTGGCATTGCGGTAGTGTTGAAGGATGGCAAGAAATTGAGTGGAGCTGAATTGAAAAAATGGATGGCCGACAAGGTAGCCAAGTTCAAGCTCCCCAAAAAGGTAAGAAGCTGGCTTCCCGTATATTGAGATACGTGACTAATGGCTTTCAGGTTTTCTTCACAGACCTCATGCCTAAGACTGCTACCGGCAAGATCCAGAGAAGACTGGTCGCCGAAGCCATGCTCAAGAGAGAGCAGCCAAAGGCCAAACTATAGACATACTCTCTGCCATATCATGTCTAGCTTGGATGTTGTAGGATATGAGATTTATTTGGAATGTAGATATATACAGTAGAGCATCATCGATACATAGGCAAACATTCTTCCCAGCCGTAGAAACGTTCTAGAAACCTACAAGCCGAAGTAATCTGAATTATAATCAATAGCCATCTCAAGTTCCACCGACTTCGGGGCAAAAATAGTTCCACCGAGGGAGCAACTACCCCTCGACCCCGCCGCGGCGGCGAGAACGGCATCGTTCCGCACCTGCACGCCCTTTCCAACATCCACCTGCCTCAAACTACATGCGTACACGAGTTTCAGTAATCCAATATAAGGAACCTCCCGACCAACTTCTCACAACCCCGCCACCTCTCTCCCCATCCGCCTCTGCATGTTCCCCCGCACCCTCCTCCGCACCTCCCTCACCACGCTTCTCACAGCACCGCGCTTCCAACCCGCCCTCAGACGCGCAATGGCGACAACCACCACCCCAACGCAAGAATGGCTCGTCATCGTGCCCGACTTCCCCGCCGTCCTCGAAAAGCGCCTAGCCGTGCGCGGGAACCACCTCCAGGGACTCCTTGCAGACCCCGAGCATTTCTGGCAATTTGGAGGTCTGTGGCCCGCTCCTGTTTTCCTTTCATCGCATTGCAGTTTTTCGCTCTCGTTCTCGGCTGTGTGGTGGGGGAGTGGGAGTGGGAGTGGGAGTGGATTGGGGTTGTGCTGATGTGCGACAGGCGCCATGCTCGAGGAGCCGATCAAGGAGGGCGAGACGCCGAAGATGAAGGGGTCGGCGATGCTGTGTGTGGCGGCGACGGAGGCGGAGGTTGTGGAGAGGCTGAGGCGGGATGTGTATGTCACGAGTGGGGTGTGGGATATTGAGAAGATTCAGGTTATTCCGTTTAAGTCTGCGGTGAGGAAGGCGCTTTAGGGGCAGGGGGTAAGGAGGGGAATGGAGGATAGATAGGGAAAGATTAGTAGGGTGGCTTGAGAGGTAGTTAGGGGGCTTTGAAGGTTGTGGGAAGAGGGGAAGGGCGTCATTCCTGCGGGAAGGATGAATGGAAGTACTAAGCAACGACCGAAACCTTCCCGGTCTATTCTACGCTCCGTACATTCGAGAGGCCAGGCTCATCATAGCGAGGGTTGGGGCAGCAGCGTTTAGAAAGCATCAGGAACAGTACCCTCCTTCACACCTTCAAGTCATCTATCGAAATTAAGATTCACATGAACAATGCATCTGACTTGCTGGATCTACTGGTTGCCCATAGAAGGTACACGGCCGTCAGAAACGACGAGTAAACGAGCAATCTCATGATCTCCGACCGGATGGTGCAAGTGCAGCTTTCATGCTATGCTTCTCAATCCTAGCGCATCAGGTCTCCACCGTACAAGCACTGTATGAGCGTTTAGACAGGCTAATATCAAGCCCGATAGCCGCATTTGGGCTCCAGAAAAGCTGCTCCACGTTACGAGGTACTTACAACGTTCAAGGGGATGCCAAATGCGGCAGAAACTATTGTATTACGTTTCTAGTAATGCTCTATGCGATAATAAAAGATGGCGGTTTGGGATGGGGGCAAAAAGAGAAGCCAGCAATCCCAGAGACTACTCCAGCCTATGCTTCTTCGAGCTCAGCCATGATGGCATTGCGTATCTCCTCGTCGCTGGGGCCCCTTGAGCGAACCCTGTCATCCCAGAGGTGTTCCATAATGTTCGTTTTGTCTTGCTGGTTCATTTGCTCGCGTTCCGCATCGGCAGGGCCCTCGTATTGAGTAAACAAGTCCTCCAGAAATGTAGAAATATCGTTCTCTGTAAGCTTATTACGGGTGAACCGGGATTCATACTCATTCAAGTGGTCGACAAAGCCACGCCATTCCCGGGTTTCCGCTTTCCATATGCTCGCGCAGAGCGAGCGCATGACACAAGAGAAGTGGAAGTGGTCTTGGCCTATGTGACGAGCCATATCTCCTCGACTTGTAAAGGCCTTTGATTTGCCATCCGGGTTCTTGGTGGCGGTATCGAAGTCGCTGGCCCTCCCAAAGTCTATCAGAACAACATTGGGTAGTCCGGGAAAGTCCTGCCTTCCTGGATCAAGCATGATGTTTCCGGAGTGGATATCGTTATGAGTAACTTTCATGTCGTGGATGAAGCGTATCGACGCTCCCAGCTGAAGGAAAATATGCCAGATGAATTCTCTCGGCACCCAGTCAGCTCGCGGCTCCATGTAGGCCCTCTCGAATCCAGATAATGTCGGCCCCGACACTGCCCCTATCGTGATTGAGGAGAGTCTGGTGGTTTGGATGTCACACTTGATGAAATGACTGATACGATTTTGGGGATAGTCGTTGGACTGCTGGAGTCTTTCAAGGATTGAAACTTCGTTCTGTGCCCTCTGGGCTGATTTCGAGGTGCCAATCACTTTCACTACGCAGACTTGATCCTTTACGCTCTTCGGTATTTCGGCTGAATGCTTCGCGATGTTGGGATAGGGTTGGATGGAATCACGAGGGATGCAGTAATACACCTTAGCGTAGAGTCCTGCGCCGGCAAGGTTGATAGGTAGAAGTTCTTTTGGAATAGCGCCCTTGAAGTCCTCGTTGGAGTCGTTCGACTCGCTCTCTCCGCCCTGCTCAGTCGCTATCTTCTCTTGAGTGGGATCGGACGAGCTGCTCTCATGTTGAGTTTGAGCTTGAGGATCCTTAGTTTGGTGACCCTCCGAGTTTGTGGAGCCGGAATCCGACTGGACGTGGCTAGTGGTCATGTTGGTGCTCTGCTGGTTTAAGGTGTATTGTGTTTTGAGAATTGATTAACGAGATGTTGTGTCACGGAACATGGAACTGTATGCCATGTATGAGATGTATTAGATGATGGTGATGATGATGATGATGATGATGATGATGATGAAGAAGAAGAAGAAGAAGAAGAAGAAGAAGGAGAGAGGTCTCGAGGAAGGTGAGGCTATATACAAGAGGTGCTGTGCGCCTGCCGTAACCCCCACCGCTACTCCCTGACACTATGATTTCGGGATTTGATATGAGTTTCGCATAACTTTCGGAGCCCTCAACTTATATTGCTAGTCAGGAACCTGTATCCCGACAATGTTGATTGGTGTAACTATAAAAATGCGTTTTGTGATATACAATTCTATTATAAAAAGAGCAAAATAGGATTAAACATGGTATTACAGCCGGATTGTGTGGATACAACGCGGCTTGGAAGGAAACAGAAGAGTTCTTGGAGAGCAGCGAGAAAGGGAAGAATAAAATTGGAAATGCTAAAAGCTGTATACTGGAAAGTTTTCGTTGTTCTATCGGGCAGTCCAAAAGGGAATCGATGTATACCAAGAAAGAAGTTAGATTTGATTAGCGCACCAGGAAGACTATTGCGTCTATCTGTTTTGCGCGCCTACACACCATGTCGAGCCACCTCTAGCCTATACGAAAACGAGTTCATGTGATGTCAAACTCGCGAGTGAGTGAATTAGGGCGCATGCTCGTCTCGAAGAGCGGCTTCTTCAACCACACGTCTCACACACTCATCATCTACTGGACAAGAATCCAGCGCAGGACGGAGTCTCTTGAGCTTGTCCCAGGCAAGGCAATCCCTGCGAAGACTAGCATGCATGCCGAACTTCGCCCAAAGGCTCTCGATTTGCAGTTCCTCGGCCGGTTTGTGTAAAACGAGATCCTCGAGGTATGCCGGAAAGGGGATCAGGAAAAGCGCAGGTGGGCAGATCCACTTGACGTCGGCTATAAGGCTGTCTAGAAGGACGCTTAGCATAAGGACGTCGTATGCAAAGGGGGAGATATTAGCCAAATTACCTTTTTGGGGGTCGAACTCTGCTGTGGATGATCCACTGGTATTGTCCTGGTAGTCGTCGAGATCGTTGATGCTGGCACAGCCGAAATCGATCAGCACTACGTTTGGGAGACCAGTAGCAGCTTGCTCAAGCAAGATATTGCAGCTGTGTATGTCCCCATGAGCAATAGCTTGTGGTTTTAGAGCATGCAGAAAGCGAAGGGCGTCGGAGAGCTGGATGTAGAGATGCCAAAAGAATCTCTCCGGTGTTTTCAGGCCTCTCGGAGACATTTTCAATGAAACCAGGAAAGATTCGAGGGTAGGGCCTCAGACGGCAGCGGTCACCATCCAAGGTCTATCAAAGACATGCGCGTCCACAAGATAGGCCAGGCGCTCTTTTGATTTGGTTCGCGATGCCTGAATTCGTTGTAGGACGTCGATTTCTCTGAGAAGGCTTCGGCGGGTACTGGCGTTGCTTGGATTGTGGAGGATTTTCACGACGCAGAGCTGGGCTTTCAAAAGGTCCACAGCGTAGTCAGGGAGTTGAGCCTCGTCGTGAGAACGTACAATGGCTTTCAGCCCGTTGCGCAGAAAGCAGAAGGTCACATTCCCGGAAAATCCGTTCCCAGCTGAGTGTATTTTGACGTACCGGCTGTCGAAGAGGCTAGTTGAGTCCTGCACGAGGTCATCATCATTAGTTTGCTGTAAGATTGGGGATGCTGGAGCCTCACAGTATGAAGACATCGAATGGCTTTCCATGATGAATGCGCTCGGTATGCTCTGAACAATCAGAACATAAATGTGCGGAGAAGTGTATTGCATGCATAACAGTCTATATACGTATTCCTATGTAAGTTTGGGGGATATAACAATGTCGAATGTCTGGCAGCCTTGTTAGTGAACAAAGCACGCCGCTCAAACGACGAGGTGCTTCAAGATAAGAGCCATGACACGAAGGCACCCACAACCTTTGTATGAATTGAAACTCAGTGTCATAGACATGACAATACAGTTTAGGCCCGGCAAGCGAGACAAGAAAAAGGAGTAGAAATAAAGACATGTCTTAAATTGAGCATGAAGATGTATCGTTTCGACAACGAATATACCTCTAAAGCACTCCTGGACCTACTAGGACTTGGTAATGTGATGACGCGAGGATGTAAATTACTTTACCTGTGTACACTTGCCGAGCATTACTTGGGGTCCTCTGGTACGTTCTCAAGGATTGAAAAGCGACATTTGTGGTAGACCTGATAGCTCTCTGAGCCACCTCAAACGGTTGTTCGTGTTGCCACTTGAATCTGGGGGAGCTGGACAGATCTGTTCGCCTCCTTAGCAAGGGTCCACGGCGGCTAGCATGTTAATGCATCGGTAGAATGACCGGGCTGTCTTGGAAACGGCCCTCAACAGAGGCTCGCCCAACAAGCACGCCTTCACATGCATGGCTTCTCCGGCGGCGCGTGGAAAGTGTGGGCTCTGGAGTAGGCTGACGACACCTTTCCAGACGAATCGTCCGCAAGGCTTTCGCCGCCAGAGTGGATTCATTACTTACATTAGCCGGGTCTGTGCGAACGGTTCTGGCAGCTGGCGTAATTTTTGGGCAGCCCTGCTCCCATTGGCTACCGCGGCGCCCGCTGGACGCAGACGTGAACCTCCTGTCCTCGACCTGCGGACCTCCCCAAGCACACTCGTTATCGCGACCGCCTCTGCCTCCGCCGCACGCCTCCCTCCCGCGGCTGCTCTCCTGCCCTGCTCGCCCGAATTGACTGCCCGAAGCCATTCACGACAAGTGTCAGCAGCCTTCAATGCGCAGCTGAGGCCCGCTTGATCCGCCGCCGCGCACGCCTGAGAGCCTCTTCTTTTTCGACTCCCGCCGCACCACCACCTCCTCCGCCGCGCCTCCCCGCGCCTTCGAGCGAGCACTCTCCCTCTCGCACGCCCTCAGCGCCGGGACGTGTCACCGGCTGGCCGAGCTGTTCCTCTTGCACTATGCTCGTCCCCAAAGGCTACTCGTGGAAGGCCGCGAAAGCGAGGCTGCCTCCTTCGCGCGCCGTCTGGCACCTGCTACGAAACACCCGATTTCTGCTGTTTGTTGGGCTGGCGGGCATAACTCTGATATTATGGCGGTCCATGGGGTCAGCCGCTGGGGAGATGCAAAGGTATGGATGCCCCCGACCTCCCGCGAGCTGCTCTTGCGGACATTCACCTCCAGAGACATCAGCCGTGATGGACAGCTTGCTGACAGGCGGTATTTTCAGATTTTACTGCTGGGGTCCGGCGAAGGCGCCGATGCAGATGACACCGAACGAGAACGCCGAGTGGCATGGCCATATGCAGACACCTGTGATCTTCAACCACCACCGGCCTATTGAGGTCAACGAGAGCTCAATCTCGCACGTCGACCTCAACGTCATCAAGTCGACCCCCAAAGCCGACGCTAATCAAGAGCGTGTCCTCATTCTTACTCCCCTCCGCGACGCTTCCCCCTACCTCCAGAAGCACTTTGACCTGCTTACCCAGCTCTCGTACCCTCACAACCTGATCGATCTTGCTTTCCTCGTTGGCGACTCCACGGACGATACCATGGCGGCGCTTGCCATGGAGCTAGACCGAGTGCAGAAGACCTCCGACGCCTTCAACTCCGCCATGATTGTCGAGAAGGACTTTGGCGTCACACATGGACAGGACGTGGAAGACAGACACGGATTTGCTGCCCAGGGACCGCGCAGGAAAGCCATGGGCCGAGCCAGGAACTACCTTCTCAACACAGCCCTGAAGCCGGAGCATAGCTGGGTCTACTGGCGGGATGTCGACATTGTGGACAGCCCCAAGAAGATCATCGAGGACTTTGTAGCTCACGATAAAGATGTCCTTGTGCCGAGTAAGTTGCGCAAAACCACTGAGGCTAACGAGTGCTGATTCAATGGTAGACATTTGGTTCCACAGGTACCAAGAGAAGAACGGCAAGAAGGTTGATATCGAGGGACGATGTAAGTTTTGCACGACACACAGTATTGAATTTGAACTAACTTCTCGAAGTTGACTACAATTCGTGGGTAGAGTCTCCCGAAGGCCTCAAGCTAGCTGCAACACTTGATAAGGATACCGTTCTCGCCGAAGGTACTTTACCCATCTTAGATCTGCGCCCACATCTACTAATAGCATTTCCCAGGCTACAAAGAATACAAGACGAACCGCAAATACATGGCGAAGATGGGCAATTGGCGAGACGACAAGGACGAGAAGATGAAACTCGACGGCATTGGCGGTGTCAACATCATTGTCAAGGCAGACGTCCACCGCTCCGGCATCAATTTCCCCTGCTACGCCTTCGAAAACCAGGCCGAGACCGAGGGCTTCGCGAAGATGGCACTCCGCGCAGGCTACGGGGTATACGGACTACCAAACTACATCGTCTGGCACATTGACACCGACGAGAAGCCCGGCAATGCGTAATAGAGCAATCGCCACGCAACAAGCACGAACTGGCATGTATTTCGCAAGCATATTACCGAACGAAGAAACGCGGACTCCGCGATCACCACAAAGCATTTACCTGGTAGAATTATTTCCATCCCGTTCGCAAACACCCGGGATTCTGGAGCTTATTGATAAGTTCGATTAATGAGGAGGGACGCTTGGAAGGGCAATGGAGCAATGCGACAGTTTTCTGTCGTCTTCTTGTTCCTGGTTTTCTACCTTGACCACTACATTGTTTCTTTTGGCTCGCTACTTCTCTTCTTTGTGCCTCAGTGAGGGCTTGTGTCTATTATGGGATCGGCGTTTGGGCATCTCGTCGTGTTTACCTTGTCTCGATAAGGAGTGACAGGAGGGCGCTGGCTTGACTAAGCTGGTAAAGGTGTGGATGGGTAAGAGGCTTTGAGCCGGTAGGTGTAGGGAATGGAAATGTATATTTGACCCTCAAGATGGCTTTTGGAGTGTGGTCGTGAAGGTGAAGCTTGTACAGCATTACTGACACTAACCGTCTGAACTCACATGAGGTCACTTGACAGCTCTGTCATCTCCAATCTCAAAATACTAGTATGTAAGTCTCGGGCTGTTCTGTTATGCGATACTGACGAGTAAAATTGCGGGAGCCCTCTACAGCAATAGCACAGCCAATCGAGGTTTCAACCACTTTGATCATTAGCACGAAGACCTTCTGGGAGTTACTACCAACCTCTAATATACCCCCATCACAGATTCGACTTCTCCCCCTCAACCCGCTGAAACAACGGCGCCTGCCTCCCACCCCGAAACAAATCCAACATCTCCTTCCCCATCCACACCTCACGATTCTTCGCCAGCGACCTCTCAAAATCCACCATCCGATCCGCCTGCACGAAGATCCCCGCCCCGTTCGCCGCCATGCCCTCGTTGAACAGCCAACACGCCGCCAGCGCAATACTCTCAACCCTGTTAATCGGCACTCCCTTCTCCGCCATCGCAGCCGCATACTCCGCCGGATCCTTCCCCGCCTCGCGGTACCCCGTCGACAGGATCGGCGTCACCGTAATAGCCGGCGCGACGACAGCGATCGAGATGCGGAGTTTCGCCGTTTCCTGCTTGAGCGCGCGCATGAGGCCGACGACACCTGCGCACATCAGCGCCTACCCTCCCCTCCCAACATCTCCAGCGCAAATGGGACAGGGGGAAAGAGAAGACGTACCATGCTTCGCCGCACTATAAAGCGGCGCACCCGCACTCGCCAGATAGCCGGCCAGACTGCTCGTCAGCACGATCGCGCCCCCCTCGCGCCCATTCTTCCTCAGATAGTGAATGCCCAGCTTAACCGTATCCGCAGCCCCGTCCATACATATCCGCAGCGTGCGCCGGTCCGGCTCCGCGAGCTGGCCGTCGCTGTCGAGCGTGTCAGAGAAGAATTGGTCGGCGTACTCGGCGACGCCGGCGTTGGCGAAGACGAGGTCGATGCGGGAGAAGGCGGCGAAGGTGGCGGCGAAGCCAGCGCGGAGGGAGGGCCAGGAGGTGACGTCGGTGCGGTGGTAGAGAAGGTGCGGGGCGGGGTGGGTGGTGGTGAGGGAGGGGGGTGGGGGGTGCAGGTCGAGGAGGGCGAGGTTGTTGGTTGGGGAGAGTTGGGAGAGGAGGGCCGCGGTGGCGAGGCCGATGCCTGACGAGCCGCCGGTTATGAGGATGGTTTTGTTGCGGAGGGTGGAGAGGGTTGTGTGGTCGATTATGAAGGTTTTCATGGTGGTGGTTCGGTGGGTTTGGGAGTTGAAGATTTTGGGGTGTTGGGGCCGGAATGGTGTAGAGTTCTTAGGGTAGATAAATGAAGAGGGTGTATATTGTTAAGAAGGTTTGGCAAATCTCTCGGTCACTCTCGATAGCTCCGGTAGGCAGCCCCGGTAAGCTCTTCTGAGCTCCGAGATGTATGGGGTTTGGGGACGTTGGCATGTGGTTTGGGTGCTCAATTGACAGGATAGTACAGTGTAAAGTTTCGAGGACAGAGCAGTTGGAATAAGCAATAGAGGAGAAGAGGGACAATAGGTTCTTGCGATGAATGGTAAGAAAGGGCTGAGACAGGAGAGCTATCAGGATATCTAGGTAAGTCCAAGCCAGGGTTTAATCCCCGCTGCAGGATTCATGGAGAAGTGCTTGCTTGTACGACCAAGCGTATGCCTCGAATATGAGTTTGGATAATCATGACTCGTTTTGGAAGACGTTGTGAACGAGAAGATCCGGGGAACGTTAGAATATGCTCCGGACAGGAACAGGGGTGTAGTTGAAGCTTGAAGCAGCTGATACTCCTCTCCTGAGGATTGGACCATCTCATATGATATATTCTGTGATTCTAAGAAACAAGATCTGTGAGTAGAAGACGGAAATGTAGTTAGGTTAAGGTTGAGTGACAGTGGGAGAGTCACGTGCTAAATACTTAGCTTTAGTCTAGCTCGATAAGGAACGCGCCAGATCTCGACTTGACGATATTCGTGTTCAACATCCCTCGACAGCAGCCCTCGACGCAACCATGGCGTGGACTCCACAATCGACATCCGGTCTACGGACGCTGTTCTCCCTCTTCATCGCCGCTCTTCTGGTGCTACCGTCGCAAGCCCTGTACTTCTTCATCGATGGCCCCGTCCAGAAATGCTTTTTTGAGGAACTGCCCAGGGACACTCTCGTAGTCGGTTAGTATTCCTCCAAATCATACCCTTATAGAATCAGTAGACATCAATGCATAATACATGCCTCAAATTTGGACTTACCCCCCGCTAACACACCTTCAGGCCACTTCAACGCCGAGCAATGGGACGAAGGCACTCGTAGCTACCGCGCCACCCCCGACCTGGGCGTCTTCATCACGGTCGAAGAAGTCTTCGACAACGACCACCGTGTCGTGTCCCAGCGCGGCGCCGCCAAGGGCCGCTTCACCTTCTCCGCCGCCGACTCGGGCGAGCACCGCGTATGCTTCACGCCCACGGGCGCCGTGGCGCAGGGCGGCTGGCTCACGGGCGGGCAGCCCGCGGGCGGCATCAAGTTCTACCTCGACCTGGTGATTGGCGAGACGAGTCGCATTGAGAGCACGGACAAGGGCAAGATTGATGATTTGACGCAGAAGGTCAGGGATTTGAAGGGCAGGCTGCAGGATATTCGGAAGGAGCAGGTGCATCAGCGGGTAGGTTTGCGATATGCTTTGTGGAATGGCTTGGGTTTGGATAGAAGCTAATGCTGTTACGTTTGCAGGAACGAGAGGCGGAATTCCGAGACCAGTCTGAGTCGACGAATGCTAGAGTTGTGCGGTGGACGCTTATTCAGTTGGTTATACTCGGTGTTACATGCGCGTGGCAGCTGTCTCACTTGAGGGCCTTCTTTATCAAGCAGAAACTTACTTGAGAGCATTTACGTTTGGTGGGTTGTTATCGTGGGATAGGAGGTATATGGGATTGGTTGGCGTTGATAAAACATGGTTAGGGACACGGTGTGCTAATAGACGACGATATTATCATCCCGATTCATGATTGTGTGGCATCTTGTTAATTGTATTGGCAGTGTGGGTTACTCAATTCCATACGTTTACTCGTCCTAACTACTGTTTATTTCATATCAAGATCGCTTTCACTTTCAAAAGTCCTTCGTAAACGGCCAACAGATAATCCTAGAGGAATGCATTGGTATTCGAATGATCACGCTCTTTCCCATCGCTTCGTCAAGTCTACAGGAATTGCGAGCACTCAATCCATCACATCGAACTAAGGATCCTGGACACCCTACCAAGCGAATGCCAACGCGAATTCAGTGCCGACATGGACCAATGCTGGACAGATATTACTTTTTCTGTGGTTTCCTCTGCTGTGGAAGCGATTATACTGACGGAATTCATGTTACACAAGTCAAGATGTCAGGCTTCTACTGATAGATTACTAAATAATGGAGGAGGACATCTTCCATCACCATAGGTCAGACAAACCGATCAGCGATGCGAACTACATAATCGGCAAAGGCATCCCATCGGGATGGAGATAAGCTCCGCCTCCCCGTCTGCAGTCACTCCGAGGAAGTCTTCCGATGCATAACGCCAATTGGAGTCTCGAACAGCCGTTGAGTGAAGATGCACACCACAAATCCCGATGGAGGGTTACTCAACGTGATGCAGGACTAGCATGGGTCAAGCCTGCAGCGGTTCGTTCCGTTTTGACCGGTGGCAGTCTTCAGATTGGTGCGGATACGAGAATGGCAGATGCATCATGCAATTTCTCGCCATATTCCCGAGAACCACGCCATAAAGCGGGCTGCCGAGAGACCAGAGCGCCGGTCTGCAGCTGCACCGTTATACAGTAACTCGAGGTGACGTGAGCACAGGTGTGGTATGGCGCCAGAAAATGCCGTGATGGTGCAGATGTGTTTGGTGTTACGAATGAAACATTAGCTTGGCGGGTGAAAGGCGGGGTTAGTGGATCACATGTGAAGGTTAGGAGGGAAATGCAGGACTCGGCTTCGAGGTGTGATGGAAAGTATATTGATTGGCCGTATTCATCAATGCGACCAGTGCCGATATCGGCAATTGAGCACGCGAGCTGAACACAAAACAGATGCAGTGAAATGAAAGATAGGAACTGTGCTACAACACTACCAGCCTCGTTGTGATAGTCCGGGGAGGTGGATGCTCAGCCAATCCGACGAGAGTGTTCGAGCACGTGGGTTAAGATCGTCTGTAATTGAACGGTTAGCGCCAGTGAAGATACTTGCAGCTCTGCAGGCATGTCAGGACCCTGGACTGAATTGGCGTATCGCAACCATCTTCTCCTGCGCCGTGCTCGCTTGGTTGAGCGGACTGCAAGCGGCGGTCTGACATCCCAGCTCGACGTACAAGGGGTCTTCCGTGATATCGTGGAGTGGAGTGAGTCTAAAGATGGAGTGATAACCTTTGGATGGCGGGGAAAACACCAAACCGTGAGTAGATTGAGCGGCACTATATTTTGTCATAGCGGGCAGGCGGGGGAGATACTTAGAGGTGATTGCCAGAGACTTACTGTGTACTTCGGCACTGGATACTCATTTCGATTGGGTAGGATGGCACGCGGTCTGGATCAGCAAACCTAGGTAGCAAGTAGGTAGCACGAAGATCTTAAAGACTAGCTGTAAGGATCCCACCACAGAAAGGCTCGAGACATTGAAGGTTAAGGTTCGCCGCTAGTGCGCGTTCACGATGTATTAGATCGTGGGATTGTTCAACTTGGTTTGAGAAAACGAGAGAGCCTCATATTCATAGGCTCGTATCAGTGAAAGTATCCCGAGTGTACCTGGCAGTCAATCGCCACAATTCAGCTCATGCAGAGACGTGCCACGGCAAATCTGCAACCGTCCATCAAATCCAATCCGGCGAGCCGTCAGCAAGGTTACATAAGTGCAGCCCGGAAATATGCAGATGCGGCTGCGGAGTGATGAGGCAGAGTTTTTACAGGCTCTAGATTATGGGAACGCTTTGATACATGGGGTGGCCAACGTGGTGTGCAGGAATTTCAACACCTGGGCAGAGCCTCGAAGGGGGCTATCTCCGACCAGGCGTTCTGGGGCTGCCACACTGAGGAAAACAAATGCTGCTGCTTCAAAGTCGCATTCAGTCCCACAGGCTTCCAGATACTCGCGTTGAGGATGTTGGATCCATTGCATATTGCTGGAGGGGTGATTGCTGCCGTCGGAGGCGGAAGAGGGGCCGCCTCGCGTTATAGGCTGCAAAGGCGAGGACGGTGCAAAAGTAGTGAAGTTGCTGTTTGAAGGCTGCATGCGCCGGCCCTCGTTTCCAAGTGCCTCCGTTGACAATCCCTGCCAGCGCATCTGCATGGTGGAGATCGCAGCCGCCTTAGTGTTCATGTATCGCCGCAGCTCCCCATGCTCACTCCCTCACCCAATTCACTTGTTCATTATCCAGCAGAACCATTCACGGGCGCCAGTCGCTGTCTCATTCCTTGAATCCGTCAGAAGAAGACCTGTATTTATCCGACATTTGCCAATTTTTAGCGGCGGCAAGACGCTTGGTACCTTAGAACCTGCTTCCGTCGTGGCGTCAGTCTACATACACAGCTGCGCCCATCTTCACCCTCCACTCCACGGCTCCCTGTCGCTGCATTGAACTACCGTGCCACACCTCCATTATACCAAGATAGCTACAACTCCTTACGCAACCAATTGAGTTGTTACGGGCTTATCGTGGAGCCTTCTACCTTCATCAATCGCGAGCACCGAGCTCTTTGTCCACACGACACGCGACGACAGCGCAGCAAATCCTCAACACGACCCTCTCTGCAATCAGAAAACACCCGGCTGTGCCGATTAAGCTATTCAGCTTATCGGGATATGAAATACGGCGAAACGCTCAGGCAGCGTTCAATACCGCAATGGGGACATCGTATGTCACACTCCCACACCTCCGCGGACTTTAAGCTGACCTATTCTTGACAGACAACGTCGATTACGATGATATTAAACACCTAATCAAAGAGCACACAACCCCGGGGAGTGGGAAGGCGGTTGCTATACCCGGCCAAGGCGATGAGGACGCCCAAGCTTTCGAGGACGAGCTGTTTTCGCTGTTATTAGAGCAGCATGACCGAATAAACCTATTCATCAAGAGCAAAAGCGGTGAAATCGAAAGGCGGCTAGGTCAGTCATCTGTATATCCTTAGGGATCAAATTGCTGACAACCAGCAGAGCACATCAACAAACGCATTCTCGAGCTTCAATCACGTCACCCAATATCCCAAGACACTCGATTGCCTGCCAAACTTGTGGAGCGATATGCCAAGTTTGATGCCGATGTTTCCAAGTAAGTCTGCCTTCCTCCAAATATGCGTCTGCTGATACTTTTGCAGAGCTGGCGAGGAAGTTCGATCCCTCTCGCGATTTAGAGCTGCCCAACGAACCGCCTTCACGAAGCTGTTGAAGAAATACAAGAAATGGACACGAAGCTCAGAGCTTGGGCTGCGATTCAGGGCTGAGGTCACAGACAAACCGGACAGTTTCTGTCAACTAGATCTAGGATACCTTCTCGATCTATACACAGATGTTCTTCACTCCGTCAGGGCTCCTTTCGAAGTTTCGACTTACTCAAAACCCCACATCGTTCCGCCAAATAACCTCACCGCCCTATCTGCCTCTGTGAGTCCCCGAGGATCCGTCTCGTCTTCAACCGCTTCCCAAATTTTCAATGCAATCGAGGAGAGTTCTGAGGTTGGATACGACACAACCCTAGCAACGGTCCCCATTGGTGCTGGAGGAAGCAAGGCAACCTACTGGATACACCCGGATCACATAGTGGAAGTCCAAGTCTTTCTTTTGCAGTATATGCGGCTCTACAACTCCGGGAAAGCTAAGAACACAGCCCAAAGTTCAGCAAATCCAACACCTCTCCGCCGGAACTCCTCCTTCAGATCCGATAATGCGGGGAACTTTGGCAAGGAAGATGACATCGGCATAATCGTCCTGGACCACCCGGACGAGTTCGCGAAAAAGCAGAACGCCAGTCCAATTGGTGACAGTGAAGAAGTCACGGGAAGATATCTGACAAAAGCCGCTGGCAGTGCTCGATGGACGTCTAGTGGAGAAGCTATTGTCATGGTGGGCCTCGATTCGAAGAAAGGCGCGCCTGACTCGAGATTGGCGAAGCTGAAACGCAAATACGTGGACGCTTTCTTGAATACCGCGACACCCTTTACTTCTCGCCGGCCCTCGTACTCGTCCGTGTCGTCTGAAATTGGCGAACAGGATGTGGATGCTGCTGCCAAGGCTACTGAGAGTGTTCGGGAATGGTTGAATGCCCACAAAGACGTAGCGCCGCTTGCTGAAATCACATCAAAGCGGACTCGCTTTATTGGTCTTGGCAATAACACATTCGGCGGTCTATGGGCTACTCTTGATAGGGAGATCAGCATGAAGAAGTATGTTCCGGGCGAGCTGGCAGATAACGATTGGCTCCAGAAAGCACGTACAGATTCACACTCCTTCCCACACGCGGTTCTAGAAGTTCGAAGGGAAGGTACACAATCTGCAGAGATTATCAAGGCTTTGGATCGTGTCCACCTGGTAAGCCTTTGAACCACCACTTTCAGGGTCCTGCTAATCAATCGTAGACTGAACGCGTTCGAGGATTTTCACTTGAGGTTCACGCAGTTTGGGCGTGCTCTAAACCGAATGCCTTGTCTCCGCCACTTTGGATCCCTACTCTGGCAACTGATATTCGAAAACTTCCCGATGCCGTCAAGAAACAGCGCAGATCAGCCACAACCGTGGGCTTCTCTGCTCCTCTCATCTCACAGCCTACATCAAGATCGACAACATCAGCCACAGATGGGCAGACGAGCCCTAGTACGATTCATAATCTAGAATCATCGGCGACATCCGGCCCAGAATACCTCGAAACCCCTACTTTGAGTTCATTCAAGACGAAGCGAAGATCTTACGGGACTATCATACCTGAAGAACCATCTGGTCAACCGGAGGATCGACAAAACTATTGGAACGAGTACGATCATCCTGAAGACGGTTCTGAAGATGAAGCATACTTCATCTACATTGATCCAAACTCCACGGTCCACTTCCCCGGCCAGGATACTCTTTTGAAATGGGCACACAAAACCCAGCGCCTTTTCCGTTTGGGCAAGCGCCCTGAGGAGACGTCTTTACTCCAACCACATTCTCCGATATCACCGACCAGCGATGGTGATGACGATGAATCGAGCTCTGATGAGGCTGTCCGTGCTGCTCGAATAGGACAAAGTCAGGCCGTATCGCAGGATTCCACGGAAGGTCAAGGCTTCTTTAGCAGCCTCTTTGGCTCACGCCCCGCCTCTAGGAGGCAACAGTCCCAAATCGCCCGTCGCCAATCAGCTCACGAGATACACACACTAATGGAGTTGATTGAGGCACGCCAGCACGACCGTGAAATGACCAAGCTCCGCCTCTACGCCACTTGCCTTGTTGCATCGGTAGTCATCGACATCATTCTCGGGACACTGATTGTTACAGGCCGACGTAAAGAGAGAGGAGTTGTGGATGCTGGAATCTTATTCGGAACGATTGCCAACTTGCTGCTCCTAATTGTGGCTGTTGCTAGCATGCGCACGAGGCACGAGAGGCTTGGTTGGTTCCACCAAACCGTCTTGTTTTCAGTCGTTGTCGCCGTTGTGGTTGTTGATGTGCTGTTGCTGAGATGGGTTCTCGCATGAGGAATCCTGCTAAGATTAGACGTTTGAAAAATTGATGGCATGCGAGAGAGATGGGTATGACGACTACGCAGCATAATAACGACCAAAGCTACGACTTTTAATGATGAAGATGGGTTCTTGTATTATCTCTTTTGAACGAGTATACGATCTGGTATCTTCGATTTTCATTGCATACTTCTTTCCTTCTTGTTTTTATAGTTTCTTGAAAGTATCGATGCTGTCATATTTGTTCGAAGTTGGATCCATTTGCTCTATTTTGGTAAATCATCTTTGTCTTGTATATTGGGCTTGCGGGAGTCTGGACTGGTTTGTAATTACTTGGGTTTCTTTTACACGAGCGTAGTATCTGAGAGGCATGGTTAGATAAAGAAGAATGGAATAACGATATGAACTTAGTCGGCGCACCATCGTGGACTCGTGATATAGACGAAGCATGCTGCTACGGTGCCTACCTTTCCCATTGCTCTATATGAAGAAGTATAGAGCGACAGGCGCCAGATAGTAGGTCTACGTACATCTGTCAGCCGCGGTCTGAAGTGGCATGGCGAGCTTACCGATTGCTCAACATGATGAGTTTCAACCGGGTGCGCGTTGCTGATAGTGTGTTGAGGCAATCCAGGCAAGAGCGCGATCTCACGTACCTGGGCCCCAACATGTCGAAGCTAGAACCACTTCATCGCCTTCCAACTGGATCGTAGGCGAAGGTGAAGACTTCATCTCCATCACCTGGCTCGTTTATTTCAGCTACTCTACCTCACCTCACTCCAACCTTCCGACTCGAACCTCCTTCACAAGCGGGCTTCTTCCTTCAACAACTTCGACTTTCAGCCGCTTCGAGGCAGCGTTGTTCTTCCAAACCTACTGGCTTGCTATCTTCCAGCGCCTCCGTCAATGCTCACGCCGCAGGTAAAGTTACAATGGCAAGCAAGAATGCACTAAGAAAGCCTGAAGACCATCCGTCGTTCTCGTAAGATCACCTCTGAGAGCTTCTTCCATGCTTATCAAGTTCATCAACGTGCTAATATCTCCAGGACGATGGGTCAGAAAGTGGCTACTATCACCGTTAGCCCAAAGAAGAAAGCATACACCATCCGTCTCGATCTGCTGGTGCACTATTCCGAATACTTTCGCGCTGCTTTCACCGGATCCTTCAAAGAAGCGGAAGAGAAGAAGATACATCTTTCAGACGTCGAAGAGTCAACTTTCGACTACTTTATGGACTGGCTTTATTATACCAAGATCACCACGAGTCAGGAACACAAAGATCCCAAAGATGACCCCCACCCATACTATATCTTCGTCGAACTCTATATACTAGGCGACAAGTACCAAATTCCGAACTTGCGCAAGTATGTCATCGATCACAATTTCCAGTATTTTCTCAGAGTTGACGACGTCCTACCGGTGCCTCATATCATCACTCAAGCATATGAGTCACTGCCAGAGACATCGCCTCTGCGAAGGTTCTTCAGCGACCTATACAGTATAAGACTCAGTTCTTATTTTCAGGCCATTACCGTGGAAATGAGAGAGAAGCCGTCCTGCCTACCCAATGGATTTCTCGTCGAGGCTCTTATCAAGGCATCGGATATCCGTGACGTTGCTAAGAAAGGCAAATCACCGGCTTTGAAACTTTGCGACTATCATGAGCATCCGGATAATGAGGACCGAAAGAAATGCGAGGAGAAGCACGGAATCACCAACATCAAAGGATAGCAAATCGACGAATGAACAACATCACTTTTCAGGCACCAGGGATTCAAAAACAAGTCTCTAGATCTTACGGAGGTGTGGCTGGGCGACTTAAGCTAGCATCATACGCGAGATCCCAGCTCAATTCGGATGCATTCTCTTTGCCCTCGACCGCAAAAGTTTCCTCTCTTGGCCTTTTTACTTCTTTTCATCTCTTTCACGGCATACACGGCAAAACAAGCAGCAATTCGTCGACATTCGGGCGCCCAGCTGGTTTCTTCTATTGAACAACATCTCTCGGGCTCTTTGGGGAAATAGGGAGGCTGCATGGTAGGGAAGAGTTCTTCTGGGATGTTTCTTTTGCTCCTTCAACATCTTGCTTTTTTCAATGCAGCATATGCTTTTCTTTTCAGTCCAAACTTTGGTAGGTACAAAAAAGCATAATCCTCCTCTCCAATTTATTGATATGTGGTGATCCGTGCCCTATTTAAGCACCAATTTTCAGAGTAGTGTTGTGTGCACCGTCGTCTGAGGCATCCTGGCGAGTTCACTAGTTGTCCAAATTCTTGAATTACCTCTTCTTATTCGTGAAAGTAGATTGAGGCTCCCCAGACCGCGGCAGATTGGTGAACACAGGTTTCGAACAAGGTATTGTAGATAGACCTTAGTCTCCTCGGTTCAATTCAGCGGGACTACAATGCGACTGCCTCTGCTGTACACGTTCGCCGACCGCTGTCGGGTTCGGAAACTCTACAGGGGCACTATCGTGGGGTTGGTAATTTTCTTTCCATTGTTTGTCGTGCGGCGGCACATCATGAGAAATTGAGATCGGATGTGAACCGCTGTGACTTGTGTGTGCAAGCTGGACAGTAGACCCTCTGATATTAGGGATCGGCTTGAGATGGGTGAAGGGCCGGCAGGTTTCCAGAAGTGTCTTTTACGCCACCACCATTTCACCTCACTTCACTTCACTCGCTTATCTCGGCTGACCAACTTCGTGGCTCTCCTTCGTTACAACACCTTCATGATATCACCGACATCATCATCAGCTTTGTTCGTTCCAACCGCGGAATCCTCTCGAAGAACAAATTTCCGCAGCCGCGAGCCTCGCAAGTAGTGCGACCGGCTTCGCGGCCTTCTTCCGTGCCATCACAACCTACACAAGCCCGTCACCTCGTTAATTACCAATCTTCCTCGAGCTCATTGGCAATTTTCACGATTCAAAAGCAAGGAAGATGGCGGCTCGCGGAAGGCTAAATAAGGGTCCACCGTCCTTTTCGTAAGTTGACTCGCACCTAGTGGCAGCAGATAGCTAATTTCCTCAAGTGCTATGTCTCAAGACTTGGTCACCGTCCTTGTCGGCCCTCAAGGAAAGGCCTATCATGCTCATATGGATCTCATCGTCCACTACTCGGAGTACTTCAGGGCCGCATTCACAGGATCGTTCCGAGAGGCAGAGGAGAAAGAGTTAACCTTGGAAGAAGTCGAAGAGAGGACTTTCGGGTTCTTTATGGATTGGCTCTACTCGAAGAAGCTTCCTCAGAATTGTGGAACCACAGAACGCAGCTCAGCATACCCGCTTCAGCCGTGCACTTGCAATGAGGATGAGGCACGATATCCACTTGTCAAACTATACATATTCGGCGATCGCTACCAAGTCCCCGACCTCCGGAAGGACGCCCTGAATGCAATCTATCAAGAATGCAACCATGATAACCCTCTACATCTGCCTTCAAATGTAGAGGTCATCGAAGCATTCGAGACTCTGCCATCAGACTCACTTCTGTGCAAGTTCTACATCGATGTATTTGCCAGGCGGTATTTTCCTATCGTCTGGGATACTGAACAGGACGATCGGATGAGCGCATATCTACCGCATGCGTACCTTTACGGAGTAATGCAGAAGATGGGTAATCTACTACACCATTTCGAAGCCAACGAGATGAAGCTTTGCAACTATCATGAGCATACAGACGAAGAGCGTGTGGCTTGTGAAGCGGAGCATAAGATTGCCGATATCACAGAATTTGGCGAAATCTAGGAGGAAATCCAGTTGGGTGGTCAGAGTTTGGGGTGCTTCGACGGATTATCAAAAATGGAACAGCATGCAAAATGCTTGACAGTATAGATAAGACGCTATGCTTTTGACTTCTGCACCTGGGTGACGATGGGGGCCGATACGCCACACTTGTGGCTATGCATGATTCTGAACCTTGCTCAGCTGAACCTGTTTCCACCCTACGACTGATTGGAACCAGGCAGACGTCGCAGAAACTAGTGGGGCTCGCAGGCTTCGATTACCTTTCTTTAACATTGTCGAGCATGCTGTCGTTCACACAGATTGGCATCACTTATCGCTATTCTATCTTAACGTCTTGAGTTTGTCAGGCTGATGAGCTAGCATCGCCGTAATGATGTCAAGCAACGAAAAGCTAAAGACTGACCATCCGTCATTCTTGTAAGGCTCCCTAAAATCTACAAATTTCATTGATTAATGGTTCCAGGACTATGGATCCCACGATGGTCACCATCTTCGTCGGTCCAGAAAAGAAGCCTCACACTGTTCACATGGATCTCCTCACCCACTATTCAGACTATTTCAGAGCCATGTTCAAAGGATCGTTCAAAGAAGCAGAAGAGCGAAAAACCAGCATGGAAGACGTCCAAGACTCGCTATTCGGCTACTTCCTAGACTGGCTCTACCATCAAACCCTCCCTTGTCCACTTTCAGACTGCACTCTCCATCCCCGTCCGACACGAACCATCAATCCAGGAACCAAGCTCAGTAGAGCCAAAAAGCTGGATCTAGTCACACGTCTTTACGCGCTCGGCGATCAATACGAGATCCCCAACCTCCGAAGGGATGCCATAGACCACATCTTCTACTACTACGACCGCCTGGAAGTAGTGCCCGACTACAGAAGCGTCATTCTAGCATACGACAACCTGCCTGAGGACTCTCCGCTCTGCCAGCTTCTTATCGACAGGTATTGTCGGAATGGATATCGAGCGTCGGTGCATGATTATGGTGAGGATAAGGAGTTGAATAAAGATGGGAAGCTGCGGTCTGATCTTCCTTATGCGTTTCTCCTTGGGATGATGATCAAGGGGCTTGGTACCATTGCGCATCTTGTAGAGGGGAATGAACGGAAGACGGGGGATGTATGCGATTATCATGAGCATGCTGATGATGAGGAACGGAAGAAGTGTAAGGAGGAGAGGGAGGCTAGGACGATGCCTACGAGAATCAAGACGATTGAGACCGCTACGGAAGTGCAAGCACCTACAGTAAATGTTCCGACGCCGACACCAACAAGGACCCAGCCATCGATTCGACGATGGATCAGTAAAATACCACGATTCTGAGGCGAATGGCGGCTATGCATGGGGAGCTTCACATGCAGAAGAAACTGGCATCCGGTTTGCCGCATCGGTATCGACCTTATTCCTCTTTTCACACAGGAGTCTTCATCGGCTTCCGATTACTCACGCTCATCGTCTATTCGACCACGTTTCGCATCTCCTGCCGGCTACAAGCTATCTAGCGCTTCTGTGGGCAATTATATCGTTCACGAGTTGTCGAGTGATCGACGACTTGCCACACATATAGTGATTACATGGCTTAGAAGAGGCTGGATATTTGTGAATACCATAAGTACGTTGACAATGGAGACTAGAAGAATTGTAAGAAGGTAACGAAGCGTGAAGCTAAGGTTACAAAGACTACGAAGGCGGAGATTCGATGACAGACCAGCCACTGGGATAAGAATGTAACCGTACTCTTCTGATCTAAGTGGCTCGCCAGGACTTGAAACGGCTTCGTATCCAACGAATGAACGCAGAGCCCAAGGAACGTTGTAGAACAGGTTTGAACTCGTCTTCTGGCATTCACGTCTGATATCCTTCTTGCCCAAGTCTCTTTCCTTAGGGCGAATATGCCGACAGTCTTCTCTAAGCTTTTGTTTCTGCTCTATTGTATTTCTTTGTGGCTCGTTGATCGATGTCAGCCACGATAAAAAGGCAGGATTCGAAGAGCTACTACGCCTAGTTTCTGTTTTGCAGCGTTCTTACCTGAGAGGGATCAAGTGAGCAATAGGAAGCTTTGCATGGGGGGTCTAGATACATATGAGCCTTAATCAGACGTTTCGAGCGCCTCTCATCCAATCGTAGTGCTCCTACATATCTAAAACTCTCATATTGAGATGATTACCCAACACCTGCCCTGATAGTCAATGAGTTCCTGAAAAGCTCGATGCAAGAATTTGATGAATAGGTCCAAACTGCTGAATTCTGCTGAGAAATGAAGCAACATGCAGCGAGTAAAGCCTTCCAAATGGCAGCATCCCATCTTTGCATTGAGTGATATAAACGTTCCGGTCAAACTCAGACTCACCTAGAAACCCTAATAGATAACGTACAGCCCCCCAAATCCACATCAAATGGCCCGAATAAGCCCTAAATAACAGTACAAACCCCATAATTTGAACCTCTGATCGCAACCAGCAACGACGATATCAAAAGCCACTACCCCTCTCACCTCCCCCACCAGCCACTCCCCAACCAACCATTCCCCGAACAACCACTCCCCAAACAACCACCACCATGTCCCCCGCCCTCTCAATCACCGAACACGACGACGCCGGCGCCCTCCTAACAACCTACATCTACTCCCCCTCATCCCGCGGCAGCAGAATCGACATCATCGTCCGCCCCCCCCCCAATCCCCTCCAATCCACAAAAACCCCCCCAGCTAACACGCCACAGCACCCGCCGCACCCCAAAGCCAGCTGGAAAGCCGCGCTGGATGTATTCCTCCCAGCAGGTTACCCGGGCAGCGTGACGGAGGATTATTTGGAGTGCGTATGGCCCCGGAGAAGGGCATTTCAACCTTTTAGATGGCGCGGAGGTTACAGACGTCAATCCAACGCTAACAACGCCACAGATACCAGATCTACGTACCGCAGCCCCTCCCCTCCACTCCCTCAATCTCACGTGCTAAAAAGACCGCTTCCAGGACTCCCTCCAAGCCTTCGCCAGCTCGATCGCGGGGATGCTGTCCTCACGCGCAGTTTTGGAAGGTGCGTGCCAGATCTCCGTTATTTTATAGCTAGTCTATATGTGTGCCTATTTATACCCCTAAACACGAAACCCCCCTTCCCCACTAGCTACCTATCCCAAACTCACGTCCCCCCTCCCCCTCCCAGGCGTCGGCGTCGGCGACAGCACCGCCTCCCCCACCGCCGCGCTCCTCCTCAACGTGCTGCAAGAGTCCATGGGCCGCATCGCCACGATCCTGTTCGCGCACCGGCTCGGCACCGCGCTGGAGCCCGAGTGCAAGATGTACCGACTCGCCGCCGACATCTTCAACGACGCCGCCATGGTGCTGGACTGCCTCTCGCCGGCCTTCCCCAAGCCCGTCCGCGTGCTCGTGCTCGCGGGGTCCAGCGTCCTGCGCTCGCTGTGCGGCGTCGCGGCCGGCAGCGCCAAGGCCAGCCTATCCGCGCACTTTGCGCAGCGGGGGAACTTGGGGGAGTTGAATGCTGTGAGTGGTAGTTAGATCTGGTGTTAATATCGCGGGTTCAATCTACGGCCACCGATAGGTTGGCGCTAACGCTGCACGCAGAAAGACTCGAGCCAGGAGACGGTCATCTCGCTGCTTGGCATGCTGGTGAGTGCGCTGATCGATCGAGAGTACGATGCTATGCGCTTAGGCTGAATTGCAGATCCACAGGCCGGCAGTGTGGTGGTTTCGTGGGTGCGCTCGGCGGCTGCGACGTGGTCTGTGCTGGTGCTGCTGCTGGCGGTGCATTTGGGGATGAACCATCAGGCGGTGCGGGCGGTTAGTATGCGGACGCTGAACCGGCAGCGGGCGAATATCGTGCTGGGGGAGTTTATGAGCAGGGGCAGGGTGCTGAAACCGAAGGAGGTGTCGGGGAAAGAGAGGGTCTTTGAGAGAGATGGGGTGTTGAGATGGGTGGATGGGAGAGTGCTGGGCTATGGGAGGATTGGGGTTGATTTGCAGACCCTGCTGCAGCGCCTGGGGCCTCGCCATGCAACGACGGGTGCTGTGCAGCTGGATTCGAAGCTGTCTGCGCTGGCGGAGCTGTACAGAGACGAGGCGTACATGCTGTGGTTCGACGTGGCCAGATCTGAGGCGTTGATCGTCTTGAAACAGGACAGCACGCCAGTTGACCAGTTGAAAGCATGGACGCAGGCGCTGATGGTAGCGTCGAGGCCTAAGGAGGCGGATTCTTTGTCTGAACTACGGATGACGCTTCAGGAAGCCAGCAAGACGTGGAAGGAGACGACGGAGAAGCTGGCAGCTGCCGGATGGGATTTGGAGGTTGCAGCGCTCGAGACTCGGCCTGGGAGACGCGTGAGAATGGCGTAGATATTAGTGGTAAGACTCGGGAAATGTCATGTGGCCCAGCTGGCCAGGAGGTAAGACTCGGGAAATGCTATATGCTAGGACCGGCAGGAGCTGTATGGCAAGACTGCTGGAATTGCAATGTGGTAATATCGCAGTCTCTGTTTCCCATCGGAATCCCCGGCCAGCCTATTCCAGCATTCCCGTGATTCGATTACGTCTTGGAGCCACCAACAATGCTCACGTCACGGACTAGGCCGCAGCCAGGCCAGCACGGTGGCTACCATTCCTGTGGGAGCCGCTTGCACAGCAGCGCGTCGTCTGCGGGTCAGCGTGGTGGCACGAGGAGGGACGAGTGGAGGCGACGTGCTGGGAAAAGAGAAGAAAAGATGAAGAGTCTGCCGCCACGGAAAAAGAGGTGATGTGGCGCGCGCATGACAGGCAGGAATCGATTATATTAGCAATGGGGTTGCCTCGCGACGCCCCGAAACTCACCGCCGCAGCTGAGGCTCCCACCGCGGGCCGGCAGCAGATCTGGTTTTGTGAGGAGCGTGCCGCTTATCGTCGGGGAGTGGAGTCGTGAGAGGTGGAGTCTGTGTTCAAGGCTGAGAGGTGGTGTTTGGACAGGAGACGGAATTGATGCGACAGGGGCAGCGCCGGGAGTTGATGTCGATGCCGGGGGGCGCAGATGCTCATATCGTCTGTCATGTCGCCGCCAGACCGCCTGGCCAATGTGGGTTGACGATGCGGTCATGCAGCACACGCTGGGGGTGAGATGATCGGCGGCGGGCGGACGTGGTGCTGCAAAAGGGGCAAACAGGCAATGTTCTGGAAAGCGTCGTGTTCTAGCGGCCTTCCAGCACGACGCCAGCCCAGGCACTGGCCCCTCGGCGCGCTTGGCAGCCGGGCGAGCCCTCGGCAGCGACAGGAAGGGCAGGTGCAGGCCTTGCTCTTCGCCCTGCTCTGCTGGAGCAGCGCGGGCCGCGGTCTGGCCGCTTTACCGTGACATGGCGCGGCGACGCTGAGGACTGGCACGCTGGGAAGCCGAGGGAGGTGATTGTTTGGGCAGGACGACGAGCAGACGGCTGGCACACGGCGGCGCGAGGCACTGGCACCGCGGAGAGGGATCGGCGGCCTGGCTTTGTCGGCGAAGGTTCAATCGAAGCAGCGAAGAAGACGCCCCCGTGCGATTGGCACCCACCGCCCCGGGGAACGTCCAATGGCTGCTTAGCCGGTGGAGCTGCTCGCTGCTCTTGCACCACGGAAGCGCGCTAGAACAGACAAAGAATGAAACCGCGCCCTGTCGTGTTCGCAGCGCTTTGCCACCGGCCTGAGTGCGCTGGATGCAGCAGATAGCAGATGCGGTGCCTGTCTGTGGTGTCTTGCCGTCTCCGTCGCTGCTGTGTCGCACGCTTCAGAGCTGCGCCCTGGACCAATACTGCAGCGCCGGATGATGGAATGCCGCTGCAAACATGGCTCTCCTGGCCCACCTCGCCCTCACCGTCGTGACGCGGCTACGTAACGGCATGGCGGGTGTGTCAGGCCCTTGTCTGGCGACACACGAAAACGCAATTTGAGGGCCCCAATGCAAAAGCGGCGCCGCCCTAACGGTGCGATTGGCATCCGCCCCGTCGACGTCCTCTGTGCCATGCAAAGGCCTCCTCTCGATCCACCACCGCACACGCCGAGTCTGTGCAAAGTCACCGTGCTGACCAGCCCAGACACCCACGACAACCGCCCAGCGTCCTGCTCAACCCGTCTAGAAAGCGCCCGTCCCCGACTCCATCTCATGCCTCCCCTCCTCTGACACCACGCCTTCACAACTCCCCGCCGACGACACTCCTCCACTCCTCCACTCGACGACTGACTCCGCCCACGACGTCGCCGCTGCTCACTAATCGACCGCACTGCAGCCTCCCGCCTCGCACGCTGCCTCCCGACACCGTCTCACACGTCTCGGATCGCCTGCATTGGCCGCCCACTCCTCTGCTGTGACCATTCCAGAAGACAAACTCCAGCCTCGCACCGCAGCCGCGCCCTCAACCTGCTGCTGTCCTCGCTGCTGGCCGCCGCTCCCAAACATCTCCCTCCACGCGCCCGCCCATGCTCCCGTAGAGAACACCCTCCCCGTCAAGCTGGCGTCACGACCCCGTCCCGTGCGGACTGCTACGCTCTGCTCCTGCACCGGCGGCGACGACAAGGCCCGGACGACTGAGCGGACGTACCGCGCGCTGTGGAAGACCGTGATGCACAGTCGCAAGGCCGGCACTCTGCGCATCACGACCTCGTCCGCGGCCTCCTCCCCTCGCTGCTCGTCTGCCTACGACTCGGACGCCGACGACGAGGGGAACATGGCCGAATACCTGCCCTCGCGGCCCCTGACCGTCTCCATACCGCGTGGCGGCTATGCGGCAGGGCCGTACTGCCCGCGAAGACCCACCCTCTCTGAGATTCTCGCCAACACCGCGCCGCCCCCCTGGACACTCTCCGCCTTCATGGCCTACCTCTCCCAAAACCACTGCCTCGAGACCCTCGAATTCACAATGGACGCCTCCCGCTACCGGCAACACTACTCGAAGATGGCAGCCCGCAACCCCGGCTCGCCCATCTCCCCCCTCAGCGACGACTGCACCTACGTCAAGATGCTGTGGCAGCGCCTGCTCGACGCCTACATCGCCCCGAACGGCCCGCGGGAAGTCAACCTCCCCAGCGACGTGCGCGACTCTCTCCTCGCCCAGTCGAACCCGTACATCCCGCCGCACCCCGCCACCCTCGATCCCGCCGTCGCCAAGATCTACGAACTGATGGAGGAATCCGTCCTCACCCCCTTCCTCAACTCGCTCTGTCCGCAAACGGCAACCCCCGGCTCTGCGTACGAGGGCGACGACGTCAGCCTGTCGCGGACGCACACCCGCTCCTACGACGAACGGGGCATGTACTCGCGCAACTCCTCGCCCACCGCCCAGCGAGCGTCCGCGCCCTCCTCACTCACCTCCAACTTCCTGCACTCGCGGAATGCCGCCGCACATGGCCGTTTCGCCTCGGGCCCACCCGCCACCTCCTCATCGTCCGCCATGGACACCAGCGGCAGCGACGCCCTCACCGACGACTCCGGCAGTGCCAGCAGCCCCAGCGGCCTCGACGATCCCATGACGCCGCCGACGACGCCGCCGATGAGCGAGTTCAGCTACGGCAACAGCTACTACGACTCGCAGGGGACCACCCCGAGTCCACGTCTTGGCCGGGGCGATCATTCTAGCATTGCCGGTGCGACGAAGGACGGCTGGAAACGAGTTAGCTCGAAGCTCTGGCCGAAAAAGCGGAGCGGCGGTGCTTTGCGAGAAGAGGATCAATCTCCGATGGAGGGAGGTCTATTCTGATGATCATCGACTTCTACAACCTCCGACACTGCACGCGGGGCAAAAAGTGGTACTCTACACGGGGTGTACGTCTGTATGCTACTGCTTGGGGTGCTCCAAAGCCATTCAGAAATCTGAATGAGATGGAAGTCCTTCAATTGGGCTATGCGGAACCTCGTTGAAGCACTTCAAACAGTGGCAGACAGTGTACACACGACTACACGAGACAGAGGCTTGAGGAGTGTGCCACTTTAACGCTCGATAGACGGGCTGCGGCCACCATGATACGATTCGCGATTCCTTTTCCAGCGTCTGCATACATGCATATCCGGGGCGGGCATTACACGGCGTTGAACTTCGATTCTTTCTTCTTGCTCATCATAGGGGGACTGCAGCGGCTTGGTGGTATCTAACTTTGCATCTGGGAAAATACGGCAGGGCGTCGGCGTGTGATGATTGTGCTTTTTCGAGACAGGGGGCGGGGATGGGGCTGGGCGTGGGCGTCCTCCGGCGATGGGACGGACGGGGGTTCGGGATAGACTGAGGTATCGCAGCGCAGGCTGTATATAATGAAGCAGGGCCCCTGCGGCTCGTGTTCATGTCAGATTTGGTTTTGCTGTGACTTGTGGGTGTCTTAACGTCGTCGTCTCCCACCCCTTTTGAATCCCACATCCACGCAATGGCTCTCTAGTCAAACTGGCATGCACAATCGCTTCCTGTATGTCCTACTCAACCCCTCGTCGCCGCGGAAGTTGCGGGTCCCTCAACCTCGCCGTCGCCCACCCGTTTTCAATCCCAACTCCTGCAACGCCTCCCCCCTCAAAGCCGCATACCCAACCGCTTGCTAGACGTCCTAACGAGCCACCCTCCTCGAAGCGGGATTCGGGCCCCTCACAACCTCGCCGTCGCCCCGCCCATTTTCGATTCCACGCCCTACAGCGCCTCTCTGGTCGAAGCCGCGCCGTGGGTCGAGTGCGTAGGGTTCTACGATGATGTTCTGGGAGTTGTGGCTTAAGAAGCTGCTGTCGTGCGGGAGGGAGGGAGTTGGTCTTGAAGTCAACCGGGGCGCCCGCGATGATATCTTGGTCGAGGTATGCGTCGCTCAGTCTTAACCGCATGCCAGACCAGTTCTACTAGGTCTTGCAAAAGACGTCCCGTGAAGCTATTACTTGGGCGTTGCAGGACCTCGTCGTCGCTGGCCCACATTTCATCTAGGGGTCGTGCAGACGTCCCCCCCGGCTCCAACGCCGCGCGGGGGATCGAGTGGGTTGGGCCCTTGAAAGCTTACGCTGGGAGGTTTAGGGCGCGGGCTGCCGTCGCTCGGGAGAAAAGCGGTGGTGAATGGAGGGTCGCTGGCCCCTGATAGATAGATTCCGAGTCCACGCAGAGCGGCTGCGGGCCAGTGTTGCGTGCCCGAATGCTTCTGATAGGCCCTCTGGAGTCGTGTGCAAAGCTGTTTTGTTAAGGGGTATATACCCTCGTTGTCACTAGTCGATTTTCGATTCAGCCCTAGGCAGAGATGGTACCTTCAGAGCCGCGCGTAGGAACTGTTGGTTGGTTTGGGCCCGGAAATGAGATGCTAGGAGTTTCGGCTCAAGGGCTGCCACTGTTCGGGAGGGACTTGGTCTCAAAGTCAGCGTGTGAGCCTCCGGTGAGATGTAAGCCTACGCAGAGCTTATCTGGCTAATGTTAAGCGCCAGAATGACTCCATCAGGTCCTTTGAGGTCGTGTGCGAAAAGTGTGGAACGGGGGAGATTCGTCGTTCGGGTGTTTTCCCAAGCCAAAAAGGGGCCGGCTCAGGTCTGGGCAAGTCTTTCTCGACCTATTGAGCTTTTGATTCCGGATACACTGGGAACTGCATCCTAGAGGTCTTATTGAGCGTCCCTTTAATGCGTTTGGCGGCTGAGGCCCTGGCTCGAAAGTTGATATTTCTCAAAATCTGAGGGCACTAAGTGAGTTTGGGAAAGCTGTAATTGCGTTGAGCTGGACGGCGGAAATACTCTTTTTAAGCCCCATGAGCCTATGTTGAAGCGCGTGAGACGAGGGTGGCCTTGGTTGGAAAGTTGATTGTATCGAGAAACGGTATTGGTTTGAGTGGAGTCGGGAAAGTGGGAATATGGCAAAAGCAACTGCCTGGAATAGCTCTACTAGGACCCACGAGCATATTCTGAAGCGTGTAGGTACATGGCGGCAATAGGGGAAGTTGGTTTTCTCCAGAACCGGAGGTTGTTAGGGAGTGGGTTGGAAAAGAACGAGTTTTTACTGAATTAGCCACTAGCAATGGCTTCAGTAGGTCCAAAAACCCTATGCTGAAGCGGGTATGAGGCTGGCTGCTTTAGGAGAAAAGTTGGAGTGTCTAGGAACGGGGGTTTTGTCGGGAGTCAATTGGAAAAAGTGGGAAATGGTGAAAGATGTGGTCGGAAACCACAGTTTAGGACATCACTAGGCAGTTGCTGAAGCCTCCAGAGCCCTTTAAGCTTGCTGTCTGAAGATTTGGGTTTACAAAGAGCGTAACTTGAACCAGGAACTCGACACTTCACGTTGTAGGTTTTGAACGAAACGCTGAATTGGGATGTTTTTGAGCGAAATCAAGACTTAGAGTCGCAATTTCACGAGTTAGAACACCTCATCAGTGAATATCCGGTACTGCTGATGTCTGGCTGCAATACTTCGAAAAATGTTCCTATTCGTACACTCTTTTTGCTACTTGTGAAGTCTAATTAAGGTGCTTCCCTCCCTATCAAGGATGCCGAATAAGAGGAAAAGGAAGGCGTAGGCGGTACGGGGGCGGGTATCTCTGCGTGTGTAATGCGGTGATTAATACAGATACGAGGCTGCGCACGTGATCGGGCCGCTATGTGGCATGTTGCGATTACATGATTTCTTTGACGCGACGCGAACTTCGACTGCTATCCTCCTCTTTGATACGCACGATTCAAGCTAATACGGTGAATACTCATGCCCTGATGAAGCGTCGCTTGGGAGGATGGCCTTGGTAAGGCTGGGGTCGTGAAAGGTACGTGGAGGAAACGCGCACGCGTTGGAGGTAAGACGCCGTAGGTTGAGGCGTGTGGGTTGGTGAGTCTGGAGCTGTACTGCGAGGCCTTGTCGTATGGGTCTTCGTGGGTATTGAGATGGATGGAATGGATGAGGAATGGGGACGGCGTGCTTGTTATGAAGGTATAGGTAGCGTCAGCGACGATGAATATCGCCCGTCTTGGAGTACTTCTTGCTTGGATTCCATCATCTGCCATCAGATGTCGCTTTGTATGGGCAGTGAATATGTATTCAAACATTTGTAGGTTACAATAGGTATGCTCTTTTGTGTCTTCATTCTCTTGGTGCTCGAATAGTCGCATTTTGGTCACAAACAGGGCATTGGTGAGTGATCATGGCGGAAGAAGTTGTATGTACATCAGGTTTGATTTTGAATCTCTGCTACCAAAAACCCCTCAAATCCTCTCCAACTCCTCCACAATCTACCACGTATACAGAACTGCGCTTCAGAAAAAAAACCCAGTGGGAAAAACGTCCACGCACAGGCCCGCTCCATCCCTCTCTCTTTCATCTCCAACCATTCCCCTGTTTCCTCCCTTCCTTCCGAGGTCGGGAGAAGCGTGCTAACTGGACTGACTAGCGTCTTCTTCTTGGTGGGCAGCATAAAGGATACCTCTGCGTAAAACATGCCAAGGACCCTAGGGCCTGTTGCAAGTCTGGCGACTGCTATCTGTTGGCTTCTTCCTCCAGGTTGGAGCTCGCAATCGCTTCGCTCGTCCCCCAGTGTCGGGCGAGTCTCGCAGCTGCAGAGCAGACTGCTTGACAGGTTACCACCTACGACAGAGGTCTCAATACACTTCTTGCTCCGTGCCAAACGCCCCGACTTCTAGCCGCCAGCGCCCGAACGCTAGGGTTGCCCCAGGCGCCGCTGCTTCACCTCCCCTCTCTGGAAGTTCCTTAGGCCTTTGTCCCCGACCTACAACAGTGGCTTCATCGGCTTCGGGAGACGACCAGATCCTATCGTGGGTGGAGGGCGGGGACGAGTCCGAGGAAGGTTATGTATGAGTGGCCGAGATGGCACGAGGCAAGAGCCGACGTAGGAGAAGGTCGACGAAGAGAACGAGATGCTCCACGGACGGAGGGTGATGAGGATGTCGACGTGGTGGTTGAGCGAGGTCGACGAAGGGGGGTGTTGTTGTGGAAAGACTGCACACGCGGTCTACTTATAGGCGGACGCGACTCCGGTTAGTCAGCACCACTCCAGCGAGCAGTTTATCGTGGCTCAATCGTTCGCCGTACAGGACCTGCGTACTCTGCCCAAGTGTGTTGGCTTGGCGGCAAAATCTGTGTTTTCGGGGCTCCCGTCCCTTCGCAGCAAATAACTCGACAACCACGCCTCGCATCACGGAATTGAAACCTGGAGGTGATTCAGCCGGTCGGTTACTATTTTTGAGTAAGTTTTGGAGGAGTGAAACCTCGATCTCGTTGAGTTAGAGGGGGGTGTCGTGGTGCTCGACACTTTTTGCCCGGCTGCCAAGACTTTCCAGATTCGCACAATCCTCAGAAACCGAAATTTCGGGCCTCCCGCCGTATTTCAGCCTTTTCTTGAATAGCTCAACAACCACACGTCCTATCATGGATCCGACACCGGGACGTTGTTCGCCAGGTCAAGTAGTATTTTTGAGGAAGTTCTATAGGTGTTACTCCCCAGCTTCATAATGTTAGAGGGGGGTCTACGGTGCTCAACACTTATCGACGCCCTCATAGCTGCCAAGAGTTGCCGGATTTGGGGGGTGGCCGGGGCAGGAAGAACGAGACGCCGTCCCATTTCGAGCAGCGCCCACTAGGATATGGGCCTGTTGATGCTTGCTTCACACTGCCTAAGGAGCGGGGGTAGCAATCGTCGGGAGAACAAACTGGAATCTCATGCAAATGGGAAAGGGTTGTTCTCAATAGCGGTCAGCGCTTGCTGTCTTTGCACGCATGCTGTAGTTTGGAGCATCTTCTCAGAAACAGGCTCCATAATAAGCCCAAGAATGACTCATGTAGGGAAGATTTGACTTTGATCTCTCTCTCTACTCAAGAGTTCATCCTTCCCCATGTAGCCAATCCGTCGTCCCTCTCCTCACTCATAACAGCAAGTTTTCCTTCCCCAGCGGCAAATCATCGTTCCCCAGCCGGTCGTCCGACTCACAGACTGCCTAGTTGCATGTTTCCTCCTCCCTAACGTGTCTGTACTCGCACTTATCGCCTAGGGCACAGATGTCGAGCTGGAAGAACGGGCACACCGGCGACACTTTTGCCGGGACGCTTGGTCGGGCAGCGCTACCTAACACTGCTTGACTCCTCACCGAGCCGGCAGCTGAGTCCTTCCCATCTCCGGTATGTCTCTCCTCCAGCTCCTCGGTGAGTATGTTGGTGTCTGCACCCGCGGCCGGATCCGTATCGGCTTTGGGAGGCTTGCCCGATCCTGCCTCGCCCTTCGTCACGTCCGCTTTCTCTTTCATCGCGGCGGCAAAGCTAGCTTTGATCGCCTCGCGCTTCTCTCCGTCTAGATCTAGTTACCGTAAGCTAGATGCCGGAATTGGATTGGAATGTTGCTCTGAAGATGGAACATACGCGGGGGCAGCCTGAATATGTGCGCATCTTTGAATTGCGCACCCATCTCCTCGATGTCGTCTGGAACTCCCTCCCCGTGGTCTTTGAAGATCTTTTTGACCTCGGCGTAGTTCATGTTGGTGATGGATACAGTGTTTATCGGAAGAGAAGAAAGGCAAAACACGGACAGCAGGACACGCAACGTTAGGAAACGGCACTGGTTAGTCAGCTTCTCTTCACTTCACCGCTATCGATTGTCTATATATGACTTGTGCGCCTGCTCCGTATGGGATGTAGAATGGTATCTGTTCCATTTCTGGATTTCTAGTGTATGCACTCAAGTCGCTATGTGGTGTCACGTTTCACAGCTCCATAGGAAATGCTCCTATAAAACGAAAGTCTGTTCTCAGACAGGCTTAGTAGGTGTCCAAAATGCTGAACTTCTTCCTCCTTCGGAATGCTGAAAATACTATGAAGCTCCTCACATAGCGGTAAACGAGTGTACAAGTTTATGGCGAGGCACTATACCAGTTTGAACCTGTGTCTGGATGCTAGCGTGATCCCTGGGGAGACTCAGGTCTTTGCAAGATATCACCACTCTCATGACCAGAATACCCACAAACACGGAGCCTCAGTAAGTACCAATAGCATTTAATTTAATAATACCTAGTATGGGAATCCCCTCCCTATATATTCAACCCAAACGCCACCAATGCAACCCACAATCCCAGAAAAGCTCGCCCAACACACGCTTCGCTTCGCACTCAAACAACGAAAGTGTTACACCTTCTCCCGACTCCTCCCAGGTGCGTCCCCATCACTGCTCTCCCCAGCGATACTGAACGTCCCATCATCCACCAGCTCCTCATCCTGGCTATACCGCCTCCTCTCCTTCCCCTCCGCCCCCCCATTCGCAACCCCACTCCCGTTAGGCGTTGCTCTCGGTAGCGGGCTCGGCACCTCATCCAACTCCCTCTCGTCAAAATCCGCCGCCTCAACATCCCGATCCCCCCTATCTCTCCGCCTAAAACTCTCCAGGCCCATCCCAGCCATAAGACTCTCCCGCCCTTCGCCCGACCCGCCAGTCCCAAGGCCCTTGTACCCCAGCGCCGCGCGCCGCCGTCGGTCGCGCCACACGTACCAGCCCCACAGCCCAGCAGCGATGATGACGATAACGAGCGCAACTTCGCCAGACTTGTAGTACGCCTTCCACGTCGCCTGCTTGAGCTTCTCCTTCTCCGCCTCCGCCGCGGTAGTAGAGTTGGGGTGGCCGCCGACGGAGATGAGCGGGCCCTTCTCGCCGTCGATGCGCGAGTCGGCGGGCGAACCGCCGATGGAGCCGATGTCGACGCCCATGAAGCGGTCGAGCATGTCGCGGGTGCGCCGCGGGTAGTCGAAGGGCACCATGTGGGACGAGTTGTAGAAGAGGACGTAGGTGAGGTTGCGGGCTTCCTGGTAGATGCCCGCGGGCTCGCCTTCGAAGGTCCAGTCGCGCTTGGGGGCCCAGACGCCGGGGGAGAGCTCAAAGCCCTTGCCGCCGTTGAATTCGAGGTTGCCGATGAGGGATTCGGTGCCCAGGTGGTTGCAGATGAGGTCTTTGGCGCCGGAGAAGAGGACGACGGGGACTTGGGCGAGGATGTCGGGGAGGAATGCAATGCTAGGGACGGAGTTGCGGGCGCGGAAGTTGGCTGAGACGGAGCCGCTGCATTCTTGCCAGCCGGTCTTCTTGTCGGGGTTGATGTGTAGCGCGGCGATGACATCTTTGCGGCGGAGGTAGGGCGTTACGGTGGCGAGGTCTGGGGGCCAGTTCATGCCGCAAGAGTCGTCGTCACGGAGGCGAATGTCGTACATGTTCAAGCATCGGTGCTGGGGGTCTGCTTTTTTGTTTTTGGTCTCGTCAAGGATGTCCATCATGATCTTTTCGCACTCGGACGTGTCGACGTGGTCCTTGGCGCCTTCGTTGAGAAGCTTCGTGCAGATGGCCACTTGCGATTCCACACGTTTGGCTGACTCGGTTCCTCCCTTTATCAATCCTTCCTCGTACGCAAAGGGGAGGTAGGAGAAGTAGTGATCCAAGGGCGAGATCCAGCCGTTTCCAATCAGCAGACCGGCGAGCTTCCAGGGTCTCTTATTGGCGTTCTTGTTGCGTTCGATGATCCCTTTGGCGATATATGGAATGTGTTGGCCAGCATACGATTCTCCGGCGATGTAAATCTACTCCAAGTCAATATTTATACTCCGCTTGATTTTAGAATCACCTACATCATCGTGCTCGTACTCTGGAAAGAGAGCAAACCATTTCTCCAAGAAAATCATGAATTGGTCCTTCATCTCGTCGAGCTCGTGAAGATAGCTATTCGAGTCCACGTAGCTGAAGCCTGTTCCGACAGGGTTATCCACGAAAAGAATATTGGCAAACTCGTCCCACGATCCATCATTGTATTCCAGCTTTCCACCTTCTCGTACTCGGTATGGGCCGATCTCCATCATGGCACCATCCATCGAGCTGCAGCCTGGACCTCCATTCAACCATATTACTGTTCTTTGCTTGTTCGCGATGTGCCGGTTCTGATAGTGCCAGAAAAAGATGTTTCCGTGATGCTCGGGCGTGACTTCGATGTGACTGTTCATGAGTTAGCGGGCCCTGTAATTTGATAGATAGAATACAACGCACCCTGCATGCATCTTCAACAACGGCTCCGGGGCTCCAGGTAACTCGTGAACGTAGTAATCTGCGGCCGTCTTCTCCGCAAGGACACCAGGAAACAGGGCTGCGGAATATAACAGACCGCAGGCCAGCGCTCCCAACGGAGCACCACTCCGCCATCGCGAGGGTGAGTGTGTGAAGAGGCGCATTCTAGAAGGGAGAGGAAGGGTCGCAGGCGACGTGACGCCGGTCGAAGTCCGGAGAGCCCTCGCTATCTCATGGAAGATGCCGTGGCGTGCGAACGAGCCAGGTGAGATACACGTCGGAGCAGTTGTTCGAGGAAATGTGCCGTCCGCTCTCGGTGGGTAGCGTGGGTGCGGCGTCGAGGTTTTGAGGCTATAATTGTGCCCTCAATGCGGTTGAAAGGCCACGAGTCCTGGGGTTTCGGCTGACTAGATTGAATGACCAGCGGGATTGCGGCGTATAGAAGCACGGGGAGGTTGTAGGTATTAGACGGACCAGCAGGAGTAGGCCCGGTACAGAAAAGTATTATAGAGTCCTATTGAGCATGAATAAAGGCAGTTGCGTGGCAGCCTCGCTCTCCCATATTCCTCGACGCTTTGTCCTGTTGTCTTTACAGCCCGCTAAGAATTCCACCAACCGACAAGGGCCAGCCAGGGGCCGGGGATTGGGGATTGCGCGGCCTTGGCTTTCTGCTCCATACCGCACTCCATGCCTGTTTCAGCTGCACTCCTCTACGAAACCCGCTGCTACTCCAGCCTCAGGCCGCCGAAGCGACGCAGCGCCTGCTTCAGCCTGCGCCAGCATCTGGCATTGGCCCTGGGGATCTGAAAAGAGGCTCCGGGAACCCTTGTGGCGGGTCCCAGCGGCGGCTCCAGAGCCATCCGAATATCTAACTCGTGATAGGTCCACACCTCACTTTCTACGGCCCAGGTACTTGGAGGAAAATTCTTTTTTCATTCTTATTGCGCATCTAGTATGAGTGCTGCGCTTTCATCAGATCCAAGCTCATCTTCGACCGTCGTAAAGAGCTTGAGAGATACTTCATTTCTCACTGAGATCTTAGCTTTCGACATCTGGACATTTTCCCCGTCCTAGGTGTCTTTGGTAGAGACTCCTCCCTGTAAATCTGGTATCAGGGTTCATCTCGTTAAATTTAAGCTTATACCTAGCCGTCAATCGAGACCTGTCTCGCCGTGATCTTGGCTTTTGATATACAGGTACCTTTCCCAGAACCCGTCTCGCCATAGTTCCTGCACTATGAGGGTCTCTTTTTATCTACATTCTGTCTCGTTTCTCTCCCGATCACACATCTCTGCATGCTTGTTTCGTGCTACTGGTTCCTAGAGGGCGACATTACAACAGAAATATCGCGTCACGTGATCCTCAGTTTGTGGCTCACCGATTGGTATAGCTTCGTCCCTCTCATAATACCCGGCCTATACGCCGTACATACAACTAACTATCATCCCTCTAAGCATCTATACCCTGACAAATGACCCATATCACCACTCCTTAACTCCGCTAAATGCCGATTCTTACGCGAGATGGACGACGCTACTGCAGGACACTAAAGGCCCAAGAAGGATTTAAAACTCATGTAAATGGAGATACTGTTCGGCCGACGACGGTGCGTTGATTACTCTTATGTCCGTTTTGGGCTCAGCGGAGGTCGTTACGGCTATTTCGGTAGAAGACGTTTCCTTCGTGAGGCCTATGCCTGCTTTTAGGGACTTGAACGGAGAGTCTTTAGGCCTATTTCGGCAGTAAGACGTTGACGTAGGGAAGCCTTCTATACTACGATATAAAAGAGTATGGTAAGGCCTATTCCCAGATACAAATCACTTCAATCGCAAAGTCTTAAAATCCATCTTCTCATCAACAGTCCTCACAACTCATCTCACCCGCTTCTCAACAACCACTCCTCCACCAAATGTCCACCTCCACCACCCCCCTCCCTCCAACCCACACCGCCCTCGTCCAAGAAACCTACGCCGCCCCCCTCACCCCCAAAACCCTCCCAACCCCCCAGCCCACCCCCGGCTCCGCCATCATCAAAATCCTGCACGCGCCCATAATGGCATACCTCCCCGACGTCTACAATGGCGCGCGTGCCTACGCCTACGCCACCCCGCTCGTCACCGGCACGGCCGCCATCGGCCGCGTCGTCGCCTTGGGGCCGGACGCCGTCGTGCTCAAGCCGCACGACCTAGTCTACGTCGACGCCGTCGTGCGCGGGCGCGACGACCCGGGCGCAATTATCCTAATGGGAATCGCGGAGGGCATGACGGAGGGGAGCCGGAAGCTGATGCGGGGTGAGTGGCGCGATGCGACGTTTGCGGAGTACGCGAAGGTGCCGCTCGAGAACGTGCATGTGCTGGATGAGGCGCGGTTGTGTGGAAGCCCGGCGGAGGGCGGGCTAGGGTATGGCACGGAGCAGCTGGGATGGATGCTGCAGGCGCTAGTGCCGTATGGGGGGCTAAGGAGCATTGGGGTGCAGGCGGGCGAGACGGTTATCGTAGCGCCGGCGACGGGGGGCTTTGGGTCGGCGGCTGTGGTGGTGGCATTGGCGATGGGGGCGCGGGTGATTGCGATGGGGCGGAATGGGGAGGCGTTGGAGGGGTTGAAGAGGGAGTTGGGCGGGAGGGTGGAGACGGTGAGGATGACGGGGGATGTCGGGGAGGAGATGGCGGCGTTGAAGAGGTTTGGGAAGATTGATGCTTTTTTTGATATTTCGCCCCCGGAGGCGAAGGGGTCGACGCATTTCAAGGCGGCGGTTTTGAGCTTGAGGCCGGAGGGGAGGGTGAGTCTGATGGGGGGGTTCTTGGAGGATGTGCCGATTCCGCATAGGTTTGTTATGAGGTTCGATATTACGTTGAGGGGGAAGTGGATGTATTCGCGAGCGGACAACGTGGCGTTCCTGAGTTTGCTGAATACTGGGGTCCTGGACGTCAGGAGTATTGTAAAGGTGCGCGGTACATTCAAGCTGGAGGAGTGGGAGAAGGCCTTTGAGGCGGCAGCGGGCGCTGGCAGGTTGGGTGAGCTAGTGATGTTCAATCCTTAGACTCTTTAAGGGGAACACTGGATAGATATCTATTTGTTTGGTTATGTGCTCTGAAGATGCTCGAAATTCGAAAGGTTGTGACAATTCAATATCGGGAATCATTTCCGTCGTGCTTCTTTTCTGAATCCCATCCATGCTTCGTAGCTCGTTAGATATGGACTAAATGTGAAGATGAGCTATCCCCTTCGTCATGCGATGCTCTTGCTCGAGGTACTAGGACATCAATTTGCTTACACAGTTACAACACCGCTTGAAGTGCCTCAAGAGGTTATGTGAATGAGGTACAAGCCTGCTGTCTTGACACGACTTGTCGGGCCTCCTAGACAGTGGTAGATGAATGTACACAGACCGGGCCTATGGCTTGCTACTGTAGGTCTCTAACAATACATTGAAAGCACCACAAGTGGTGTTGAAAAGGTGTACGCAGACGTTGTCCACAGTACTGTATATCCCTTGACTAGTCGAGGAGACATGATACTACCACGTATTGTGAGATATATAGACTATATCGCACTTGAACCTACGTCCTGCTCCTAGAGAAGATCGCCGAACCCCCGTTCCGAATCTTTCATAATAAGTTCTACCATACCCTTCTCGAATCGTCAGAGAAAGTCCTGCAACGAGATTGAAGCTAAGAGCACTTTAGATACTCACTTCAGGCATGATTGGCTTGCCATCTTGGCTTTTCACGTAGCGGAAAGGCATCTCGGTGCTTTCATGCTTATTGATCCTAAGTTCAGGATGATCGACATACGGTATGCTCTCTAGGGGAACTGTTGGCGTCAGAACGTTGGCTACACATCACCTCTTGACGCAATGACTGCTTACTTTTGTCTTGAACAATCATCCGAGTAACACGAACCGCAGTGTCGGTGGTCATCTGAACAGGGCCTAATCGTCGACCCTCATACCCCTTCTTCCGTAGTTCCGATGTACGATCTGCGATTCAATCTAGTCAGCAGACGTCCTCGCGGCTGGGCCTGACTCGAACTTGCCTCTAGGCGGATCATCTCCTTTAACGGTGTCAGTTCGTGCTCCGATGATGTTTGAGGTAAAGTGTGTTTGCTCAGATACCTAGAATGCCTCCAAACAAGAAAATCTGAAAAGTGTCTCCATCCTCTGGGCTCAACTCCTTGGTCGCTGAGGGGTCCAGCAAGCACACCTTGCCCTTGCGGTCTGCGTATATTGTCTCGATGCTTCTGTGCTCAATTTTTAAACCCTGAACATTGTGCAAATTTTCCGGCAGCTTCAAACTCTCAGGGACGGAGGAGAGTAGGAATTCCACGCCAGATTTGGAAGATTCTGTCGCGATTGCTGCATATTCGAGGGACGACCAGGCCTCAAGCTCGGGGTCCAAGTGTTCGACGACAAACGTCTTCACGCCCTCAGCTGCGGCCATGGGGAACAATTGACGATCTTTGAGTGGTGGAGGTGCTGCGTAAAAGCGGCGGGGATAATGTGCCGATGTGCCTGTTCTCTTGGTGCGGGCAGTCAGCTGCACGCGGCGTCTCGATTGTCCAATCGAAATGCCCACGGCGTTTTTCGTATGCCGTTTTGGTGATGATGCTGGTCCGAGCAGCAGGGTCTCGGCATGGGCCTAGGGAAAGGCGTCCACTACGTGCGACGATTGAGAGGCCAATGCTGCGGGAGATGCAGTGGTCAGTCTGGGCGTCGGGAATCTGCTCCTGGAGATGAGAGTGGACTTCAGCTCAGGATCCGCTGCCTCCGCCGTTGGGTTTTGGCAGCAGTATCTAGAACATCGTGAAGCAACTCCCACGATGCGTGGACAGAGAACAGACCGATCGATGACCACTAATTGTCAGGAACAGAATAGGCTCGGGCTGGCAGTTGTCTGGATCCTGACGATCTGGTGCCAGAAAAACCAATGCCTGACCCGCGTGACGTTGTTCAATGCGTGGGAGGTGCTGATGGAGGGTCCAGCGGAGATGTGAACGACGCCTGGTGCCTCAAATAACCCGATCTTCTTCACACACTCTGCCCAAGCTGCCCAAAGTGCAAACGCCGCATCCGCCTCCGTCTCAAGCTCGCCGGACACCTGCAGACCCGCCCAAGGCCACTGTCGGACCACTGTCGCTGCTGCATCCTACATATATGCAGTAGTAACCCCACATCGCTCTCCTCCACCAACTCCCTCTCCAACACCCCTCAGACACGACCTCCAGACCACCCCGCCCGCAGCCACGCAACCTCCAACCCTTCTGCTCTGCTCATAGTCACACGCTGTACGATCTGCACCACAGGCCAGATTTGCGGCCCAGCAGTTCGCAGCTTCGATCCGCATTGTCGGGACCTCGGGTGGGCGTTGCAGCATTGACAATCCTGCTTATCGCTCCAAATCACATCCCAGCCAGTCACCGAACTTCGTGGAGGGGTATATCAGCGTCCGCTATATCGACAAAGGCTCGCCAGACGCAGTCCACGGACGACGTTCCTGCCTGCCCCAGGCCCACGACTCAAGCGACTCGGCTGCCGGAGCGACCAGAACATATTCACCCTTGACCTTGTTCGTGACCAGCACAGCACCAGCACGAGGAAATTTCTAGGCCTAAGCTGCCTGGGAAACACAACAAAGAATAAACACACAACAACCAGCTGCTCTTCTCTTAAACCTTCCCTGCCTACGACACTGTCTATCTGCCACATTCCGCATACCTTCGCACAGACTCTGAAACGCAGAGATCGCGCACACAATGAATCCTCATCAGCAGAACAAAGTCGACATTAGCGTACGTCATAGCTGCACCCCTTACCGGCTACTTCTCTTTTAAAGAAGCGGTGTTTGAGGTCTCTGAGGAAGATTCAACTGACACAATGGTACAGACGTTGACTCCGGATGAGCAACGGCTCTTCCGCCTCTATGGCAAGCTGCCCAACAAGAAGGACCTGCTGCAGAACAAGCTGAAGGTATGCCACCCCTTCTCCTTTCCAGAAGCCCCACCCTCATCTACCTTCTCCCACCCTCCCCCACTGCTCCCATCCCCCCAATCCGCCATCAACACCCCCAACTAACCCCTCTTCCTCTCCAGGAGCGCAAATACTTCGACAGCGGCGACTACGCCCTCAGCAAAGCCGGCAAAGCCTCCGACATCGGCGTCACCTCCATCGGCCGCGAGCATCCTGTGCCCGAGAAGATCCCGCACATCGCGCCGCAGAACCAGAACGTCGCCAGCATCTCGACGCAGGGCGGCCAACCCGGCGTGCCCGGCACCAATGGCGGCGCGGGCAGCCCGGTCAAGGAGAACAGCTTCCTGCATCGCGAGACGAGCTTGAATCGGGAGACGAGCGTGGACGATGTGGACGGGGAGGAGAAGGCGTAGGGGTGTGCTGCTGTAGAACAGGATAAGCAGAGGGATAGGGGATTGGAGATACTGACATACGGCGAGGGTATGTTTGGCGAGGGGAGAGTTTGGTTGAGTGAGTGTGCGTGCGAGTCATGCTGCTTTTTTAGCTTTCAAGCAACTCCAGAATGCGGTCGATCCATCCGTCACACACGATGACACCGATGGCGAAGGACAGACAAATGGGAGGATGGGCATACGATATCGACACTTTTGCTACACGAATAGCTGGGTCTAGGCGATCTGGTTTCTGGTCTACATTCGAGGCCTTTTCTACTTTCTACATTTTTTTTCCATTTTCATTACGACGGGATGGCTGGTGATTTTCGATTCCATTCGATGTAGTCTACTCATGATGCTTTCCTGAGTGTTCTTGCCCATGAAAAGTTGGGAATACAGATTTTTTCACAGGAGCCTTTTGGGGATGATGCGTGACATTCGTGACACTGTGGGTTGGCTGGATTAAGGGATGAGCTGAATTGAGACTGAGTGGATGGGTGGATGGAAGCTAGTCTGCGATTTGGAGTTGGCTTTGGTATATTGTTACCTGATACGCTAAGATTAGATTATATGGAAGTGTAAGTTGCCGTACAGCGTGAATCGGACCACAAGAATGAGGTTGATCTTGCTGACGCGAGATGTATAAGCGGGAGCCAGTCCGTGTGATTTGGAGTCACTTTTGGCATGTTATTGGCGGACGCCTTGAATCAGGCCTGAGAGACAGGGTTGATCTTGAGGATGCAAGATGTATAAACGGGAGCCAGTCCGTGCGATTTG
>NW_022985446.1:1260024-1364283 GCF_010093595.1 Mytilinidion resinicola | reverse complement strand
AGATGTATAAACGGGAGCCAGTCCGTGCGATTTGGAGTCACATTTAGCATGTTATTGGCGGACGCTTTAAACCAGGCCTGAGCAATAAGGTTGATCTTGAGGATGCAAGATGTATAAACGGGAGCCAGTCCGCGTGATTTTGACTCGATTTTGACATATTATTGACGAAGCTCATGAACCAGCTAGGAGATCGGGATTTGCAGAGGAGACAAGGCTCCCATCAATGGATTTTCTGATATGCCAAAATAACTTTTGAAGTCCGTGATATCTACCTTTTGGGAGATCTAACCATCCATTCCGTGGTATCCAACGCCTCGACGCCTCCCTACCCACCATACCCAATGCCTACCCTTTCTCACGCATCCGCCGCCACAGCCGCCATCTTCAACGCTCCCTCGAACGTCTTGTTCCCTCCAATGAACCCAGCCGCATGCACGAACACGCACCCAGGGATCCCACTCACTTCGTCCAGCTTCTCATCCCGCACTCCCTTCCACGCATCGGGTAGATCTTTCCGGTTCTCAAACCCGCTCCCCTCCTTCGACACAGCGCGGATCCGCCACTTGCTGTCCGCATCCCCGTTTTCAGGGAACAGCACATACAGCACCTGCGCCTGGACACCCGGCTTCTGCTCCGTGCGCTTCTCGAGCCCGTACAAATGGTCCGACCACGGAACACCTTCCTTCTTGTAAGGAATAACCATGATCCGGCCGTGGGGGTCGTACTGCAGGCGGTCGTTGTAGGCCTGTGTCACGGTGGCGCGGGCGGGGAGCCAGGACTTGTACGCATCCGAGAGGTCGAGGATGAACTGCTCGCCTGTGAACTCCGATGCTCGAGCGAACCGCGCGTCTTCTTCGGCTTGCGGCGCGGTGTCCGAGAACGAGGTCGGCAGCGGCGCGCGGTTGTACCGGCCGACCACGCTTGCGATGCTGAAACCGCGCTCTTCGAAGTTCTTCTCTATGCCTGCTTTTGCGATAGCTGAGCTGTTGTATTGGTCGATGCCGTTGTCGTTGGCGTCGAAGGACTCGATGAGGTCGGTGTAGAGTTTCTCCCATAGGATGGTGACATCTTCGGATGCGACGTCCAGGCCGGTGTGCTGTGCGATGATGTCTTTGCCGAAGTGGAGGTAGACGAGCCCCGCGGAGGAGAGCTTGGTGTTGTGGCCGGGGTAGACGGCAGAGAACTCGCGCTGATGGTGGTCGTAGCGGTTGGTGGAGGCATCATAGACGCCGCCGACATCGACGACGGTGTGGCAGGTGGAGAGAACCGAGGGGTCGCGGGTGCGGACGAGGGGGGAGGAGGCGTAGGTGGGGAGCAGGCGGAGCAGGTAGACGGCGAGAGCTTCGTCGGCGTGGAAGTGGCCGCTGTGATGTGTCAGTTGGCTGTTTGGTGGAGATATATCAAATTCGTAGGCGCTATCAAAATTTGAGGCTGCAGGGTCTCGTCAAGATATCCGTACGCTGTCGTGGCACCGCAGGACGGGCTTCAAGGTGTTTCTAATTATCTGAGCAGGATAGAACTCATCGGATTGAACAGTCCGTAAGCTGGCTGGACTCCCTCAAACGGCGGGCCCAAATAGGATGATATCTGAAAGCCCCACCAGCAGTGATACGAGAGTAACGCAAATCTATGGCGAGGCACTATACAAGGACGTCTTTCCGAGTAGTCACAGAATGAGGCCTGATGGACATGAAAGTCGCTCAAGAATTTAAAAAGACTCACTTATGCGTTCCGATCAAAGGCCCAGCCATCTTGAGCTTCTTTGCGGGGGTCTCGGAGGTGCTCATTACGCGCAAGCGGACGACGGGAGCAATTGATGTTCTGCAGAGGCGTGTCGGACGGAAGAGAACGGCGCGTCTCAGTGCGTGCATTCAACAATGGGCTGAGAACAGCGGTGAGGTCGGTACGGTGAAAGGTGGGTTGTCTTGGAGCTTCCTCTTTGGCCGCCCGAGTCTGGAGGCGTGAGGCCCGTTGGCTCTTGGGCGGGCCGTTGGAGCGCTAGGATTAGAGTGGTAAGATTGCAAATAATAAACCTCCAGAACACCATCACCGAGTCCCTCCCGCGACCTGTCCTCAAATCGAAACCTGTCTCTCCCTGCGGGCTCAGTTTGGCCCGTGTTCCAGTGCCGTTTGTTCGCTCTCTGGACGCTCTTCCGCCTGGCCATCCGCAACTCACTCTCTCGTCCTCACCAGCAGGCCCCTGTCCCGATCTGTGGGATCTCCAATAGCCTGGCCGACCAGCACGCGACAGTCCAATTACCCGCTTCTGGGCCTACGCCGCGCAGGAGGTTGCCTGTCACGCCTGCTCTCCGCAAGCTCTCCGCAAGCTCTCCGCAAGCTCGCCGCAGCCTCGCGAGAACACCAGACGACGACCTCATCACGACCCTCTCTCGGCGACGTCCCGGCCTCGTCACACCCACCGCAACTCTTGCACGTGAAGATAAGCTCACCGCCAAGCATCACAGGTCGCCTCCGACCAAAATTACACGTAACCACCACCGCGCCCGCACCACGTCCTCCACCACGCCAGCACCTCCAGGACACTCTCCCGCGCCGGCTGCGCGTTCCACGCGTGTCTTCCTTACAACGAGCCCCCGGCGCTCCCTTGTATACTGCCTGAGCGCGCCCCAGAGCGTGCTCGGCGCAGCAGGCGCACATGTGGCTCACAAGGGTTGCCTCTTCGGCCACCTTCCTGAGTGCCATCATCTTCACCATACCGCTAGCCTTCGACATAGGCGGTAGGACCTGCGGACTGGCCTTCTCCCTATCGCTCGCCAGCTACTACTTCTTCTATTCCGCCCTCCGCCTAGCGACGCCTGATGGATCACGGTTCCGGTGGACCCTTGTGCAGCTGATTGCGTGGACTCAGTGGTTCGTGTTGCCAGCGCTGCTGATATGGAGCTTGAATAAATTCTCCGTCGACTCGGACAACAACGGTGGTTGGGTGGAGCGAACCTTTGGCGGGAAGCGGGCTCACGACTCGTCGGTGCAGGAATGGCTGTTTGGCAGTGGTGGACTGGTCGAGAGCGCCACTATCGGCAGCTGGGACAAGATTCTGAGATGGTCGACACCCGTGTTCCAGATTGGGGAGGGTTTCTGCAGCTTGCTCGTCATCCAAGCTGCTGGCCAGATCACGCGCTGGCTTGTGAATCGGGAGCGAGGAGATAGCTGGATGGTACAATCGTCCTGTGTTGTATTATCGTCTCAGCTAACCATCTTTCTAGATCGGACTGTTGGTCCTATCCGCATCCATTCTTTCTAGCTCCGTCTACTTCCTTTGGCGAATTACTACTTTCCCAGAGATCAGCAACGTGGACGCCATACTGATCGGCGCTGCCATCACATGCTCTGTGTTCCTGTGCTCTTGGGGCATAGGCAGCGGACGGGGTAATCCGGTGGAAAGCTCCCTCTTGGTACGTTCAAACACTCGGAACTGATTCCGACTTTCTAACGCGAGTCTAGTTTGCCTATGTCACTCTCTGCATCTATCAAATCTTCACCGACTACCAACCGTCTAGCTCTGCCGAGGCCAGCCCTCCACCAGCCCAGCCAGCTTTGCCTCCTCTCCCTCCGATAATCATGGCCTCGTATACCACGCTACTGCATATCTTCTCAACATTACCTACCATGATCCATTCCGGTTACAACCTTATAGTTGGAGCCATTATGACCATCACGCCCTCCGTCATTATTTCGCTCGCTTACCGCGTCTTCGTCATGTACGCAAGTGCTCGAATTATCCCGGCTATCCGCGAATCAGGTGCTCGGGCTCTCACACAGGACCCGTCACTAGATGACAGTGATGAAGCGGGCCAACTCCTAGGATTCCTAAGCTGGTTTAGCCCGAGCATCCTCATAGCTGTGTACACAAGCCTGTTGATGCAGCATTTCGCCTCGACCAACGGTGATGGATCGAGTAATGGTGACTGGTGGAATAGTCAGGGTGGGGACGCCGGAGGCAACTTCTGGAGATGGATCAATCTAGCGGTCACGATGGCATTGTACGCGATCGAGCTCAAGATTTCGAAGGAGGATGACGATGGGAGACTCACGAGTCACTGGAAGTCGGATTGAGCATTCAGAAAGAGGCGTGGCGTATCACATTTCGCCCCAAATTGAGCCATCAAGGTCACCCATGGACCTTGCGAGCATCACGCAATGCAGCGCGGGAACACCACATCGCGGACGTTTTGTCCCTATTCACCACTCTCCAGTTTGGCACCTACTCCGTTGGTCGCCTTGGGAATAGAGTTGCACGGTACATATCTGTGCCTCACACGCCTTCCTATCCAGCCTGTGTGCCTTGCATCTTGGATACCCCTCTATACCCCCAACGGCCTCTTTGGCATCATTCATAGACAAGAAGCCATTTACGAAAGCATGAACATCTACAAGCGCTATATCATGCTACTTCACTACCATCACAAGCGTTCTTTACGCCTCGCTTCATCGACCGAGACCACCCCCCCATACCCCGCTTCAACACTCCAACCCACGAATTCGCAGCCTCCTCAAGTCTTCCTCCAACCCAACTCAACTCCTCCGCAGCATTTCTTGGCGTACGGCATGTAATCCATCGGTGGCGGCATCTCTTGCAATCGGATCGGAGTATCACGGATTGACAGGACTTGTAGCAAGGACTTTTTTCATGTACTGTATAGCGGAGCTGCGCTGGTTTGCACGCGAAATTTCCGGCTAGCTAGGGTAATCACAGACGGAGCGAGGTAGATATAAAAGAGCGGGATTGACAGGATGTTGCGTGCTGTGTTGTAATACCCCGTTCTTCAGATTCTTGATTGCGATTAGGAACGCTTTCTAATACTGAAGTCTGCCTTACCTCATCGAGCTTGGCTGTGATATTTTGCTTGGTTCGCTTTACGTATTTTGCCAAAGAACCAAGGAACAAACTCTCGAATTCGGCGAGGACGCGTGTCTTCACCCGTTATGTCTTCATCGCGCATTAACTATTTTCTTTTTTTCAAGGCTATAAAACCCCTTTAATTCCTTGGCCTCACAGGAAAGTTGCTGTGGCTCTATGGATCTATCTGATATCTCATATCTAACTACCATATGGTACTCGTCCTTCGGGACACTTTCCTTTTGCTTCTAGGTTCGAGTCGGCACAGTGCCTGGTCGGCATTGCTTTCTTTTTTGAGAGTGTATTACTTCGGTGCATTTTTTTTTCGCTCTGTGGTGGGTATGAGGGTCCAAGAATTTGATTAGGAGCTATTCCCTTTTCTTATACGAGTCTCCACGCAACTTCCATAAAGCTGATCCTCACATGACTTCTTTTAACCTATATTGTGAGCTGAGAGCCTTCATACGCCCCAATCGCTCAGCGGCCTCCAGTTCAATCAATTACAGATATCTTTTATCCTCTTCCCGTAGCCTCACGTTACATATCAGGATACGCCTTATACGCCCTGGTCGCTGGCCAAAAGAATCTCGCAATCGTGCCAGCTACAGCCATGAACTGCGGTAATATCTGTCAGCATGTGCATGCCGTATAAAACAGCCACACATACCGCTTGGTCAAGGAGCTTGATATTTCCCGGTAAGGAGATATATGCATCGCCGTCCCAGAAAGCGCGCAGGGCGTCGATGATGGTCATGCTGCCGGATTGGGTCATGTTTCTGAAGAATCTGTGAAATACTAGCTTTAGCAAACGACCGTCTTCCCCATGCCCTTCTGTGTTTTGCACGAAAGCGGAGCACAGAAGACGACACAATCAAAAGTCATGAGGATGAAGAGATGAAGGCATGGACGAGAGCGTTTCACACGACATACTCAGCCTTAAACTCCCCGCTGGGATCCGTCAACTCCTTCAGCATTGCCTCCTCGCCCTCAAACGCCGCAAAAGAATGAACGTGCCACCGCGGAATCTTGAGTCTTTCATCACCAGCTGCCAGCACCACGCTGCCGGTGCCTTCGAGATAAAGCGTCATGCGCCCGCGGAGAACTTCCATGTATTCGTCGTGATACTTATGCCAGTGCCCCGGGACCTCGAGCTTCATAGACCCTGGTTTGCCGTCATATGTCGTTTCGGTCCAGTTATGGTCTAGATGGCCGTCGGGCTTTGAATCGTCGACCATCACTTTCATTACGCAGCCCTATTTATATTGCTATCAGCCTTGTCACCTCTCGCCATACATCTCCCTTGAACGCATACCTTCCCAATCGTGATGGTGTCTACGCAACGAATTTGCGCCATGGATTCAGTGTAAAATTAGAAGCACCGTTCATTGAAGTTAGATAGTTGCGATTACAATAGATCTTGAAAAGAGGGCTGGAATCGTCGCTTTATTCTCCGCTGCAGGTGGCGCTCGGGCCTCAGGATTCAAGCTTCCCCTCACAACATGAATGCTACCCTTCAGCCTTGCTAGAATACAGGCTGTTATTAGCTAGCCTGTGCTCTGAAAAGGTTATCTTTTGAATGTCAAGGCTGATACCCGCTTAACCCTTCCGGTGATTATCACGTGCCCTCGATAAAGGACTATCTTTCTACGCTCCCCCTTAAGCCTTCTTCTTCCGTTCTGAATGTCATGGCGCCGCTTATACTTTAATGCCTAAGCACGTTTTCCGCTCTTACTTCCAGATGGCATAAAAATAGGGGAAGTGTAAGTAGAACAATATCGGAACGTTGAAATGGCATCTTAGGAGAAGCTAGGTGATCCTGAAGGCCATCTGTTATGAATTATTGGGAACTGCGATGTTCCAGCCGTAATATCTTGAGTATGCTGTGAATAGATATGTGCGAATTGTAGAAAGTGAAAGGAACACAGGACGTCGAGGTAACCTTAAACCAGGCATCCAAAACTAGCATGCCGAAACGAGCTTCCCCAGATTATTCTCCACGCCGCGTGCACCTCCGAACTACGACCGCGTGCCCAAACTTCTACCACAACGCCCCTTATACTTGTAAACCGTTCTACTAACCTTTCCATGCGACGTCACTGCACCTAGTCGCAGCAACGGCCTCCCACGAGACCCTCGAGCTGCAAAGCATGATCGATACGCCCGCGGATGCACCGCTCCTGCACGATTCCGATGCCGACTCACACCGCTCCAGCCTCGACAGCTACGACAGCTCTGATGCTGTGGATGAGAGCGCGCTGGTCTCGCCTGGTATATTCATATGGGTGCTGACATTCTGTGCTGGAGTGAGCGGGCTGTTGTTTGGATATGAGTGAGTTGCTTCAAGGGTCTACCTCGGGATTCCATACTATGCTCTAGATACATTGAGGTTGCGCAGTATTTGCTAACATGTATGGGTGGTATTAGTACTGGCGTCATCTCCTCAACCCTAGTGAGTATCGGCTCAGACCTCTCCTCCCGTTCCCTCACCACGCTGGACAAGAGTCTGATCACGTCTGCTACGAGCTTGTTCGCCTTGATTGCGAGCCCTCTCACGGGGGTGCTGGCAGACTCTTGGGGGCGCAAGAAGGTCATACTGCTCGCGGATATACTTTTTGTTGTGGGCGCGCTGTGGCAGGCATGGTCTGGGACAGTGTGGGGGATGATTGTTGGGAGGAGCATAGTTGGGTTGGCGGTGGGCAGTGCGAGCTTTGTGGTGCCGTTGTATGTTGCTAGATTTTCTACATTACTCCCATTACTCCCATTACTTGCACTTCCTACCTGACATTTTAAGCTAAGCTACTGGGAGAACAATTTGTTGACTCGCGGTGTAATAGGTATATATCCGAACTCTCACCCTCTCCATTTCGAGGCCGCCTCGTCACAGTCGCAAGTCTCTTCATTACCGGCGGTCAAGTCGTTTCATACATCATCGGCTGGCTCTTCTCCACGCACCCGCATGGTTGGAGGTGGATGGTGGGTCTCGGTGCTGCGCCGGCCACGATCCAGTTTCTCATATTAGAATTCATGCCCGAAACACCCAGATGGCTTGTTAAAGCAAATCAGAAGGACCGCGCGAAGCAGGTCCTACTACGTGTGTATGGTGGTGGCGATGAGATTAAACAGATGGTAGACGCAGTGCTCAGACGAGTGGAGAAGGAGATCATGGAGGAAGAGGAGGCAGCAGGGGAGAGGTCGAACCCAGAATTGCCCAAGACGGGCTGGAGGGGTAGGATGGCCAAAGTAAACGACGGATTCGCGCAAGTCGTGGCTGTTGGTGGGAACCGGAGAGCGTTGATTATAGCATGCATGCTTCAAGGATTCCAGCAATTGTGCGGATTTGTGAGTGCCCCATGTCGTGCTTCCCTCGAAGTGCTCTCTTCCGTGCTAATTTTTCGTGTCCAGAACTCCCTTATGTACTTTTCCGCCACAATCTTCGCACTCGTAGGCTTCCAGTCGCCGACGCTTACATCCCTTTCAATCGCATTAACCAACTTTGCCTTCACCCTCGTGGCCTTCCACAGCATCGACCGTATTGGTCGGCGCAGGATTTTGCTTTATTCGGTCCCCATTATGGTCATCGGTCTCGGCCTTTGCAGTGTAGCCTTCAACTTCGTGGACATCCCTACACACGAGTCTTCCGTTGCTACAAGAGGGATCGATAACGCAGGAACACGAGCATGGCCTCTGATCATCCTAATCGCCATGATCGTGTATGTCGCGGGATACGCCATTGGTATGGGAAATGTACCATGGCAGCAGTCTGAGTGAGTGCTTTCCTGCCATCTACTGCCAGGGCTAATCATACCCCAGGCTATTCCCACTCTCCGTCCGCTCCATCGGCTCCGGCCTCGCGACCGCCACAAACTGGGGCTCTAATTTCCTCGTTGGCCTGACCTTTCTCCCAATGATGGACCTGTTCACGCCTATGGGCACGTTCGCAGTGTATACTGGGGTTTGCATAGCATGTTGGTTTACTGTGTGGCGAATCTACCCCGAGACGTGTGGCCTGAGTCTTGAAGAAGTTGGTGGGCTGTTGAGGGATGGGTGGGGCGTAGAGGAGAGCGTGAGGAAAGCTGGGGAGAGGATGCGAGAGAGGAGATGATAGAGATGGTCGGAGAATTAGATGAGTAAAAGAACGCCACTAACTAGATTCCCAAACATGCGTGCAGCCGTCTCATTCGCTGCATCATAAGGCTGGCCTTGCCGAAGTCACCCGATTTTCACACCTCCAAGCCGTGTGTGCTTGCAAAAGCGTTGATCTAGAGGCCGGACCGGATGCAATGGATCATGTTCCAGCTCTTTCATGGGTTTCGTTGCTAGCCTAGCCTGCAAGGTTCCCCTCTTCCCAGCGACCAGAATGTAACCCTTCAGCCTCATGAGGTTCTGCAAGGCTGGTTCTAATGCTAGGGATATCACGCACCTCTCTTGTGAAAGGGCTAGGATCGTGCAGCAAAACGGAACTACCTGAGCACTCTCCAAGCGAGCCAGCATGCATTCGAAACTCCTTCGATGCGAGCCCTAACAGTATGCCCAATTGCTGAGCCAGCTTACCCTTGCGCGCGATAAAGTCTCCAAGCCAGGTTAGTCGCTAGGATGATCAATACTGTGTACAATTTGTTGCACCTACAAAGGTAGAGACGGAGGATCTGAACCCCGTTCATCTACTTAGCTGCTCCGCAATGTTCAATATACTGCGCGTTGATCCTCGAACAGAACAGTTTCTCTTCTACACACCTCTCTTTTCCTCTTTAAACTATAGCCACTATGCTAGACGCCTTTCTCCTTATTCTCACATCCGTAGTTCGCCTAGTGTCTTGCGATAACGTCTAAGCACACTGGATTGTTCCCGATGGCACCTTTGCCTGATCTCTCGCAGAGGTTCGGCATCGGTGTCGCCCTAGGGCTCTCCTGAACGGGCTGGGATTCCGGCTACACAGACGCCTATATCGACGGCGTGACTATCGCAGACCTCTTCATCGCATCTTACGACCCGAACACAGTAAACTGGGCCTTCTACTAGCTGGTAACTCATCCACCTGCAAACATCAATCAATATATGCGTTAATAGAAGCCGCTGCAAGAGAGCATCAATATCAAGAACCCCGGCACCTACAGCTGGCAGATCAAAATCCCCCATAACATTCTCGCACAGACGGATGAGTTCGTGCTGCGCTTCGAGATTCCGAACACGGATTCGCGGACGACGTACACCGGGAGCAAGTACCAGATATCGTCGAATGGCCTCATTACTGTAGCGGGAGAGGCGGCTAGCTCTTCTGCTTCCTCCTCTGCAGCGCCCACTCCCAGCTCTACGTCTTCAGTGGAGCCAAGCTCACGCTCCACATCGTCTCCAACATTCTTACCGACAACGACATCGACACCAAGCCCAACTACGCTGCCATCGACATCCACATCAGAAGCATCATCACTCCAACCAACCACAACACCAACCCCCTCCCACGGTCTCAGCACAGGCGCCAAAGCCGGCATAGGCGTCGGCTGTGCCATCGCCGGTCTCGCCCTTCTCGCTCTCGTCGCCTTCCTCCTCTTCAAGCGCAGAAACCGCAGTGGCCCTGTTCTTGCTCCGTACCCGGCCGACCCGTATCCCGGTGCAGACAACAAGAACCAGCCGGTGCCGATAGTTGAGATGGGGTCGGACTATCCGCCGCATGAACTGCATGGGAATGCGTCCCCGCAGGCGCAAGCACAAGGGGGTTATGGGTATCCGCCCGCGACTGTAAGCGAACAGGGGTATCCTCCCGCGGAGATGGGCGTGTATCCTCAGGGGTGGGAGCGGCGGTGAGCAGGATTTTGGGAGCATGTTGTTGGGCGACTGCTCTATCCGTGTTAGATGAAAGATGAAAGCTTGGCGTCGTACTTCCTCAGATCATCGGATCGTGGTGTGGGAGTCACGCACTTGCTGACTAACCTGGCGGGATTGGCGTTTCGTGCGCCTATAAAAGCTCCTCTCTTGGTCTATTGTATCAGGCTACGCGGAAGGAGGCAAAAACTGAGCGGGCGGAAAAGTATGGCTAGTTGGCGATCAAACCTCCTCCAGAATAGTTCGATGGGAGCTAGTGGAGGTTTCGTTCACTGGAGTCAAAATGCGCAATCTCTTCTTGCATGGTGGAGAGTTGGTGGCTGTGGATCAAATACAGCGAATGAACCAGAAGTATGGGTGGAGGCTGAGCGTGAGCGTGAGCGATCGAACGGATAGTATCGAGAGGACGCATGTGGGGATAATCCTTCGACCACGCTAATGCTCGTCAGCACCTTTCAAAGCTATAACCTCGCATCTCCGTGGAACGATGGGTACTTAGATCCGACCAAGATGACCCCCATCATATGAAAAATATGAAGGACAGGAGCAGAAATATTTAGCGGTGCACACATCAAAGGCTTTCCTCGTTGGGTTGAACCTCTCCACAGAATCCCCGCGTTAATAGTGCCACATCCGAGGGAGGCTTGGTATTATTTTGAACAAGCCCCTCCCAAGAACCCCCTGCTATCAAGCAAACAGTCCCAAGCACCCGTCGAAGTTTTATACCCCAATCCAAGCACCAAAACGTGACTAGCACATGACCTGTCACTCTTCCAACGCATCACAAGCAGGATCCCGCATCACTCACTCGCAAGTCACGACCAGTACCAGTCGAGCCTATCTCGTGTCTATTCACACCTCCTCTCTCCTTCGCTCATAGATTAGTGGCCTAGTCTCAGGGGCTCGTTCGGTAACGGGCTGCGGGCGGCTGATGGTCGCAACGTCAACTGCGCTGTTGTCGCGGAGGGGTGGTTGTAGAGGAAAATCGGACACTGATTCTACGATGTTAATTGGAGAGTGGATATGTGGATGTTGTGGAGTAAGGTCCCCTATTGAATGTGCGCTGGGCCGTGGGCGTAGTTGAGATTGCGGTAGGAGAGGTCCGGAGGGTTAATATTGGGCAGGGAGGTCTGCGCGGAGGCAGGGGAGTGAGTGCACCGTTTGGATGGCGTCGGTGCGGGAGGCGTCGTGGCCTTGTGGGGGGGATAGCGGCCCGGCCGGACTGGAGGGGTTTTTGGAGGCGACGCAGCGGATTCTGAGGGGAGGGGAGATCGAGCGGTCGTTCTAGATGTCGAGAAGAGATTCAGAGACCGGGGTTTGAGGGGAGCAGGAGTGACACTTTAAGGAATTTGAGTCGTACATTTCTTCAACTCTAGGCCTCGCGTCTGCTATATCATTATCACTCACAAGGACTATCTTTACACCAATATCTTGATCGATTTCTATTATGTTATCGGGCGAGCCAAGCCAAGCCGAAGGGAGCCCTGGGGATGGTAGTAGGACGCCGTTCAGACACTCGCCGACAGCTTCCTCATCCTCTGGACCCCTTCATCCACCCTACCACCCACCCTCTGCGGACAGACCGCCCGGATTAGCTTCGCTCGTCCCGCAAACTCAACTCCTCACTACTCACCAACCAACACCCATCCTCCATCAATTCCAAAAAATTGATTTCTGGTTCGTCCATCCGCACGAACCGAAGCCCAAATCAAGTTCCCAGACTTGGAGCATTGCCAAGCACCTCGACGCAGGCGACCATCATCACCAGGCCTCCCTTCGCACCGCCGACGACCTGATCCATCTAGAAGCCATCGACGCCTCAAAACACTTATATCACAAAGCTTCCATCCATCCGAAAACCATCTCGAGAGTATCCAGAGACAAGTTGATTCTCTGACACCCCCATCCGTACCCATAACCATACCCATGTAGTAACGCCAGTCGCTGATGCTATGCTTTTAGTGTGTTGCGGCAGCCGAGAAAGAAGACGCACGCACTCCGAGAGTAGCCTAGCCATCGCTAAATGCAAAGCAATTAGTCGGAATCCAGCACAAGGGTATCGGTAAAAGAAGGAGCTAAAAGCATGCGAACTTCATCTACAGCGACCAGCCGTGCAGGGGCTTTGCTTTCCAAAGAGAAGCTGGGTTCCCGCGACAGCGTCCGCCGTCGAGTCGCAGATCCTCATTTCACCTCCTCGCCGCCTTCCGGACCATGGGCGGCTGGTCCGGTCGGTGTAGGGCCCTGAGGAGGCATCGAGTGCTGTTGCGAGTGTTGCTGCATCATAGGCTGGCTGTAACTGGCACTCGGAGTACCTCGATGGGGCTGTTGCGGATATTGATTATGCTGGTGTGGTGATCCGTAGTGAGGTTGGTGAGGCTGGGGATATGGCCCGCGCATCGGAGTCACTGGCGGATAGTTAGCTTGCAAGCTACCGGTAGCGAGGGAGCATACTTACTTGGCCCCTGTGGCATTTGGGCGAACATTTGAGGTCCGACCTGACCATTTGGCTGCATATAGATGACAGGCTGTTGTTGATGTCCTTGCTGCGAGCCTTGATGGCTCATCATCGGCGCGCCGGGTCGTGGACTATTAGGGAAGCTATTCGCCCCAGGTGGTGCTGTCATTTGCTGAGGATAGTGAGGGAAGGCAGGCTGCGGGCCAGGAGAATACATGTGCATCTGTGGGTTCTGTGGCATACCCATGTACGGGCCAGCTGAAGTCTGGTTAGTCATCATATGTCCTCCCATCGCAGGGGGGCCATTGGGGAATCCAGGCTGTCCACGCATGCCTGCTGGATGCATGTTTGGGCTCATACCGAATTGCATGGGCGGTTGTTGGAAAACTGGCATCGCCTGAGGTTGTCCGTTGTACATGTACGGCGGCATCGCGCGTGGCGAAGGGTGCACAGACGAATTCGATTGCGAGAATTGCATGTGGTGGCCGCCATCGAAGTGATGAGGACCATTCTGGTTGTGGTGCGGTTGCACCGCACGGTGCTGGGGCGTTTGCTGTGGGTTATGCGCTTGCTGCATGTTCTGGGGGCCCTGTAGATGGGGCGGAAGTTGATGCTGGTGTGGAATGGGTCCGTTGCCCAGTGCAGTGTGAGGAGCTGAAATGGGCTGAGGGGGTGTGGGCCTCTCGAACATTTCCACGTGATTCTTCTCCTTGTTTGCGTCAGGGACGTCCCAAGTAGGTGGGGTACGATAGGCCTGTGGGATGCCGCCGTTGGCTGCAAAATCCTTGGTTTTATTCTCGTCTTGGACTTCTTTCAACATGCGCTTGATGGGGTTAAAGGCGTCGTCGAAGGGTAGGGTCTCACCAGAAGGCTTCTGGTTTCCGAAGAAGCTGGTGATGGGAATAATGGGAGTCTTGCGAGGCTCCGGGCGGGATGCTGCGGAGTTAGGTCTAGGGCTGCTTCCTGCGCTTGGGTTTCCACCGGGAGTGAAAGCGTTAGCATTGGGGTTGGGCTTGAAATCCGCTGCTCGGACATTAAATCTCGTTGAGGCGGTCGATGTAGGAGTTGGAATGCCACTGGAATTCGCAGACGGTCCAGTAGGTGCGACGATGCGCATATCCTGGATGGGGACTGGTTGAGGCACGTTGTACTGTGAAGTTCCTGCTCTGTGCTGCTGCTGGGTCACAGCAAGTCGTTGACTTAGCAAACCTGTGCCAGTGCCAGATCGTGGAGGAGGCTGGTTCGTATTTTGGTTTTGGATGTGATTTCCTCCTGCTCCTCTCATCGGTACTGAATTGTAGTTCTGATTGGGGCGCTGTCGTGGCATGGCCTGGCGGTCGGCGCTGGGAGATGTATGAACGGGATCTGGTTTGGCGTTTGCTGGTCGCGGAGCCTTCTGGTCAGCAACAACCGTGGCCGGCTTTGGTGGAGTCGACTTCTGCTCCTGAACAGCCTTCAGAGCTTTTTCGACGATGTGCTTCTGCTTCCCTTCGTCCTTGGCAAGGATCGGGACAAGATCTGTTGGAACAGGTGTGTTAAGCTTGAAATTCTGAGAGAACTTCTTGAGATCGTTGAGTTTGACAGCCTTGGATTCTCGGGCCATGGATCGTTGGCGCTCCTGAACACGCAGCTTTTCAGTCGCTGAGAACTGCTTGAATGAGTCAAGGAGGTCGTGCTCCACGTTGGCTGTTGCGTTGTCTCCCCGGCCAACTTTGCGTAGTGCCGGTACGCCTGCGCCCGGGGGCTTGAGAGCTGCAGTCAGTTTCTGAGCAGACTCGGACAGCGGCTTTGAAGCAGCATTCTTTGAGTCGATTGGGCCCTTGGGCACTTCAACAGTAGCTGGGATAGATGGTTCTGCCTTTGCGGCCTCTGGAGTAGGACGCTTCTCTGTTCCCGAAGAATCGGCCGCTGCCGGTGGCTTCGTTGATGTAGAGACGGGGCGAGCAATTTGTGACGAGATGATGGCCGGATCTACGGGCACGCTAGGAACTGATGGAGCACCAGTGGGTGCACGCTTAGCTGGGGCTGTGTATCTGCCAGGTTGTCCGCTCGGCAGAGGTGGGAAGTCTCGTCGAACTCCGCTATATCTGTAAAGTATGTTAGCGACTGATGGAGGAGACAAGCACACAAGACTCACTTCTCTTCCTCGTCGACGCCGCTATCATCGACATTGGCGTTGCCACGCTCCTCGTTAACGTGTGAGTTCAAGGTACTGCTAGTCTCTATCTCACGTGCAATCCTCTCTGCACGCGCAGCCCTCTCCTGGTATAATGGGTTCGAGCGATCGATGGTCGTGGTGTAGATGCTCTCGTCGTAGGTGCTCTCGACGCCAAAGCGTTGCTGGTTAGTGGCGAACTGGTCCCAAGTAGCTTTGCCAGACTCCTCCAAGGTCAGGCCCTCGTGAGCATCGGAGGATGGTTCCCAGCGCTGGAGATTTCTTTCGCGAATTGCGAGATTGCCTGAGATATCTGCGTCTGTTCTGAAGCTCGAGACTCCTGCATACATGGTGAGCGACTGTTGAAGGATTGAGTGGAAGGTGCCATTACCATTTTGTGGCCTCGCTCGGGTCTTATCAAGCACCACATTGGCGACGTTGAGGTGGGCAACATCGCCGATGTCACAGGTCATGACATGATTGTCGCCAACGCCGACGTAGTCATCTGATATCTCGCTAGCTCCATTGACCTGCTGGTCGCCGGTTGTCTGCACACGCTTCACCATCTTGAAGACGTAGCGCATCTCCGAGGGATCGAGCGAGGTGCCAGAAAAGACACCGGTATACTTCTCGCCGTTCTTCAGTGTGAAGTTGGTTGGCAGGCCCTAAGTGGAGAAAGAAGTATTAGCTTGTGCTGATTTGATCATGGCATGCGGTGTAACAGGAGATTCCTGGGTAATTGGGTTGTGCAACGTAGGTCGCAGCCCACAGATGGTGATCAAATTGGGTAGTAGGGGGAGATTCTTACCGTGAGACTGGCCAACAGGAACATCATCCTATCGTTCATGTGTTTCATGTATGAGTGTGATTCGTTGGAAGAGGAGGGAGGGCCCTGGGCTGCTGGAGTGGCTTTCGAGGGATTGGCCACCCCATTGGAGTTGTTCGCATTGGAGGCGCGCTGGGTGATAGGGTTGGTACCCTGTCCCCAAGCTTTCTGTTGAGGGGGAGGTTTCCTGAGAGCAATCCCGGGTCAGCAGACGGAGACAAATGCAGGGGGCCAGCAAGACTAGGTCCGCAGCAATTCAGCAGACGCAGAGGACTGCGACGGTAATCAAGATGGCCCGCGATGGCAGCGATTCACAGATAAGTTGTCGCACGGGTTATCCATGTGACTGGATGAACGTCACACGAGAAAGTGTCGCTCAACGAAACGAGACGAGCCCAGCTCCGCGACGGGAGTGAGGCGGGGACAGAAGGGGAAAGTCTCGAGCATGGGCGACAGCGCGAAAGAGGGTGGGAACTAGGAGAGGAGGGTAAAGGCCTACCGTTGGTTTCCATCAAGGGGACTGCCAGCCTGCTTGCGCGCAGCGTCGGACTTTCCAGACGACGACATCTTGAGTTGTGGGCGGCCCTGGGCGGACAGGGCGGCGGGCTGCTGTGTGGAGGGCCCGTTGGAGGCTCCGTTGACAGAGGTCGCGGTGGACATGGCGTTGGCGGACCGTGCCGTGGAAGGTTGAGGTTGAGGAGAGGAGTAGGAGAGACCGCTCTGGGCCGTCGAGCTCAGGGTCTCTGTCAGCGCAAGGCGGACAATGCACGCACGCTGAGTCGGCGGAGGGCTGTGAGCGTCCTGGGAGGCCCGGCGGGGCGTCGCGAGGAGAAGAGAGAGATGTGGGAGCGTGGGACGGAGTTGAGGCTGGCAGGTGTGAAGTTGTAGACCTGGAGAGTGAGGACTACGACGGTACGGGGTACTATAGCGCCCTCGTTGCGGTGGAGCTAGCGGGAGGATCCACGGATCAGTCGTTGGTGCGTGGAAGGATGCTCCAACAACGAAACGGCGCCACAAGGAGACGGCCGACCACAGCGAGGCGACGAGTGAATTGGGTAGAGCAGCCCGACGAGCAGCTGGAGCGGAGGCGCGCGATGAGAGGCAGGACGGGCCAGATATTGAGGATGCGCCGGCAGCGTGTGGGAGCAGCTCTCTGCCCAGCAACCCCCCGGTTTTAGCAGCCAAAGGTTGTGTCACCGTTCATAGAGCCATGGATGTGCATGTTTCCAGAGCTGTCCACCGTGGATTCACCCAGGCTGCCGTTTGGTCTGCGCGCCTCTGGACCTCCATCCACACCTCCATGCTGCCTCCATCACGCCTGTCCGGTGAGCGGTGTGCACTCGAATCACAGCGAGCATTCACAGGAGGCCTGCTCTGATTTGGCCGCATTGTGCCAGCGAGACGCCCAGCGCCTCACACATTAAACGTCGGCCTCGCTGTCCAGATGCGATTGCACCCTCCGCCCCACTTCTCTGTCTGGGCTCAGGCCGAACCGCAGGCTCCACGACCGCCCCCGAAGCTTCTCTCATCGTCGTTGTATGTAGACTGTGAGACCAGTTCACGTCTGGGGGCGCTTGCGCGGCAAATGCACCTCTCTAGGGCTGCAGTGGCGTCCGCACACTAGCCCCGAGTGAAGTCCACAAGCTGTAAACACCCGATGCCGTCCCGCCGCCCCTGGATACGTAGCGTTGCGCGCAGGAGAGACCTGAGGGCAGCTGGATGTAGAGACAACGCAGCAATACGAGCCTGTGCCCACCTGACGCTGACCTGACCACGCTGCCTGCGCGACACTGAGGTGGCTGGGGAGAGAATCCCGTCCATGCATTCTCGCGGCTGCGCTTAGCCTCTCCCAGGGTGTCTCCCAACCTGCACCACCAAAGTCGCAGACCTTCATGCGAACGACACCACCGCCTGCATCCACGCGCGCCGGAACAGCGTGCCCAAGCTATGCAGCAGTACCCCTCCGGATCCCTCAGGTCCAACCGCTCGTCGCCTGCCCAGGACAGTGAAGCCACGCTCTACCCTCCCTCCCACTCCTCCACCATGACCCTCCAAGGCGACGATATCGGGCCTCGCTCATCCCAGGGCTCAGGACGCTCTGGGGGCTCGCGCCGTGCGCAGAATGTACGTCCAGAGATTCCGCCCTTCTCAGTTTCCTTACACCCATCTGCCACGTGGTACAGCTAACATCGCCCTCCAGCTCCCACAGCAGCTCTCGCAGATCGAGAAAAGCGTCACCCATCTGCTGGTCGCCACCAAGCAGCTGCTGGAAACCCTCACCCTCTGGTCCCGTGGGACGGCGACAGAGAGCGAGGTCTCTGACGTCTACGTCCGCCTCGGATACGAATTCAACATTGCTTCACGGGCCTTCAACGCCATCGGAGTCGATACCCAGGATCTTGGGAACGTGCCGGAGCTATTACGAGGCATACTAGAAGAGACGCTGAGTCAAGAGGCTTCACAGTCGAGCTTGGACAACTTCCTGCCCAGGATAAGAGACATCATAATAAACTTGCTACATGGGTTGAAAAAGAAACAACAGCGGTTGCGCCAGCGGAGCGGGAGAGATGGCACAGTCCCGAACGGGACCAGTCCGCGACAGGACAGCGTGGGCAGCACCAGCGAACTGGAGGATACCCAGGCGCGGTCATCTAGCACGAGAGTGCCTCCACCCAGGCAAAATAGCAGCGACTTCGCACCTGACGGCCTCCCTCCACGTACGTCCTCAGTGCAAGGCAGAACTTCACCCAGCAAATATGACAGCCTACCTGCAAATCCCAGACCTAACCGCAACACTACAGCGAGCCAGCACTCCAACGATTCCTCCATGTCCAGCAATACGATGCAGAACATACCCGTCATTTCTCCGTACCCGCAGGAAGACAACATGCCTGGTACCGCCGAAGGGCCACCTCCTCCTTACGTGGACTTTCCACCGCCACCGCCCCCTCCTCCTCCGAAACAACAAGATGCTCTGGCTGCTCTTCAACGTGGCGGTGAGCTAGAGAGAAGAGCTTCCAGGCGATTCTCGGCCTATCAAATTCAAAAACATTTGGGAGGCTCAAATGGGATTCCCATGCTCCCTCCACAAAATTCTCCTGTACCAAACAGGGGGCGCGACGTGCGGGAGTCAATGAACGCTGTTCGGACAAGAGGCTCAATGCTGCACAGTCGACAAAGGTCTCACCAAAGACCAAACATAGACACATCTCCCAGCCGTAACGACCTCACGGACCGCCGCATCTCTGAAGAAAGTAGTCAAAGCTCGCAGGCACCACTAATTAAACCTCCCAGGGAACCGCAACCAGAAGATAGCCCCATAGAGAAGACGCCGGACGATAAACTGGGTGCAGCCCCCGTGTTTCCGGAAAGAGATCAACCTTCTCTTGGGGCTACCATTAGCGGTCCTCTGGGAGAGCCGGTACAATTGGTTGTGGACGATGTGGAAAATGAGCCAGTGCAACCAAAACCATCAGCGATCCCGGCAAGACATGGATCCAGGAAGTTTAAGTCTCCCTCTCCAAGGGTGGATCAGTTTACGCCGGAGCAGTCTCCTGAACCTGGTAAGGAACTGACTTTGTTCCTGCAATACAAGAGCAAGATAAAGAAGTTTGTCCTACCTGACGGCTATAACGATCTGTCTCTGGCACGGTTGCAACTTGCTTTCATCGAGAAGTTTGCGTGGAACACTCACAGCAACGGCCTCGACCTACCAGAAATCTACATCCAAGACCCAGTCTCTGGGGTACGGCATGAGTTGGAGGATCTAAGCGACATCAAGGATCGGTCTGTGCTTGTGCTCAACGTGGAGGTTTTGGACGAAGTCAAGAGGCATTTCGATGAGGGTCTAGGGGGATTACGTCGTGTGGTAGAAAGCATCAAGACGGCTGTTGATGATCAGCAATCCGCGATTCAACGAGTCTCGGATCGCCAGCAGGACGCAGCCAAAGAGATCGCCAGCATATCTGCAGCGCCTACCTTTTCCTCGGCTCGCGTGTCAACGGCGCTCGCTCCATCATCCCCTGCACCAACAACCGCGCTACCGATAACATCTGCAGCACAGCTGAACGAGGTCCAGTCTCTACGTCGGGACCTTGCTGTCGTCCGCCAGACCTTCTCCTCATTCACATCAGACATCAGTGCTAGCATGGCCAACATCCGCACAAAGGCTGCCGCCGTTAAATCCACCGCCGTCAAAGCCGCTCTACCAGACCTGTCTGGCGACACTGGCCGTGCTTACGTTAACACTGGCAAGAAGCAGCTCCAAGACGACTCAGAGAAGATCGTCGACCGCGTCGACAACCTGCAGGATTTGGTCGAGGACCTCCGAAAGGACGTCGTTTCTCGCGGCGTGCGTCCTCTGCCTCGCCAGCTCGAAAGCACCGCCAAGGACATTGCCTCCGCGACCGCCGAGCTCAAGAAACTTAAAGACTTCCTCACCCGCGAGAAGCCGCTGTGGACCAAGATCTGGGAGCAAGAACTCCAAGCCGTGTGCGAGGAGCGCGATCTCCTCACCATGCAAGAGGAGCTTGCCGCGGATCTGGAAGACGACCTCGAGAAGGCGGCGCAGACCTTCGAGCTGGTCGAGCAAGCTACCAAACAGCAAAATCTCCAATCCGGGGGTGCCGCTACCCCCGTAGGGACCCGCTCAGCTAGCGGCCGCAACCTCCTCCACGCTGTCGGTGCTGACAGGGCAGTCGACCCACGCCAAGCTAAAGATGGCGTGCTCGGCGAAGTACGCGCGCTCCAACCTAACCACGAAGGCCGTCTCGAAGCTATCGAGCGCGCAGAGAAAGCCCGCCAAAAAGAGCTCGAGAGCCGCAAAGAGGGCGAATTCAAGAAGGAACTCGGCTCCTTCGTCGAAGAAGGCAAGCTCAAGAAGAGCGGCGGCGTCGAAGAGGCAGAGCGGCTCCGCAAAGCAAAGGACGAGCGCATCAGGCGCGAGGTCTGGGAACGGCAGCAAGAGCGCGCGCGAGCAGCGGCGGAGAAGCGAGAGGCTGCGAAGGCGGCACAGGCGGCGGCGGCGGCACAAGCAGCGGCAGGTGGTGATGACACCGCTGAAGACGCAGGAGGAGAGACGACGACTACGGAGGATGCGCCGGGGAGTGGGAGCCCGCCGGAGGTGTTTGCGGAGGCGAAGGAGGTGCTGCCGGGTGAAGGTGCTCAGAGCCCTGCTTGATCGCACTAACTTCCTTCTTCATCTTCTCCTCTCTTCGCACCGTACCATCTCTCCCTCTTCTCCCTGCTGACCCACAGCGCAATCCCAGTCTCATCGCCCGGATCCATCCTAACCAAGCTCCCCCAGCGCTCCAAGACCCTTCCCCCAGGGTCGAAGCCAAAGCCTAATACCGCTACCACGGTCCCGCTAGACGACTCGCGACTACACAGCCATACCCACACGTTCGCGTCCAAATCCAAGGCGAAGATAATGATCCCGCTACCGGTCCCGAGCCCTCCGAAGACAACGGCCTGCGAGCGGCCGCGAACCGCGCCCAGTAACGCGAGCGAGCAGAGTCTGCCGCTTAGTATGGCTTCGAACACTAAGAACGTTTCGAGCTGGTTGGCGGGGTTTTTGGGGCGCTGATGGGCTAGTTTTAGCTTGGCGCTCCTGTAGATGTGGAGGTAAACAGAACAAACACAGCGGAATTAAGGGATGGACAGCATGGGCGTGGAGGGCTAGGGGAGTGTGTATAGAGCTCCACCCCGCGCCGCCATTACAGGACTATTCGAGCTCGAAGTATTCTTCATTTCCGACATGTCTTCCTATGTTTCTATTATTTTTTAATTTATTTCGTCCCTGGTTTTTCCATTGTTTGAGCGAGCGTGTTTGGATTGGATGGGGACATTTTTGGCGTTTTTCTCTTGTGCTTTTGGGGCGTAATTATGGAGTGCTGTCTCTTATGGCCTTGTCAGGGGTGGAAGGTGTGTCGACAGAGGTCGCAGATTCACGTGTACTAGGGCCTGATCTGGGGACTAGTCGATCACAGGAGGGGAGAGCGGCGGACGAATCGATCACAGTGTGGAGGCTTCTGAAACACATTTCATTCCGTGACGTTTTGCCCGTCTTTTTGAACATTGGTCTACCGCTTCTAGCCACCTCAGCCGTCGGTGCACTGTTGTGTACACACATTGCAGTCCTCTACACAGAATCCACCACCATAACTTTCGAACACGCTAGGGGGAGAGTGCAGGGGTATTAGGTGCAGAAAAACAGTCGTGTAGACCTACCTTACCGTAACTCCGGAGGCCGCTCATAAAGTCGTAACCGTTGTCAAAGAGACCATCGAAACAACCAGAATTCCAACGCCTTCGCTGATGCATTCGCTTTTCCTCTTTTCTTTCCAAAAGAAGAAGCAGAAGGAGAATCGTATCGTAACGTAACTCCTCGTAAGGCTACGCAGGCCCCCTAGGTGCCCACCGCCGTGTCGTTCAACGCCACACACACGGCGCCCCGATGATGGCCGTTGTACTGCCGAATGATGCTCTGGCTGTTCAGCTCCCACAGCCGCGCGTAGTGGTCGCTGCAAGCCGTGACGAGGTACGCGCTGTCGGCGCTGAAGGCGCAGTCCCACACCCAGCGCTGGTGCCCGTGCAGCGTCGTCTCGAGCGGGAAGGCGTCCTTGTCGCGGTCGGCGGGGAGGTTGTCGGCCGGCGTCACGTTATGCGGGGTCGAGGTGTCGGTGGACCAGATGCGCGCCGTGTGGTCGGCGGAGCAGGTCGCGAGGTGGCGCACGTCTGGGGAGAGCAGCACGCGCGTGATGTAGGTCTGGTGCGCGACGAATTTGCAGACGGGTGCGAGTTGGGTGTTTTCGCCGCGCATGGCCATTTTCCAGACGTAGACGTTGCCCTGGAGATTCGTGAGTCTTAAAATGGGGGAATTGAGAGGGGTGGGGCAGGAGTATGGGAGGAGGATGGGATGAATTTTAGAAGTATGGGATGAGAGCATATACCGCGTTGTTGCCAGCGCAAAGCATGGAGCCATCGCTCGCGACAGTGACGCTGGAGACAGAGACGTCGTCCTCCGGGATCAATTGGTGGGAGCACTTGTTCTCTCCCAGGTCCCAAATGCGCACGTTTCCACCGCGGTCGCAGCTGATGAGCTCACCCTGGTTGGGGTGGATGACGACGTCGTTGACGGGGACACCATGGGCGTAGTTGCGCTGGACGGTGCCGATACGGGTGTCCCAGATCTTGACGGTACCATCCTCGGAGCTAGTCACCATCCACTTGCCCTCGCAGTGGAATGCGACGCCCGTGATGTTGCTCGTGTGGCCCTCGAAGGTGAGAACGGCATTGGGATTGCTGGAGCGGATGTCGTAGAGCTTGACCGTATGGTGGCCGGCGGCGGCGAGGAACTTCTTGTCCGGGGAGATGCAGAGTCGGTTGACCTGCGAATCGGGGTGCGGGATGGTGCGAGAACAGATGCCGGAAAGAGCTTCCCAGAACCGGATAGTATGGTCATAACCAGCTGGGTCCAAGTTAGCTGACTGAGATCGAGATGTAGCTGAGGAGCTTACCGGTACACAAAATTACACTCATGATGGTGTTGAGGTCGACGCGAGGCGGAGGGTAATACAACACGTAGAGCTGTAACGGTATTGTATGATACAGAAGGCGGCAAAAGAGAGGGTGGTTGCAGCGGAGAAACTCCAGAGGGGTGGTTCCGCGCCTGAGGTTGAGAATCGTGGAGGCTCGTAGTTGAGGTCTCACAGAGTGCCCGCGCTAGGCGGGAAAAAAGTGGCACCCCAAACCCGCCGGTCACCGTCTGGGGTAGCGCGAAGAGCTATCAGGCGTGTCAGAACAGTCGTTTTTCGAGTCGCAATAGCATACCAAGGCGCCTCAAGCGGTGCTAGGCAAGTGTACCCAAGCCTAGAGAGAGTGGTTGTATTGAGTATATGAAGTTTTAGCAAGAGTCTCAGATTCGTGCATTGCCACTTTTCGTTCAAGGGAGCTCATCGAATGCCAAGCACGCGGTAAACTAAACCATTCCTTACGGAGAAATCCCAAACCGCCAGACCGCGTTTATACCGAGTTCACGTGATGCTCGTCCTCACTTTCTGCTCATGCAATTTAGTGGCATGCGACAAGTTAGAATACATGCGTTTGTGCGCTAACATACAAACGTAGAACATGAAGTCTATTTGAACAGCGCCGAACAGCGCCTGAACAGCGCTCGAACAGCACACGGAACACGGGCTACAACACCACGTACCCGCCATGGTATTCTGTGTAGAACATTAGGTTGAGATAGTGTTGTTTCGGGAATAATGCTACCCCAAGATTGAGGATATGCATCACGTGAACTCGGTGCAAACCCGGTGCTCGCGGTTTGGGGATTTCTCCGAAAGGTTTCCGCGACCACGGCGAAGAAACTCCCCGCAAAGACCTCTCTAGGATTAAGAGGCAGGCTGATAATCGACCCCGCTGTTTGCGAAAGGACGTTGTTCACAGATCTCCGCCCACCTTACCCATATCTGGAATAGTAAACAAAGCTTGGTATGTCTTGGTGAAGCTTAGCATTGCTTGGTCCACTGGGAAAGGCTCAAGGACCATGCAAAAGGCGGCGATCATCATGCCGCAGAAGCTGGTGAGGAAGGTGGAGCTGGCCGATCTGATGGGTGTGGCCAATCGCATGAGATTAGCTCTGGCATTTCATGTGACGTTGTTTGCGCACGGCTAAGACGTTGAGCTCCGGCTTGGCGGATACCCTAGTAACACATCCTCATCCCGATTGAGAAGATATCTCGAAGCTGGGAAATATGGATATCTTCATGCTCCCGGATATAAGAGACAATGTCAATTGGTGGGATAATTCGAGAAGCGCAACCAAGCTTTGCACTCTGTTCCCTGCGTAAATATGGAATTCCGAGGGATTTAATCAAGCATCATCATGATGATGTATGCAGTTTCAAGGAGCATATTCATATATATATATAAACCTCTAAGAGACGTACCACCACTTTACCACACACAGCTTCATCAACAGCTATACGTGCAACCACTTCACATCCACATAATTCATTGATCATGGATCCCAACAACCCCAACCGCGAAACAAGGTCAACACCACAGTATGGCCTTTACCAGCGTGAAAACTTCTGGAAGAGCAATAATGGCGAAACCGTTCCTTTCAACACCGGTACGTCTCCCCTCAAGCCACTGAGCCGTCTCAAGCTCTCTTCCACATGCCCTACCTTGGCCATCCCCCAAAACCTTGCTTCCCATCCATTTTCCAGCTTCCTTCTCACACCCCCACAGACCCCGCCAAACTCGAGGCCCTCGCGAAAGACCACCTCTCCGAAAACGGCCGGCTCTACGCCTCATCCAACGCTGGACTCTCCCACACCCACACCGCGAATCGCCAAGCCTTCTACCGCCACCGCATCATCCCCCGCATGCTCGTTGACACCAACACGCGCGACACCAGCACCACCATCTTCGGCCACACCGTCTCCGCCCCCATCGGCTTCGCGCCCATCGGCATCAACAAGATCTACCACCCACTAGGCGAGCTCCCCGTCGCGAAAGTAGCGGGCGAGCTCGGCCTGCCCTATTGCCTGAGCACCGCGGGGTCGCAGCCTATCGAGGACGTGGCGAAGGCGAACGGGGACGGGCTGAGGTTTTTCCAGCTGTACATGCCGCATGACGATGAGCTGACGCGGTCGTTGTTGCATCGGGCGTTTGATGGCGGATTCAAGGCGTGTATCCTCACGCTGGACACGTGGCAGCTGGCCTGGCGCCACGACGATGTCGCCACGAGCAACTACGCATTCTACCACGGGATCGGCGCGGACTTGGGCTTGAGCGATCCGGTGTTCAAGAAGCGGTTGAGGGAGAAGGGAATCGATCCGGCCAAGCAGCCCAACGAGGCGGGCGCGTTGTGGATTGATAATGTCTGGCACGGGCGCGCCCATACGTGGGAGAAGGTTCAGTGGGTGATGGGCGTGTGGCGGGAGATTTCAGGGGGTTTGCCGTTCTGTCTAAAGGGGATTCAGAGTGTGGAGGATGCGAAGAAGTCCGTGGAGATTGGGTGTGAGGGGATTGTGGTGAGTAACCATGCTGGGAGGCAGGTTGATGGTGCCAGTAAGTTGAATATGAGTCTAAGGTATGAGGGTGAGGTGCTAACAGCGTTCAGTTGCGAGTCTAGATGCTTTGGAACAAATTGTAGACGGTTAGTGTGGACATATTCGCAAGCTTAAGACGCAGCATTGCTAATCGTCATTATTAGCCGTGGGGAACAAGACCTACATCATGTTCGACTCCGGCGTTAGAGGAGGCTCCGACGTATTCAAAGCCCTCGCACTCGGTGCCAAATTCGTCTTCGTTGGGCGTCTCTGGGTTTGGGGTCTCTCAATCATGGGAGAGACTGGAGTCCGGCATGTCATGAAGAGCTTGTTAGCTGAATTCGATATTCTGATGAATGTGGCCGGCTTCCAGAATATCGATCAGATTAACCGGAAGACACTCGGTATGCAGTCTTCTGTCCAAAATGGAATGCTGCAGGTGCTAATATTGATTAAGACTCTTTTGAGAAGAACTATCAGCTTCTTCCAGTGAAGTCAGCACTTTGAGATTAGTCTATGACGTACCCGAAACGTTGGGCTGATATTTCAAGTTTGTCTTCGACAAGTTTCGAAACGGAGTATTCTCCGACCTCTCCCGAGGTCTGAGTTGTCTGCCAAGATCTCTCCTTTAGATATCGTGCAGTAGATCAGCAATTGGAGAACATTGAAGACTGTAAATAGAGGACAACATTGTTAGAAAGCGCTTTTTGTTAGAACTTTTAGACTTACAAGGCAAAGGAATGTTATTGAAAATCCATTGGTCACGTGCCCTAGCAAATTGTTCTCACGTTTGTTGATACTGGAAGGAGAGGTCTCTTGTGTCACTGAGTCGAATTGTGTATATATCAAAAGGCTTCGCCCTTCAATGTTAGGGTGCCCACCTATACCTATCTCTATCGCTGACAAAACCAGGGGGTGCAAGGAGACAACTCCGCTATAACCAGACAGGATGCTGCAGGGGAGTATGATCAAGAGAAGCACCTCCCACCAAGATACTCGCATAGCGAGCAATACAAAACCGAGGGGGACAGGATTGAATTGAGAGAAAACACTAAGGGGAAGAAATCGACGTGGCTGCGTCCGGTATCATGGCATAATCCCCAAAAGTGTGACGCCGTAGACTGGCCGTTGTTCCTCATGACCCATCATCATCGTCAAACTTCCTCTTCTTCTTCTTCGACTTGTGGAGCCTCCATTTCGTAACGACCTTTCCCCGAGTGACATGAAACAATCCGTAAAGTTCGCCCTGCCGCATGCCTCGTGAGCTTGAAGAAACATGAAACCTTTTGTACTTGAGGGCAGTGGAAAGCGAGCCATGTGTTGGTGGTTCTACTTTTCACTCACACCCTCGACAATTTTCTCCGGAAGACGGCTATCGGTCGGAGAAATTGGCTTTGGCTCTTGGACTGTCTCTGACTTCTCAGTGCCGGTCGAAGAGGGAGAGTTGGAAGATTCGTTCGTCGATTTAGGACCCGGAGTCGCTTCGCGGATGCTTCGGACTGCGGCACCGCTGTGGCCAGAGCCAGCAATCGGTACTGAATCATGTGGGTTAACCTGATGATCCAAATCTTTGTCCTCCTCGTCATGATCAAACATCTCACTGTCCGCGGACTCACTCGTGATCTCGGTGCCATCTCCCAGAAGGATAATGCGACCGCCCAACCCACTGTTGGGACGGAAGCGATGGTCATAGTCCATATCGAGATCATCGGGACTGTCGTCAACGCGGTGGTGCACCCCTGGACCACGGAACTCCGCTGCACAAGGACAGAGACATTAGCCTTCCTGCCTTTTGAAAAAATCGTAAGAAATCGCAATTTCACATACCATACTCAGGGGGGGCACATGGCCCATCGCCCTCGGCTACTCTCGCGGCAACGTCCTTGTACCATTGCTCCTTTGTCTTGCCCTGGAGAAGACCAATGACAATCATGGTCATGTTATCGCAGCCAACGCCGCCAGTATCGCTGTTGGAGGCAAGACAGTTGTCCATCATGTTCTCGCATATGACAGACAGGTCCTGCTTCGCTACGATACCGCGTCGCACGAATTCGACCACAGCTTGGGAGGACTGGCAATCCCAGATACCTGATCGGAAGAGGTTAGTTGGTTTCGATGCCTCAGGAGAGAGTAACTTACCATCACACGCAATGACGAGGAATTCGTCGTCTTCGCAGAGCTGATGTGTGATTACGTCGGGGAACGCAGTGACGATTTGCTGCTCGGGGGGGAGGTCGGCGCTCTTCTTGAACTCAAAGTCACCAATAGCGCGGGAAAGTGCCAGATTGCCGTTCACACGGCCGAAGTCGACAAATCCACCGGCCGCCTGGATCCGTGCCTTTTCTCCTGCACATAATTAGTTTCAGGAGAATCCAAAGCTGGTGCCAAGCATACCTTCGTTCTGCGGCTTGTGGTCATGCGACAGTGCTTTTGCGCGGCCCTTCACGCCCAAGACGCTCCGAGAGTCACCAGAATTCGCCTGAGGTCATTAGCGGAGATCGTCTCGCATTGTCGAATGAACACGCACCACCCAAATTTTGTCCTTCGAGATGATGCCGACAGACGCCGTACATCCAGATACCTCCTCTTCGTACCTAGGATCTGCAGAGATGAGTCAGCTCTGTGAGGGCTTCGCGGAGGAATTTTCTTACCGGTAAGAATGGCTCGATCAGTGGCCAAGAAGCCGTCCTTCAGGGCTTGTTCAATGTCACCCTTTTTGAAGGCCTCCTGCTTCGCGACGATCTTGTGAAGGAATTCCCCAGTATAGATAGCCACCTTGTCACCTCCGTGTCCATCGTACACGCCGAAGAAGCTGAGCCGCTGGTCCAGAGGAGTCGAAGCTACCTTATTGCTTGTCTCAGCGCCGTCCACGTGCAAGTCGAGAACGGCGGCGTGCGCGTCCTCCATGCTGATACGCCAGCCCTGCATCGAAGAGACACCGTAAATGAGCGTTTCGCCCTCGCCATTGTCCGAATGCTGGAACAGGTCAAAGGTCAGCAGGATTCCATCGTGAAAATACTGGTTCTACGTTGCTCGCAAGGCAGCAGCCGTTGCTTGCTCGCAACGGCCGAGCGCCTGTAGCGGGGGCGTGGAGGCGCCGAGTTGGAACGACTTACCTTCTCGACCACAGGCTCAGAGAGAGTTTGCCCCATCCTGCTCACTTGCTAAGTGAGTTTTGTGAGGACGGGTTTGGAGAGCGAAGACGGAGTGTGAGTTGATTGCGCTGCGCGGGCATAGATTTGGGCCAGGTGATGGTGGGGTGCGGTTCCGGGGTTGAGAAGTAGGTCTGTGCCTTCGAAATGTATGTGGGATAGATGAGATCCGTTGTCCTCCTCAGATGGCGTTTCCTCAGCGGCGCAGGTGAGATATGGGTGGAGCAGAAGGGTGAGGGCAGTGTCGTGTGTTGTATGTAGGACGCAAAGAAGGCAGAGGCCGAGCGACAAATCGTCATGTCGCGTTAACCGAAAGGGGACGGGGTCAACCGCGCCACAGTTCCAGATTCACCGGTACACAGGGCATTCACTACCATAAACATCACAGCGGCTGGCTGCAGGGAGCCTTCTTGTCACTGTTGTATGGCCCACTACGACTCTGTGGAACACGCAGGGCCAAGCAGGCTGTCATAACGCTGCACTTCACTGCGCCGCAGCCAGAGCATAAAGCAGGCTGAGTCTGCTTTGTGGCTCTCAGGCAATATGAGGGCAAGAACAACCCATGTCGACGGCGAAAGCGCGTTGGGCGTTTTCTGATCCGTCTCAAGTGTGTCTAGATCCAGGCACAGGGCTTGCTTTAGAAAGATAGTGGCACCCCGGGGATGGCTGATAAGATATGAGGCATCTCTCGCGACTCTAATGAAGCTTTGTCTATGGGAGAAAGGGGTCTGCTGTCGTGGAAGGAGACCGATGTCAGAGAAGCTACATAGCATTCGGCCCTCGACGAGCAAAGGTCGAAGAATACCGTGAAATTGCTGCCTCGTATCTCACTTGGGCACTTATGTGTAGTCTTGAGAACAGCACTGCCCCAAACAAGGAGCACTCCGCATGTGTAGACATGCCTGGGCCAGTCAATCCCTTCCCGTGAATGTTGCTCCTGTCATCTGACTCAGAAGTGCACCACTGTCCAACAATTGGCGAGCCACATTGTGGAGAGCATTGGTGTCCCGCTGCGGGGGTTTCTAGCTAGGAATATGATTCGTGTTGACTGTCCATGCTTTGACGAGCGTTCTAAAACCTCCGACTCGTGCTCGACTTTGAGAATTGCCCCTCGTCCCTTGCAGAACACACCCGATGATGCTTTAAGATCATGACGTCTAGCCGTCGTTTCCCGTCTAGCAAATTGGCCATGAAGTCTTGAGAGCTAAGAGCTTGGAGCTTCTGTTGGGCCGTGATAGCTAGACCCCCTGGCTGGCTCTGGAGCTCCCCTCCACCATTGCCAACTCGTCCTCCTCTACGAGGTCTTCTGGGCCGACAATATAGTGAATCATCCGCGGACAGTTTGGTGGTTGATGGAGCGAGCCGATGTTGTTCATGAACTGGTACTTGGGTTGGGTGGAGTCTCTATCGGACGTTGACGGGCCTCTCCCCGCAACCTCATACCACCATTCTGTCACCACACAACGCAAACGCTGCCTTGGACTCTGCTCGGGGATATGAGCACCGGAGCCTCGAACTCGTTCCCTTCCGGTTCCTATCGACGCCCAGTCGATCTGAGATGCAACACGTCCGTCGAACGAAGCTGATTCGGAGATAGAGTCGTCGTCAAGCCGAACAACCACAACACGTCGCCTGTCCAATTCGAGGTGCAAGACACCCTTGTATGACGAATCGACACATTGGCATGGCTCCTCGAGTCTAGACAGGGGGCAGGCCAAGTACGAAGCCAACAACTGATACGAAGAGACACCTGTAAGGACAGTATCGCCGCCTAGCCTTCTTTTGCAGCAAGTGGATAGAGAAGATTTATTCTCGTTTTCAGGTTGGCAACTGGCCCTGAGTATTCGAGTCCATCTTGGCGCTTAGGGGTCGTCTCCTCCGACGTTCACACATACAACGGCGTCCGAAAGCCTTTGGGGGGGCAGACGCGAGGACATCTTCGATGCATGCAGGCTTGGGTCTATGCCCTCTGATTAGGGGATCCAGACAGCGTGGTAGAGCTGGTGATCGTCGTATTGGGCGCATTCGAACGCTATTACGTGTGCTAGAGGAATCAAGCAGACTAGTATCGATAAGGTAATTCGTTCCTTCTCGTCTAATTTTGTGGGACAGCATTGAGGCTACAGCGGAAGTAATTAAGCAAAGAAGCTTCCAAAGAGATTCAAGAGGGTGTTATCGACACAACAACGATCAATCGATGTCAGAAATCAGATTAGCTATGAAGAAGTTACGAGTGGACTTGAAGCAAAAGCATTGGCAACTGAAAGGAAAGGAAAGAAAGGAAGAAAAGGTACAACGGACGGCAATACGAGACGAAAGCGACAGATTCAGGGCTTTCACATGAAGCAAAGAAATACGAGGAAGTAATGGACGGTTTCAGCCCGATGATAGCCAACTATGGCCATTGAAAACAACAGACAAGAAACAGTAAGGGAGAAGAGCTCGAGAATACCTCTTACCATGGATATTTTGAGGTTCCATACGATTTGTGGTTCAATATAGAGACCAGTCGCCTCTCGTTCAATGATGCGCTCCCAGGGCGGCAATAACCTCACAGATCGAGGTAATTGAACCACGGATGAGAATAAACCAAAGATATCCCGTTCAAAGTCGACAAGGATGCCCCAAATTGAGCCATGGTTCTCCTTCTTCCAGACTTATACGCTGTCGCGAGTTCAGTACGACTTCCGGCATGCTTCGAACTTTCTTTTCCATCAAATTTCCAATGGAACATCTCTTTCAAATCCGCTGAGTTTGTTGCAATCTTTTTTCCGCTTCAATCAAGCATACAGTTCCTTTTTCTTCCTTCATTTTGTTCTTCGAAAGAGGAGCCCCGGCTATCAGCCAATCATCTGAGCCCGTCCGAAGCGTTTCGGAACGTCCTTGCTAGCTTTCTTTGCTCGGCGTTACCCTTTTTCGATATTCGTCTCTGTCTGTTTATGCAGTTTCCGCACGGAGCTCTGGTCCTTGTGGTCCAGTGTACTCGAATGCGCTAGGGCTGTATACGCACGGCAACCTACCCTCAAGGACGATTCAGACCTCGATCCTCCTATTTCTTTACTCTTTATCCGGCTTCTTTAGAGACACGCTGTTCCGTGGCTACCTTGTCCAATATGCCGTCTGTCTCTGTCCCTCAAAGCGCATTTCTGTAAGATCAAACTTGAGCCTTGGTGTAGTATTGGGTGTACCGGTGCTCGCCTTACTGCGCCTCGTATCGGCTTTCTCCAACGCAAAGTTCCCTGCTATTGAGAGACATCTGGCCAAACTGCGTGGTCTCATGAGCTGGTCGCACTCGCAGACAGGCCTTGTCGGTACAGCTTGCGGAAGCTGCACGCGTAGCAAAAAGTATCGCGTATGTGACTAGCCGTAGCCGTTTGATGCGCGACAAGCAGTGTGTTCCCTCCAGCCTGGCAGCGGCGTCGTCGCGTTGTGGTTATGGTATCTTGTCTTTAGATGCCTATTCCGCCGCTTCCATGTCTGCGATCGAACCGATATGCACAAGGGCTGTGTATATCCGCTCACCTAGGTATGGCGCCGCTGCATCCAACCATCTCGATGCGTGGTCATTGGTGGTGGGTCGTCGGGGGCCTTGAGAGGATGGTTGTCGGCAGGCTGCCTCCTCCTTGGTGGGCTTCGACGCCTTGGAGGCTTCATTCTGTTTTGGTACGGAGGCTGATACTACTGCTGCTGCTGCCGTTCGGTGTGCTTGGCCTTGCTCTCGTCGTGTGTCTCTGGTGTTTTGGGGCGCTCGTTGGTCCCGCGAAACTGCTGGAAGAGCTGCAGTCAAAGGAGGATGTTTGGCTGCTCCGTCAACACCACAGACGCGACCTGATCAGCCTCATGGCTCTATCAGTGCCTCATGGACCGTACAGGAGACGCAGATCCGTGCATAAGGTAGGCAAGCTGGTCACTTCGGCTGCTAGAAGCATCGCCTCCGCCGCCGCAGAGTGATACCACCCAGAGCCTGAGCCCTCTGATGGCAAGCAGTACATCACGTTCACGAGCAAAAGAGCATCATTATGGACTGCGCAGCGGTTTGTTTCTACGAACAGCTTCGCATATCCAGTCTTATCGTGCATTGTTGGCTATCTTGTTACTGTTTCTCGAGCTCTCGTGCTCAGAGGCTAGCCTCTTCACCACCACAGCACGATACAGCTCTACAGCTTAAGTCTTACGATGCATCGTTGGCTGTTCTGCTATTAGTCCTAAGACTCCCTTCCTTAGTAGCTACCCCTTGACGCCTGCTCGAGGATCCCGAGGCCAGGCAATCTAGTCTGATTCGGCGTCGGTCCACAAGCCCCCTGGGAGTCACGATAGAGTTGCGAAGCCGCCCCAACCGGTTCTCATCGGCCTCAACGATGCCGTTATGCCGGCCTGATTCTCCGCACTGGGGATTAAAAGGCCCTCTCCTAACCTCCTAAATCCCGCCGCAGAACCAACCGCATCACCGCAACGTCGAATCCCTCTGAGTATCCACAAGACCTCAAAAGACGTTCCAACACCTCACGCGCACGAGCCTAATTCGCAAACCCACATAATCAACATCATAATACGGCCTTCAAATCGGCCATGACTTCCACCACCGCTGCCGTCGCTCCCACCGCCGCCATGCGTCCCTCGAGGGTGCCTCTGCTGCGCGTGCCCCGGCTGGCAAGCCTCCTCTGGGCAGAGATCCTGGTGCGGGGTGGAGAGGAATTGGGCGGAGATGAGACGGGGGCTGGAGGCGCTGGAGAAGCTGCGGGAGCCGGTGGGGTGGGAGGGGGACCTGGGGGCGTAGTCGGAGGAGGCGGAGGTAATATTGACTCTCAAATCTAATTCTTCGGACGCTAACGTGTAAATCAGATCCGAAGAGGGGAGAATTGGGCTGGTGCGAGTGCTGCTGGGGGCGCTGCTTCGCGGCCAATCTGGCGTGAGGGGATGGAGGGGATGAGGACTGGGGGGGAGCACCACCAACTTTGACGCAAGACAAAGACGCCCGGGCTGGCCCCGTGGTGGTCGAGACGACGAGAGCAGAGCAATAAAATCTGGTGGTTTTTTGGGGGCTTGCGGTTTGATGTTCCTGAATCATAATGTGAAATGAGTGCAGCGTGGCACTACTCTGTCAATCGGCTCAAACCTGAAGTCTTACGTATTAAGCGTTGGTATCATGACACTTACTTCATTGATTTAACGTAGTAGTAAAAGCCCTATGGTACCCCTCGGCCTTCGTAATCCCGAGGAGGTGGATGTAACGCCCGAGAGGCCGTGAATTAGAAGGAGATGACTCGTCTGAATGAACGCTGTGAAAGGGTATATAAAAACACAAGGCCGTAAATCTCGTTCAATTCTAGACCACACATATCGAGCGTTGATATCGTAGCGCTTGCTACACCGTTTTGACGTACCTGTAAAGGCTCACGATGCCCCAAGACCTTTGGCTTTTGGTAGAGGCGGATGTCATGTCCGAGAAGCGTAAATCAGAACGAGAGAAATGGGACGCCAAACATAGAGCCGTGTGGATCGAGCAATAGCATTGTGTTGCTTACCGCATTAGTTTGACGTACTAGTAAAAGAGTCGTGGTCCCCCTAGACCTTCGAATTTCGGTGGAGGTAGATGTCACAACACCGGGGCCGTGAATTAGAGCGAAGGAACTAGACGCTAAACTTTAGCAGTATATAGATCAAGTCTTAATATTGTAATAGTTGCTATATTGTTTGGCGCATCATTAAAAGGCGGGCAGCTACACCTAGGCCTTGCACCATTTAAGGGGGTGGATGTCAAATCCAAGAGGTCGTGAAACGGAAGAAGGGCATGGGTCCTTGATGCAGACCTACTTATTCCTGTCTATCTGTCTGGAGTGCTTCATCCATAACCAAGACACCATGGCAAATTGTTGCATCGTATATTGCCCTGACTTTCGATTCAAGCGTAAGATGTACTTGCCACCATCCGAAAGACTCTCACGCTTCATCCATCATAATCACATGATGTAAAGGTCGCTACAGCGTATGTCGGCCCAGCTCTTCACAGGTCTCACAGTCTTACCTAGGTACCTCTTTGGTAAAGAGGAGGCTTCGAGTCGAGATGTGAGGTCTGCCTCGGCAAGGCGTTTGGATGTCGTTCATTCTAAGGGGGTTCCGAGTCTAGAACCCCGCTACAGAATATCTCTACCGCGGTTGAGCTAGTGCACTAGTGCCCATTGGCCCTAACGACTTCGAAAGTCATCACCGACGCTTTCTCAAACATCATTCTTATTACTTTCTTCTTTTTTGAGCTTCTCACATAAAATGACTCCAAATCCGCCTTGGGTGCAAGCATTGAAGCCTGCGGGCCCTCAGGGACACGAGCTTCTTCAATTAGAGCGCGACAAATCCTCTGTACCAGTGGCGAAGCTCTCAGAATTTCTATTTACGAAAGAAGCCATCGAACGGAAGCGTCGGGTTCTCAAAGTTCTTGAGTCTGAGAAGGTGTTCAACAAGAACCAGAACTACTTTGCCGGACGGGTCGATCGCTTTGAGACAGCTTTGGCCAGAGCCAAAAGACTGCGTCAATTGAAGGTCCAGCATGGCTGGAATCAGGAAGATTCCATTGTTGCAAACGATCTCATCAGCGAGCCGGGACCTTATGGATTGCATGAGTCTATGTTCTTGGTGAGACTAAGCTGGGGTAACGGTCATCGACGTTTCTTACCTCTTAACAGATCACCCTGCGGGACCAAGGTACTCCCGAGCAGCACGAGCTGTTCTTGAAGAAGGCAGAGAATTATCAGATCATTGGCTGTTACGCTCAAACAGAGCTCGGCCATGGCTCAAATGTTCGCGGTTTAGAGACGACGTACGTTCTTACATTCCACATTGAAGATTCAAAATCACAAAGCTGATTGACATCAACCAGTGCAACTTGGAGTCCGGAAGACAAGACGTTTATAATCCATTCCCCTCATCTAACAGCAAGTAAGTGGTGGATTGGGTCACTAGGCCGTACAGCGAACTACGCTGTTGTTATGGCACAATTGATCATCGATGGCAAACCTTATGGGCCCCATCCTTTCGTCGTGCAAGTTCGAAACCTGAAGACCCATGAGCCATTGGAGAACGTACACGTTGGTGACATTGGACCGAAATTCGGATACAACACCATGGATAATGGTTTCCTTCTATTCAATCACGTCAAAATCCCGCATGTCAATATGCTGGCTCGGTGAGTAGCTTTCTGATGAGGGTGATCCATTCTCTAATAATCATCCCAGGTTTTCGAGCGTTGATCTATCGACAAACAAGTATGTCCGGCCAATGTCGGCGTCCCTGGTATACGGCACTCTCACATGGGTACGATCCCACATAGTGCTCCAGAGCGGCTCTGTCCTGGCCCGAGGAGTGACGATGGCAACAAGATACTGCGCTATCAGACGCCAATTCCAGGATCGCGACGCTCCGCAATCGGAGAAAGGAGAAACTGCCGTTCTCAATTATACAATGGTTCAAGTTCGGTTACTTCCCCTCCTGGCAGCTACCTTTGCTCTTCATTTCACAGGCCAAGGTATGATGAGGTTCTACGCGGAGAGCCAGAAGAAGATCCATGGAAATGCCAACACAGCATCTGCTGACCGGGGTGCCGGTCCTGAGGAAACGCATGCTGGAAGCGACTCTCTCGCCGATTTACATGCAGCTTCATGTGGACTGAAATCCTTGGCTAGTTCGATTGCCGCGGAAGGTCTTGAGGTTTGCCGGAGAGCTTGCGGAGGTCATGGATATAGCAGCTTCAGTGGCATTGGGCCATGGTATGCCGACTATCTTCCGACCACGACCTGGGAGGGTGATAATTATATGTTATCGCAACAAGTTGCACGTTATGTAAGTGTCTTCATTTAGTTTCTCGGGCCCGGTCCTTTAATGCGATTTTCTAGCTCTTGAAATCAGCTCGCTCAGTCAAGAAAGGAGAGAAGCCGACCAACGATACAACTCAAATTCTGACTGAGTTTCTTGCACGGTCTGATATGGGCGCTGCTTTCGATATCATCGGCAAGGACGAAGATTTGGTTGCTGCTTTTGCGTGGCGAACGGCGTACCTTACTTTCGAAGCCTACAAACACCGAGACGAAGAGAAGAAAGCCTGGAACGATCTTCTCGTCGACTTCTACAGGCTGAGCAAGGCCCACTCACAGTATCTCGTTGTGAAGAACTTCTATGAAGCCCTCCAGTCGCCATCTACAACAGATGTTTTGAATGAAGAGACCCGTACCGTCCTCCACAAGCTGTTCCGCTTGTTTGCTTTGAACACACTAGAGCAGGAAAGCTCTGAGTTCTACCAGTCAGGAGCAACTACCGTACGGCAGATCATCCTCGCGCGAACCAACACGGTCATGAAACTCCTCAAGGAGATCCGGCCACATGCTGTTCGACTAGTCGATTCCTGGGACTTCCCCGACTGGCAATTGGACTCAAGCCTCGGTAGGTACGACGGCAAAGTATACGAGGACCTATTCCACAGAGCGTCCGAACTAAACCCTCTCAACGCTATAACGGTCGATCCATACCCCGAGAGTAGTGTGTTGTTCAAGAACGACAAGAGTCGAGACTTCAAGAGTAAGCTTTGAAGCTGTACGATGACGATAGGAGGTGTGCTTGGCTTTGTACATATTCGGTTCGAACATACATTCTCGGGTTGAATACGATACAATTTCCGGTGTAGACAACGTAGAGGCTACTATAAGCGCGCTATTTTCAATACTTAAGTATCAGCCTTGCAAGGTTGAATTGCCACGTCAATCATTCTCAGCTCGAAAGCTTTGCCTTGGCATTCTCGTCATGCCCCGCATTCCACACTGATCGCGTGCGAAATACGATGGGTTCTAAGAATAATTCAGGTAAACTCTGATTGTCAGGCACTGGGAGAGCACGGACAACAGTCCTAAATTAGCCTCGATAGATGTATAAATCCAAGCTTGGTGCTGGCCTCACCGTGACCTAGCACTGACCACTACCACTATGGCTGCAGCTTCACCTGACTACAACCTCCAAGACCTCGTGAACAGAGATATCAACGAGCTCATTGACAGTGCCGTTGTCGAAGATGTCCTCTCCAGAGACCCCTTCATCCCCGTCCCTGGCGTTCTCAACTTCCGTGACCTCGGCGTCTACGGTGCCCCTCATATCCGCCGCAACCTCGTCTATCGCTCCGGTGGGCTCAGCAACCTCGGCGATCAGAGCAAAGCTGTTCTAGCGAAGGATCTAGGCATCACTTTGATATTGAATCTGCGCTCGGAAACGGAAACAAGAATGCATCCTGAGCCGGATATTGACGGCATCGAGGTTGTCAAGATTCCGAGCACGGAGGCACCGCAGCTTATTAAACTGGATGACTTTATGGGGGAGGATGGAAGGAAGGGTTACCTGAAAATATATGCGGAGATCATGGATATACATAGACCGAGTATTCGGAGGGCTCTGGAGCATTTGAGGGATGGGAAGGGCGGACTGCTTTTTCATTGCTTTGGTAAGTTCTAGGAGGCTCCTGGTGTTTGTCTCTGGTGCTTCTGAATCTTCTTCTATGCTGTTCTGAGGCTGTTGTGAGTCGGCTGAAGCAAGGCTGACCACTATTAGCTGGTAAGGACCGCACTGGTGTGCTGGCAGCTGTCATCATGGGTCTGGCAGGGTGTTCGGACGACCAGATCGCAAACGATTACGCGATGACTCGCGTGGGAATCGAGCCGCATCGTGAGGCTTTGCTTGGCATGCTGATGCAATGGAACAAGAGCTGGACCATGGAGACGCCTGGTATGCATGAGTTCTCGCAAATCAAGGGCGCAAACATCAAGGCAGTACTGGAAATAGTGCAAGGGAAGTACGGCGGCATGGAAGGCTACGTGAAAAAGGATCTGGGATTTTCTGATGAGGATATTCAGAAAATCATCGCGAACTTGAATGGATGAAAAATGAGGATGGAGTTGATAGAGATACCCCTGGTGCATCACGTGTAAAATTGCAGCGTTTCCCCACCTCTCCTCGTGCAACTTACGTGTATGATGACAACACTCCACTCGAGATTAATGTGAGTCGTCTGGACATACGACGAAGCTATTTAGCATCTCACCGTGTCCATTCAGCATGTCCCTTGTGGCTCCTGCGCTCGCACCGGGTTGTGGCGCCAGCACCCCCAGCCCCGTCGTTTATTCACCAGCACTTTCCGGGTAATCCGCCCTGTTTTCCAGCCATCTTTTCTACTACGTTTTCCCTTGACTTGAGCAGACGTCTGCATGTTAGTGCGACACAGTTCTTAGATCCAGCATTCTAGAAGCCGCAAATCGCCTCCGATGCCGACCTTATTCAACCTCCTATCACTCCCGAGCGCCCTTCTCCTACTCACGATATCCCCTTCGCTAGCCGCTGTAGAGACACAATGGCCACACAATCTGCCGAAACATATGAAATACTTTCCAGAGGATGAAGTCCATGTCAAGAGGGGTTTGCAAATCCAGGAGCGGCTGGCATGGGAAACACCTGTTGGAGTAAAGAAGATGAGCACGGATGAGGGGGAAATGTTCATGTTTGACAATTGGATATTCCAAGGCGATCAAGAAGCTAAGGAACTGCTGGGACGCGCCGGACCGGATCATGCTTCACAGCACAAACAGCCAGATGAGCTAGGAGACCAAAGTGCGAACATTTCCACACTCATCCAACCTCTCTCGCCATTGCGACCGCATTCCGAACAGACAGGTCTCCGCGACTCGTATGCAAGATTTGCTATACGCAGCCTCCTCATGAACCGCGGATTTAAGTGCCCCGAGGGAACGAACAATTGCTCCTCGATCAATCAGCCAGACAGCTGCTGCTCCACATCCGATGAATGCATCACGATTCCAGATAATGGCTATGGTCCTGTCGGGTGCTGTCCGCAAGGCCAGAACTGTGTAGGTGCCATCTCATGCGATACTGCGCAGGGGTATACAAGCTGTCCTGACAGCCCCAATGGTGGCTGCTGCTTGCCTGGTTATAGCTGTCAAGATGTCGGATGTAAGTCTCTCCCGAGAGTGGATGTAAATTCTGAAGATGCTAATATCTGGGATAGGCATTGCGGTTGCCACCTCTACTGCCATTGTATTACCATCCTCGTCGTCTACTGTCTCAAGCCCAGCTTCGTCTGTTATCCCAAGTTCGTCTTCGTCTGCAGTCATCTCTTCAGCGGCATCCTCCAAAAGCACCGCTATAGTGGTAGTACCGACCTCTCTATCATCGTCTTCCACCTACACATGTAGCTCAGGGTGGTTCACGTGCGCAGCTAGTTTGGGCGGTGGTTGCTGTCAGAATGGACGCCAATGCGGTTCAGGAATCATATGCTCTGGGACGGATTCCGCAACTAGGACGAGCAGCAGTATGGTTCCATCAGCCCCTGTTCGCCCGACCAGTAACTCTGGTTCTGATGTCACAACTACAACCATCACTGGTCCCTCGGTCTGCCCAACCGGGTTCTACGTATGCAGTGCCTACTACCCAAGTGGGTGCTGCAGAGTTGGCATGGACTGCCATACTACTGGCTCATGCATCCAGACCGCCAGTGTGAGTGTCATCGTGAGCGATGGCATTACTATTGTAGCTCCTACGGGCGCGAGCGTGGCCACGACTGCCAGAGGTCAGGGAGGCTCGTGTCCCAGTGGTTGGTATAGCTGTGCCGCCAATCTTGGGGGCAATTGTTGTCTTAAGTAAGGGGGCTCATAACTATCTTTTGATCTACTGTTGGAATGAAGCTGACTTAATGGTGTATAGTGGATACTCTTGCGGTGCTCAGTGCACAGCTACAGGAACAGCCGGAGGCCAGAGCCAAGTCGTGGGCAAGGTTGCCCCAAGTTCCGCGAGTGTCATTAACAGCATTTGGATATGGACCATGGCTTTGGCTGCCATCGTTACGGGCATTTTAACGATTCTTCTATAAAGAGCCAGGATACTAAATCCCCTTTTGCATGTAATACCAAACAGCACAGACGCCTGCTCCGCCCACAGCGAGAATCTTCGTCAAATTCCATGCCGCTCCTCTCATCGAGCCCTGTAACCAGTCTTCGTGAACCGCTTTGAATTGTTCAGCCTCAAAAAGCCGCGGAAACGGAACATCTGGCACATCAACCTCTAGCAATTGACACAGTGGGTCCCAGCCTTGCTTCACATTGAACACCAGTAAATTCGAAGGTGGCACCAGTCGATGAACCGCTTCATTCCGCTTCTCGTAGTACTGCCGGCCCTCCTCTGGGATTCGACCCAGACTAGTGTACCGGACCATACACCGGTGCATGATATCCAGATATCCAGATAACCAAACGGCATCTTTGGTCTCAGCCACATAACCGCGCGCCAGAGAAGCGTAGGGGTCACGTAATCGTGCTTCAGAAACGGCCAAATAGTCGTCGAGTACGAGCGATACCAGTCCTAAACACTATCACGCAGCGTTAGAATGACTTTCGCGTCCGGGTACGTTGTGACCAGCTCTTCGGCGAAGATGTGGCATGGCGTGTCGGTCAGAGCGGAGCAGTGCCCGAGAAGAGCATCCCAATCGGATTTTGTGAATGGTGGGGAGGTGTCGGGCTCGAATTTGGCCTGGAAGGCTCGCTCCCATTGAGGTGTTTGGAGTGGGTTCTCGAAGAGGTGCATGAAGTGGAATACTTCGTCGTGGCCGAGAATTTTTAGGGCTGCGCGCATGGAAGAGGTGCCTGTGCGCGACTGGCCGAGCACGAGGACGCGCAGTGGGACGGCGCGTTGGGAGGGAGGCTGATTCTTGGGGTCGGCCATGATGCCTATGTCTTTGAGCGCCAGGTCTTTTTAACAAGACGTTTGGGCGGCCTTAAAGGAAACTCAAATTGACAAAGTTCAAGCAGCGTTCTAGCGCTTAATAGGGATACATCATGCAGGTGGGTCATGACAGCAAGTGCCTACATCTAGTGCTTATCTAAGAAGACGAATAGCACACCAAGGTCTCAATCATCCAATGCTTATGGGGCTGTGATTGAACTAAAAGGTTAGGGCTGATGCTAGAAGTTTGGTACCCGAGAATATGAAGGCTAATATCGGGCCGACGAATGCGTATGGCACATCGCGTATTGCCTACATGCGTATCAGAGTTGCGGTGTGAATGCCACTTCATTCCATTTCCTATCATCATTGGATCGTGAATCCACCTCTCTTTGGTATCATATCCCACTCGGGTCTTTTTCCTATCTTCGACAAGTCACAGCTCGCTGAAAGCCTCGTCATCAGCACCATCACTCCTAAACGTCTGATGCAATGCCCTCTCCCTCGTCCAAATATTCATCCCCAGCTTCGTTCCGCTCGTCACCGGCAACCCCGCATGCACCACCCTCTTATCCCCCCTCCCATCCTTCAGCAAATTCACCCAAAACACCGCATTTCGCGGCACAGGCCTAAACGTCACCCCGGCCTCCCACGGCTCGTCACAGTTCACAAACTTACACCACCGCTCGTCCACCGGCGCATCCAGCAGCGGGAAGTTCGTTCCACCGCCCGTGATATCGCTGCTTGCTGCGACGTACACGAAGAAGCTGGATTGCCGGTTCCCGCCGTACGCATCGCTGGTTTGCGAGGCGGCTTCGAACCAGTCGGTGTGCGCGTGGTACTCTTCGCCGAGGCCGTAGGTGACGAGCTGGAGGGGCTCAAGGTGGGAGCGGGGTGTGTCGAAGCCTTGGAAGGAGAGGGCGCGGGATTCGATGCAGCGGATGATGGGGTCGCTGGCGAGGCTGGTAGAGCGGGAGGTGCGGGTTGAGGCGTTTAGTTGGTGGCCGTGAGAATCGGCGACTTCGGATTTGGTGAATTTGGATTTGCTGGGAAGTTGTTAGAATGGAGAGGGTTTGATGTTTGACGGAATGCCTACGTGGTTCTCTCGAGATAGTCTGCCTCCTCCGCGGTGAGAAAGTTGGGAATGTATATCACCAGTGGGTCTTGCGAGAAGAGGAGGACTTTGTATGCATGATCTGGGCATCCGGAATCTTTCGCTGATGTGCTTCCAGCAAGCAATATCAGAGAAAATATGGTCGTGAGCACTATTGCTGCCGCTGTGTGAGCTGTATTATACATATGTGGCATTTTGGATGAAGATGCTCCAACGTCCTCTAGCGATTTCTCTTCTTATGAGATCACTGGGAAGCTGACGTTTTATTATGCTAAATCATTATCCTAGCGCGTATGCAGGTCCTCGAACTCCACTCGCTTCGCGATGCGACAGGTAGGCAGGGGATGGAACATTCGGGTTGCAGATGAAACGCTTTAGAAATCCCATCTGATACCCAAAGCTGCAAGGGTCGGTGTTTGATCTCCACCGGGTATTTTCGAGCATTCAAACACCCCGAGTCATCTGGGAAAACTTTCCGCTTCATTTTCGTTGCGTGTTTGCGCTCTCAAGAAAGTTGACACTTCCCCGCGGTTTCTACATTGATTCTCGGACGACCCGAATGCAGCGAGCTGGGATACCTAGGTCTTCTTTCATAATGATATCCATAATTAGTGTGTTATGGCTCTCCGTTTTAGTCTCTTGCTCGACACTGGAAAACGTCTCTTCGAACGGCTTCCAGAGAGTCATTCGCGAAAATAGCATAGTGCTAGCAGCTTGTGAGTGAAATAATTGTCCGACAAGATACCATAACTTGGAGGATAGGTTGCGCTAATTGGCTGCAGTCACTTCCGTAAGTATAACTCCATCACACCTTAAACAGAACGGCACTAAGCTGATGCTACTTTCTGTAGAAAGCAGTGTAAGTTCTACTGAAGACTGAAAATCGCCTCTTCCCATAGCTGACATCGCTAGAAAACTTACTGAATCTTTTCACAATGAATTTGAGCAAGCAGCTGCCACCCTTACTTCGCCTCTAGTGATAGTCGATTGCGCCCAGGAGTTTGACTTGTGTCGCGAGTACGACGTAAACGCCTATCCAGCTGTCAGGCTTTTTCGCGGATCAAATGAGACTAGCACATACCGGGGTCCTAGGAAAGCTTCCGCGTATGTGTAACCGTGCAAAGTTGATTTCGAGTACTGATACAGCCCAGGATCATTTCATACATGATCAAGGAGCAGCTGCCACCAATTACCCATGTGGATGAGGATAGCATTGCGGAATTTCGAGAGATTGACGATGTGGTTGTCGTGGCATATCTCGATCCAGAAGATGCAGAGCTCATAGACATCTTTAGCACATATGCCAAAGAACACCACGATGAGATCGTCTTTGGCATTGCGACTGAGGCTCGGCTTGCGGAGATGAATGACCTTCCGGTCCCGTCAGTAACTGTATTCAAGATTCGCGAAGGCGACAACACGGCCATGAACGGTCGCTTCGACCAAGATTCCCTAGAGAAGTTCCTCGCTACTGCAACGCCATCTGTGATCGGGGAGATTACGAAGAGAAACATCGACGTCTATATGAGCGTGAGTTCTGTAGAAGCCTTACACACCATATAGGGACTGACACAGGTTCGATATAGGCCAGAAAACCTATCGCCTACATCTTCGCATCCAGTGAGGATGAGAAGGTGGATCTGCGCCGTGAGCTCACTCCCGTCGCGAAGAAGTATGGCCAGTATATGGCTTTTGGTCTCATCGATACTGCTGAGTATAGCCATATGGCCACGAATATGGATTTGCGCCCGGGCATCTTCCCGGCATTTGTTATTCATGATGTGAGGACCAACGACGTGTTTCCCCTCGATCAGCGAAAGACGGTCACTGCGGCTGCAATCGAGGGACTGATTATGGATATGGCGCAAGGAAAAATTAAACCAGGTCCAGTCACAGATGATACGCTGCTTCAAGAGGATTCATTTGACGTGGATGAGGTGTATCAGTCAGATACTGGGACTGGTGGGGATGACGATGGATTGGATGATGAAAAAAATCCTGCGAAAAAGCATGATGAATTGTAGGACGTGGTGCGATTTCTTGAAGCTCTACCATAGCTACTGTACGACAGTTCCCTTCTCGAGACTGAGCGAAATCGGCGTTCCGAAGTGAATATCACGACTGGCGCCGGGTGACTGGTCTCGGTACCAATACGTTCTTACTCCATCTCGTTCAACGCGAGCTTCCTATGGCTGAAGTCTGGGCATAGCCAAACCCCTACCCTTCCTACACCATAATCTCGATCTCAGTAGCCACCACCAGCGAGGCCGAGTTCGAGTCTTGGAGCTACTGATAAATTGTGAGACCACTCTATACAGCGGCAGAACGTTGTACATGAATCGGAATTCTGGTTGATTGCTCTAGATTTCTGGTGGAGAATGTCCGGATATCTATCACACGATGCAATTCAGTCCAGATGCTTCTCATAGAGATTTGGAGATCTTCTTCTCGTGGGATAGGGATAAGCTATAACTGAATGAAATGACTATGCTGCGCGGGTTTAGCGAGTTGCGTGTGTGATGATAGCGTTTATGCTGTCTTATAACTGTGAGGATATGTGAACATGATATAATAACTTTGACGCCGTGAATTTGAACGGACACGATTTATCGATTTAATACTATTTAAAACGCTCTCCTCTTAACTTCGAGGCGGGTGTGCGACAGCTTGCTTGGGCTACGACGGTGATTGAGTGGCCTCGTGAGAATGGGTACGCTGGACACAGGATGTAAGGACTTCGATACCCTGGATTAGACCGAACGCGATATAGCTATCTAACTCTACTAGGATCTCTCTACTCTTGACATTGAGGCGTGTCTGCGTCCAAGTTGCATATGATATGACGGCGTTTAAGTGGCTTCATGGAGGTGAGTGACTTGTACACGTGATGTAAAGAATTCCAGACCGTGATCCGTACTTCAATTGTGTATCTAGCCTACAGCGGCATCCGTTTTACCGCGCTTCGGTTTCATATCCCCTACTGAATGTAAATACTAGCTTACCCATATGATCATCTTGAGGGGCTGTCTTACCTATTGAGGAAGTATCCAATCAGTGGTGACTTGAGCTTACAGCTTCTTGACTAAGTACTGTACGTGACGGTAGAATGCGTAGGTGCAAAAGGCGGGCAAGCTACTTGTGCAGGTTGAACTTCCGACGTGGTATCCATAGCGGTCGTTTGCATGCCTTCGGGGCTACTCTCATAGGCCACTTCCGTTCCAACGCCTTGTTGGCGACTGAAGCAGAAACATTGCTCCCTATCCAGTAGAGCAACAGGGCAGCGGGTGCGTCCCATAGTATTGGACCCATGCAAACAGCAAGCACTAACAGAGGACGGGTCATTCTTGACTCCACATCTCGCGAACCACTCCAGATGTTGTAAAAGGTAAGACCAGATATGACGAAGGGCAGGCAGTGCAGCGGATCTGCGACGGTCAGGTCTGGAAACCAGAGTATGCCTCCATCCGCGAGACTGGGCTCCAGGTATTGGCTAACTTCGACGCTCGTGGCTATCTCCCCGGACTGGATTACAGAAGTGTCCTCTGTCGATATGGGCGCGCCCGTTAGAGAGTCTCTTGTGCCATTTACAGCATTTCCTATGGCACTCAAAATATTTGCTATACCATTGGTCACCATCCCAAGGAGACCATTGCCAATTCCAAGCTTCTGTCGAAGGGCTTCCGCCATAATCAAGAAAACAGGAAGCTGGGTGATGATTGGGATAAAGCTATACCCTAAGCTAATCCGCCATCGTTTTTGCTGGCCATGGACAACGTTTTGCTGCCATTTACGGATCTGGTCGTAGAGGATTGTTACGTTTTTCCGTTCTTGGCGAGCTGCTACTGTCTGTAAATTTCTGAGGGCTATGGCTGTCGCAGCTGACGCGAGGGGCTGGACATCGGCTCTCCGCTGTTTGGCTTTGAGTGCCCAGTAGGAAATTGGGCTTAGGATAAAGACCCGCACAAACAGCGCACTTGCTGGAATTGCACAAGCCCAGGGAAGGCCTAGAGAGTGCATGCCATTGTAAAGGAGATGGGCGTCGCTTGTAAGGAGGTCGACGAGGGGGCCGTGGCAAGGTGATGATGGATGGAAAGCTCGCTGTCGGGGGCGGCGAAGGAGATGTTGGGGAGATTTGAGCAAATGGCAGCTTGGCCGCACCGCAGTTCGACACGTGAGCATTGAGGTGACGGGGCGAATATTCGAAGGACCGGAAAGGAGGGACTGTGGTAAAGAGGGATGCATCTAGTAAAGAGGGATGCTTCTAGCCGCAACAGAGCTTCAGGGCTTTCATGGGCACTTCTCTCCCGACCTCCGCAAAGGCGGTGAAGTTCAAGGCACGTGACCCTAGAACGACCACCACTCACGCCCGCGAATAGGCACGATACTTTGGCGACGTCTGGAGTCCCATGGCAGCTGCACTTGCTTTTCCCTCGTCTTGATGTCCCCGTGTTGTAGCCATGAATCTCTCGTTTCTGTTCCTCTTACTGAGCATTCCTGTAGTTCTGGCCTATTTCTTCGGCCTATATATCCTGGGCTCGCTAGGACAGGTGGTGGGCTACTACCTCCGACGAGCTTCCCGCACCCGCAAAGAGCTCTTGCTAGCTAGGGTGCAGACTGAGCAGCGGGCCTACGCTTCTACTCATCCCAAAAGAGCTCCGGCCAACGACGAGGACGGTTGGGAGGAAGTAGAGGGGTATGCTGCCGGTACGGCCGCCAACGGAGCGAAAGCGGGCGAGGACTGGAAAGGTATCATAGGATTCTTTCACCCTTTCTGGTGAGCATTGGATCCTGGGTCTACAGCATGAGTACGGAGCTGATTGCTACATTAAAGTAATGCTGGAGGCGGAGGAGAACGCGTTCTCTGGGCTGCCATACGGGCAAACCAGAAACGCTGGCCGGATGCCGTCTGCGTTGTATACACTGGAGACCACGATGTGGACAAGGCAGCCATACTAAAGCGAGTAGAGGTATGTCGTCTACTCCCTGGTCTAAATGACCAAGCTAATACAGCCAGAATCGCTTCAACATCCACCTCCACCCCCCAACTGTCCACTTCCTCTACCTCTCGACCCGCCGCTACGTCCTGAGCAGCACATGGCCACACTTCACACTTCTAGGGCAGTCCCTCGGCTCCCTAATTCTCGCCTACGATGCCTTCAGTCTCCTCGTCCCGGACATCTTCATCGACACCATGGGCTACGCCTTCGCCCTGGCCCTCTCCTCCTTCCTCTTTCCCGCTGTGCCCACGGGCGCATACGTCCACTACCCCACCATCTCTACCGACATGCTCGCCTCCCTCTCTCCTAACGGCCAAGGCGTGAATGCCGGCGCCGGTGTAGGCTGGAAAGGCTTCGCAAAGCGCCACTACTGGTCCCTCTTCGCCCGCCTGTACTGCCTCGTCGGAAGCACTGTCGATGTCGTCATGACAAACTCCACCTGGACGCAATCCCACATCCGCTCCCTCTGGGGCCCGCGGCGCGCTCGTCGCCTACGGTCAGCCAAAGCCTCCGAGACCGACATCGACGTCGTCTTCCCCCCCGTCGCCGTCGAAGAGCTTACGGATGCGATCGATGTTTCCCCTGAAAGCGAAAGCAAGCGTGGCCCGACGATCATCTACATCGCGCAGTTCCGACCGGAGAAGAACCACACGCTGATAATAGAAGCCTTCGCCAAGCTGGTCGCGCAACACAATGCTTTCCCTTCTTTCCCGAACACCCCCCCTAAACTCGTGCTCGTAGGCTCGGTAAGAGACAGCGACGACGCCACCCGCGTCTACAACCTGCGCCTGCTCGCGCACGAGCGCAAGATCAAAGAAAAAGTCGAGTTCGTGTGTGACGCGAGTTGGCCGCAGATCCTCTACTGGCTACAGTGCGCCTCCGTCGGCGTGAACGGCATGTGGAACGAGCACTTTGGCATCGGCGTCGTCGAATACCAAGCCGCAGGTCTCATTAGCGTGGTGAACGACTCTGGCGGGCCGAAGCTGGATATCGTCGTTGAAATCGATGGCGAGCCGACTGGTAATATGCAGCCCATGAATCATCAGGTTTTCGAAGTGCCGAGTTGCTAACTGTTGTTAATGTGCAGGCTTCCACGCAAGCACGGTAGAGGAATACGCCTCCGCCTTCGCAAACGCGCTCTCGCTTTCCTCGGCCGAGACGAGCGCCATGCGGCTCCGCGCTCGCAAGTCCGCGCTCCGCTTCACAGACCGTGGGTTCGCGGAGAAATGGGTCAAGAACATGGAGCGGATGGTGCAGTTGCAGGAACTCAGGACCAGGAAACCTGGAGGCTTTCTGACAATGATTGAGATATAGAAATGAAACCCATATATCAGGTATCATGAGTCAGCTTCGAAAAATTCGGTGATTTCGAACCTGCCAGTCCTACGATCCACTTTCATGCAACTTGCACTTTCCCGCCGGCGTGTGTGGTGCTTCACCGTACTAATAGAAACCTAGGGCATTAATTTACACTTGAAGTCTGTGTAAACCTCTCTAGCACTGTCTGAGGTGGCCTCGCGAGTTTACTAGCTATCTGAAATGGCAAACCTCCCTTTATTTAGAACTCTGAAAATACCATGAGGTACCGCAAGCACTAGTAGGAGACTGTACGGATTTTTATGACGAGGCGTTGGGGATAGGATCAAGTCATCAACGAGGCATCCACACAGTTCTAAAGTCGAGAAAAAACCGCATGCTTGATGTAGTGTACAATATCGCACAAGTGCGAGTGGATTCCGTGGCTAGTGTTAGGTTCATGTGCCCAATCCAGCTGCGATTCAATAACCGTGTCTCTCTACCATCTCTGCACAACTCCACTTCTCTAATTCGCACAACTCCGCTCCCCCCAAAAACCGTTAGGAAATGTGATCCAGAGCTCCAGCTCAACATCCACATTCTACCCCTTTCTCTCACCACGCCACTATCACCCGCTCTCAATCTACAACACAGCAAACACACCGGCCACCACCCCGGCAACCGCCGCAAACGCACCCATCTCCAGCCGTCCCGCCGCACCCGTGCTCTGCGGCACACCTGTCCCAGTCGCGGTGCCGGTCGCCACGGTCGCAAGGCCCGTGGGGCCCGAGACCTCGGTGCTCGTGATCGCAGCAGTCTTGGTGCAGGAGCAGGCCGAGTCGAAGGAGGCCGAGGTGTAGACGACGAGCGAGGTGGAGGCGTGCTCGGTGATGGAGGCGGATTTGGCGGAGTGGGTTGCGGTGGACTTGCCGGTGGCGCTGGCAGAGGAGGAAGAAGCCGAGACGGAGGTCGCTGTTCCGGAGTTAGTCTTGGAGGATCCTGAGTGCGAGCTTGAGGAGGCCGAGGACGAGGACGAGGACGAGGAGGTGGCTGGTGGCAGGCTTTCCATTAATATGGATGTTGTGGCTATGTGGGTGACGTGTAGGATGTAGATGAGGTTGTTGTGTAGGTTGGTGAGGAGTGTATTTTTGTGTGTTTTGTAGGTAGGCCGCAGCGCGTAGTTGCATTTGTAGGTCTAAGAGATTCGGGAATACGTACCGACTTTGACGCCAGCTTCTTTGCAAACATCAGAGTAGGCGCTCAGGGCCTGTTGGGTCTGGTCGCCGCATGCGCTGCTAATGTAGCCGCTCATCTTGCCATTCTTGCAGATGTCGCTAACCTTGGACGGGTCGTCCTGAGTCCTGGGGGTGTGTCAGCCCGTTTCTACGTCGAGCCCCCTGGGGCTCCGGAACCGTGGGACGTACGCTATAGCGCCGAGGAGACACGCGGGAGGCGTCGCGACGGCCAATTTGGCGACGGCGAGGAACGCGAAAACGAAGATAGACTTGGAGAACATATTGAAGGTATTGGGAATGGATTGTAGATCGAAGAATTCGTGGGATTGGTATCGGGTTGAGGATTGGGTTGTCGGGTTGACGCGTGAAGGTAAAAGATTGATAAAAGTCTGCAAAAGAGTGACAGGTAAAGAGGGAACCGTATAGGTCAAAGGGGAAAGAAAGTGAACGAGTGTGTTGACGTTTCGAAACGTTCAGGTGTGGTGTGAAGGCCAGAAGTTAGACGTTCTGTCGCGGTTAGTTAGGGGAGGCGCCAAGAAACTATAAATATGCAAAGGGGCTAGTCACGCCCTCGTTTCAAGTGGACATCTTCACTGTGCAACTTCAACAACACGCTTCACGATGCTATCATGCTGCCAGCTCATACTGCCGTACGTCCAGCCCTGTGATGTGATTACTCACAGTAGCATATGACAGGTTTCGGCCTCGTCTCTAAAATCAACAACGAGTTCATGTTTCCGCCGTGTAGATCGCAACTAAGTGTTGTCAACCACGGGCTTTTCGGACAGCCTGATGGGGAGTAAAACAGATCATGCCTACGCCCCATGGCTCGAGTGGGTCTGTGGTAAACCTGGAAAATGTTCGAGCGAATGAAGCGCGGTCTGTTCAACAGCAGGCGAGGCGTCCGACAATGGAAGAGGAATTCAAAACGGTAGAGAGAATGCTCGTCATCCTCAAAGCGAAGGAGTATAGATCAGCTAGGGGTCATTCTTAGCTCCAGGAGTCATTCCAAGCTACCGATGCTATAGATTTTGAATCCTTAATAATTATATTCCTCTTCTGTTAGCGTTGCCGTTTACCATCATAATTCTTGTCTCTCGCATACACATTTGATAGCCTTAACCACCTATGGACAAAGGCAAGTCCGACTAGTCCGTCCTGTTGCTGGAAGATGCAAGGGTCGCAGAAGGTTTTGTAGACGATAGAATTCAGAGTATCGTGACTTGGCGTAATGAATGAGGTAGATAGTGCAATTCGGGGTGGGGGTGGTCACATATGAAGTGATACGATAGAGAGGAAGCAAGAAGAAAAAAAGGTCGACCGAGATTCGAACCCCCGGCGAGGTATGAACCCCATAGTCTAGGCCCCAAGATGCGATCGCACGCAACGTACACGGTATGATCACATACCTCCTACTTGTCAAAGCCATGTCTTCCAACAAGAGATAAGAAGTATTTCCTGGCGCTGTTGACCGGCCAGGCTTGCAATTCTGCTTACCCCATGACATACAATGGCTCCTCATAGATGTCTGTACACTCGTTTGGCGCTGTATGAGGAGCCTCATGGTGTTTTTAGTACCCTGAATTAAAGAGCAGTTCAGCATTTTGGACAACTGGTAAACTCGTAAGGCTACCCCAGACAGCATCAGCATAGTGTATGAAAATTGGAAGTATATCCGCTGCCCCCGGTTTCTATTAGTATGTTGGAGCCCTATAAACAGTGGGATAAAAGTGTACGGATATCTATAACGAGGCACTGTACACCTTTACCAAGATGACCACATGAGTGACAAAGATACGAGTTCTATTCTGCAGAATTTTCAGTCCAAGCCTAGACGTTTTCGCTACCTATAAACGCCAAATACCATCAATAACAACCCATATGCGCTGTCAGGGTATCGAAGATTATGTAGATATACATCCTTTACATATCGCCCGTGATTACAGTTTGTTTATACAACGGCGGACGGGGAGTTGTCGCCGTACATGCGGAATTGAACGAAGATTGTTGCGTCTTCGACCATGGTTCCGAGGGAGCCAATGAGCCAGGGGAGGTTGGTGAGGAAGTAATCCCTCTCGACAGAGTGGAAGATGATCTATGTATGTAAGTATGGCATTATTTGAGGCTTGAGGTGATGTCTTACTCCTGCACCGTACGTGGCGTTACCAAGGAGGGAGAGGATGAAGAAGAGCAGAGAGAGACCCTCGCAGGACTTCTCCCGCTGGTTTTTGATGATCTGAGGAATTCGGGCGCTATGGCATGTGAGCATGGCTGTGTATCCATGGATGAAGTTACAGACATACCCTAGGTAGCATACAGCACTAGCATAGCCCAAGATCTGAGCCCCCAGTGCTACTTCAGTAGTCCCAGCGTCATCGCTTAGAGGTGTAGGTTTCCAGATTCCAGTCTTCCATGCAATTGCCCAGCCGGCTGTACCAACGGCCACCACTCCGAGTATGCTCAAAGAATTCTTGATCCATTCCCGACCACCAGTCTCCTCTTCCACGATGGACGCAAGTGAATCGGTCCTGTTGATGCTTTCTCTGTGGCTCCTCGCAGACGAGCGTCTCCTGTGGGAACCGGGAAGTCCGATATTGCTGTCGCGCCGCCCTAGCAGAGGCTGCTCCGCGCTATCCATTGTCTGGGTCGACCTGGCGGATGGCCTTCTCGTCTTCCGCGAGTTTATGAAGTTGTAGTATAGACACTGGCTGATCAAGATCAGATCCGCGAAGCAGAAATAGACAGCAAGGGCAGTAACAGTGGGCACGAGACCAGCCCACAGAGCTCCAACGAGGTTGGTGATGTCGCCAATGAACCAGACGGCCAAAAAGGCAAGCGATATGCCATCGGCGGAGCCCTGCTTATAGTTCTCGATCAATTGCGGGACCTATTTGCGGGTTAGCGGGAGCATGAGGGGAAGTTCAGTTAGGTAATGCACCAAGAGGAAGATCCACGAGGCCAATGAGACGGAGCCGAAGACGCCGGAAAGGGCCTCGTGGGCCGACAGATGCAGCATCGCTGCGAGTGCTGGGGCACCGCTTAGGGACATGGTGGAGTTGAGGGGGAGGGTAGCGGGATTGGCGCGAAAAGCGAGACAGAGAAGTCTGCACGAGCGTCGTCGTTTGTTCGCGATGGGCCGATGACGTACCGCGCGCCGGCTTGTGGAGATGGGACCGATCGAGTTTGGCGCGCCACCGGGGCTGTCAAAAACTGCAGTGGGCCCGAAAATGCTTGAAAGGGGTGGGCTGTGAGTGGACGAGCCGTGAAACGCGAGTGGTGGGAGGTTTCAAGCATCAAAAGGCGCTGAATGGCTGAGGCTGGAGGTCCTGCACTCTTCAGCGGTTGGGATACAATTGCTGATAGCACAAAGCGCGTCCAAAGAAGGGCACAGTGACAGTTCACGAGTCCTTTGCAGACCTCATATCCTAGGGAACGCAATCTCTTCGAGCTCCTTTCGAACACCAGCTAGGGAGTTGTGTACATTCGCCTGGCACTGCTTGAGATCGTCGAGCACATTGCATAAACCTGCAAAGCTGCAGTTTGGCAAGCGTGGAACTTCTCTGAGCCACCCCAGACGGTGTTCTCCTGGTGCACAGGCACCGAGGTTGCATCACAACAGCAGTGGCCGATCGGGCTAGGGCGTACTGTTTCTGTGTCTATTTCGGGCGTCTCGTGACGGGCTTGCTGCGCGTTGCACGTAGCGGCCACACCCTGGCCTGACGACAAAACCCTTTCGCTGCTCAGTCACCACCGCCCACACCACCCGAGCCCGCCGATGCTCCCACACTCGCTGCTTTCTCATTCACGTCCATTCGATTCTCCCTCGTTGCCTTTTTAACCACTTCCACGTCCCCCCATTAACCCTCGCGTACACGTCCCCCTTCACCCCTTACCAGCGCCCTTCCTCCAGGATTGCCTGAAACAGCTGACGCAGCACTCCGAGAGTCCCTTCATCAATACTCTCTGCATCTCCTCTCGTTATCCATCGCCCTCACCATCGCCGTCGCTGAAATGAAGTCGTGGGTTCTGCTCACCGTCCTCGCCATCCTGGCCTTGACCTCCGCACTCGACCTCGATGGCATCGCCGCATACATGCACTACGACAAGAGGCAAAATGCCGTCGGTACTGGCGCTACTTCTGCGACTCCCACACCCTCCTCCGCCGCCGCCGCCACCAGCGCGACCCCAGTTCCATCAAGCACACCGGCGGACACCCCATCGGACACCCCATCGGACACTCCAACGCCCTCGAGCGCAGCCGTGACGTCTGCCCCCGCTACGTCTGCAACCCCAGAGCCATCTTCGGCCGCGTCGTCAGCTGCCTCATCCGACGATGGCTCGTCTACTCCCGCTGCTGGTGTATCCACCAAGACCGCCTCTAGCACCGCCGCTCCAAAGACAACTAAGTCATCCGCAACCCCATCGGTCTATACGTCTGCTCTCGTTCAAACATCTGTCGAACAGTTCGTCACCGTCGTCACGACCGTTAGCGGCAGCTCCACCTTGGTCGAAACCCAAACCGCTAGTCGCACCGTCGCCAAAACCACCGGCTTTGCAACCTCTACTGCCGCTCCTAACAGCTCTGGCAACAGCAGTGGTAGCAGTGGCATGAGCAGCAAAACCAAGAGCATCATCGGTGGCGTGGTCGGAGGCGTTGGTGGAGCCATCGTGCTCGGCGGTCTTGCCCTCGTCGCCTGGCGCGTCTGGGGCCGCAAGAAGCGCTTCAGCGACGACGACAATAACGACCTGATGATGGGCACTGGCTCTGCCGTCGGCGAGAAGCCCAACAGTGGTGCCGCCAACACTCCATTCCAGACCAACCTCGAGCAGTATCACAACCCTGGCGGACGCCCCAACGCCGCAGCCAACTTCTAAACTGTCGACACCACCGTTAATGACGAACCATGACACCCCCATTGTCCCCCTTTTTTTTTTTGCGTTTACTCTCCTAGCGTTGATTCTCTCCCACATGTGGGATTTTTGGGTGGAAGAGCATAGCAGCAAGGTTGCTAGCCAAAGTCGCTCTCCTTCCGGGGGCGTTATACGGCTTGATTGATGAGCATTTGTTAGCGCGGATAGCCAGCTTGCTCTAAATCGAAATTATCTCAATTGGCTTTGCTGTTGAGATTGTACTCTGTCTTTGAGTTCCACCTTTCAGTAAGAAGAGGGCAGTTGTAGAAGCTCCTTATATCTTTTACACAGTATATATAACACTTGTAATTGGAGGACGTCAGCGCATAATCGAGTGTCTACACGCTGGTTATTGCGACCAATCGTCTCTTCTTATATAGCTCAAAAGTCGTTCCGTAGGACTGTCTTCTTGTCGTTCTTTTGTTAGCTTCGTTCGGAGAGAAATACAGGTTTTAATCCATGAGATCACGATAATCTTGCCTGCTACGTCAACGTTCTCAGCTAATGACGTTCGCGTCCAGCAACGTTTGGGGTGGCCCAGAGAGCTATCAGGCTTGTCGAAATGATCGTTTTCCAGTCTTTGATAAGGTATCAGAGGACCTCGAGCGGTGCTAAGCTAGTGTACACAAGCCCAGGCGTGTATCCAATTTTGTTCAACGGAGCACGTCAGGGGCCTGCTCTCGTTTCGCATCCGTCGCATCCCCCAGCGCCTATTACCGCTTTAGGATGTGCGACGCGCCGCACCTCGAGCTGAACTGTTCGAACGACAGCCAAGGCATTATTGTAAGGCGAAACTGTCTTGAGTTTAATAAGAGGTGTGCGAGTTGATATAGGTAAGATGGGCGGCCGCCACGGTTGCGCCTTGACCTCATCAATATTTCGACTCTATCAACTTCAACACCATCATCCACAGTGCTCCTTCAACCCTTACATCAAGATGCATTACTCATTACTAGCACTCTCCTTCTTCACGCTTACATCTGCTTTCTCCCCCACCATCCTCGTCCCCGACGCCGAAATCCACCTCATCCCCCACCACACCCTCTTCTCACGCCAAGTCTCGAACCTGCAGACTTTCAACGGCTCGCTCGGTGGCGCGGCACCTGCGATCTCGAATTCCGGTAAGCGCTTATCTCGCAATATCTCGCCCTAGCTCTACGTACACTCTTTGTCACTGGCAGTGCCACTTTCCGGAGCCCTTCCCATGTTACCGTTGTCTGAGGCAGCCCAACGACATCTCGCCCTCTCCAAAACAATCAATCTCCCTCTCGCTCAGCTTTCCGAAAACGCGTCGAAGCCCCTCACGCCGCGGCAAGACGGTGTACGCATACCAGGGATTGTAGCGACTCAAACAGCCTATGAGCCCTATGCGCAAACCTGGCAAGACAGTGGGAGAGAAGGGCTCCATTGCTAGGCTAGGTTGGGTTAGGCTAATTTTCTCCACCAGGCGACCCGAAGCGCCCGTTCGAAGTCGATGGCGATACCTTCACAGACTTCAAATCCGCGGCGCAGCGGACGTGCGATAACCAGGCGAATACGTGCAGCGAGGCGGCCAACGATGCGAAGGATAAAGGGCCGTTTTCTGTAAACGACTGTAATAGCCAGAGGAGTGAGTTGGAGAGGGGCTTTCCTTTGTGTCTTTGTTCCCTTGTTGAGCTGACTTGGATGAGGTGTGGGATGCTGATGCCGGTGTATAGCGCAGTGCGAAGCGGCGCAGGCGAGCGCCCAGACGCAGAGTTTTGAGGCGGTGCGGACTACGAATCTTGGGCCGGATCCGCAGTTTCCGGATTTCGATCTTATTTGTGATGCGTAAAGGGGGACGTGGGATGGGGGGTTGGGGGTTGGAGATTAATTGGGATGAGGGTAATGGAGTGTATTGGAAGCTTAAAAGGAAATGTGGAATGAAGCTATGGTGGTGAACAGGGTGTAAAGGGTTTGAAGAGCAGTGGTCTGACCAGTCAAGATGGCCGACTGAAGGTGCCGAATATGAACGGCTGGAGGCGTGGAGAATACATCTCAGACTCGGATGGGAGTCCTACATTGGAAAAAGGACGCTCACGAAAAGTTGATTCTATGTCAGGCCGTTGGATAAGAAAGCCCCGACGAAGCTTTAACGCCGAGTCCGCAGTAGGACAGAAAGAATCGCTATTGCCAGCTCATCCTACTAAGCTTAGTGCGATGGTATAGACTGCGCGAAGCTCCTTGTATGGCAGTGGCTGCTCGTATGGCGGTGACTGCTCGTGCGACAGTGGGTCGTCGTTGGGCAGTGGGTCGTCGTCTGGGAGTGAGATGTTTTCTGGCAGTGAATCCTCGTCTGACAGTAGCTGCTCGTCTGATATAGAAGCCTCGTCTACGAAAGGCTCCTCGTCTGAAAGAAGCTCCACGTCCGACAGTGACTCCTCGTCCATCTGAGGCTGCTCGACGGTGTGGGAGGTTTCAGCTTTGTATTGCTCCTCGTCCATCTGTGACTGATCGCTTCTTTCCGGCTTATGCATTTGCAGCTGTTCATTCGCCTCCGGTTCCTCGCCGGTCTGTAGCTGTTCATCACCCTCGTGGTCGGGTGAGGATGACGTTTGAGATGGCTGCGGGCTATCTATGAATTAGCGTCTTACTTTCACAGTCACGGTCAGGAAGTCTCTTACCTGATGAGAGCTGGGTATCTCGCCATCAACCTCAGAATATATCTCCGAAACTCTTCTGGGTTGATCTCACTCTCGAAAGGTTCCAGCGACCGCTCCCCAAGATGATCCCCATAGGCTATGTAGTTGTGAACCAACTTCTCAGTGATCCAACAAACATACACCCCGCAGTCGTAACATTTATCCTGCTGCGGCGTCTTCATTGGTACACCTTCTATTTTCTTGCCTGTCAGGTACTTCATCATATTTACCAAAATCTCTGCCGGTATGTAGTTTGCGCCGTCCAAACTATCGCAGTAATAGGCAACACCTCGCTCGCCCTCCATGTCAAAGACAAGAAGTGCCCAATGAGTACCATCGTCTGAGAAGCCGTCGCCGTTTGAGAAAGGCACAACAATCCATCGACAATTGAGCTCTGTGGACGCTCCGGCCAGCGTGGTGAATGTCTCGGTCAGCTCCTCATTAGAGTGGCAATGATTGAGGAATTATTGGCGGTAGCATGCCGCCGTACACGGCGACATCATGTAGACGGAGCCGCGAGCGAGGTGAGGGAAGTTCGAATAAATGAACTCTTGGAAGAAATAAATGATGGAGTCATTCAGCCAGCCGTTGAAGGCATCCACCGTTTGAACTTCGTTCGACCAAACGACTGCTTTGCCCAGTTGGGCATACTTCCATGGTAAATGTTCAACTGGTGAATCGTCGATTGCGTGCTCCACGGGTGAGGCCATCTGGTCGATGTTGTGGTAGGGGTTGTGCGAGGTCGTTGTTTGATTTGGAGGTTGGTGGATAGTGAGAGGATATTGTTTGTAATGTCTAGGAGAGTGAACTAGATCGCTTTCATAGAAGCTTGTTGCCTTGTTATCCGGTGAACTGTCGTTATTCTCGAAAGGACTAGTGGACATTGTTGACCCTCTCTCATCTTGCACGGCCTTTGTTTCCGTCGAGCTTTGTGAGAAGTTGGCCGGGTAGATGTTGAGCTTTTCTCTGGCTGGCTGAAGCCTTTTTGTTCGGCCGCTGCTCTCCTCCTGGCATCCGATCGCGTCTGAATTTTGAGCATAGTTTCCCGGGCAGCTGTTGCTTTCCTCGCCCCCTCTAATCGTCCCCTCTGCAAAGTCTTGCTCATCATCGCGTTTGCGCTTGGAAGCCGGCGAGTGTCCACTCGAGGAGATAGAGTCGTTTCTCGTGGGACTGCTGCTTTCCTCCTGGCACCCGATCATCTCTGGACTCTGGGCATCGTTTCTCGGGTGGCTGTTGCTCTTCTCGTCCCCTTCGATGGTCCCCTGTGAACTCTCTGAGTCGCTTCTGGCAGACATGTTGAGTGCCTCCCGCTCTTCTCTTCTCTTCTCTACTCCACAAGCTTTGAGAAGTTTTCGAACAAGCTATTGAGGTCCAGCAGCGGGCACCAAAAATGACGTACAAGACAACGCCGCACGCTTCGGCTTTTCCGTAAGTCCTTCGGCGTCTTCCAAGGGGCGCTTGAGGTAGTGGCCACTTCTCACGCCTCTTTTGTCGACCTCGTCGACAACAGACACGTAGGTCTGGGGGATGTAGTGAATGGTAGGGCTGTCGATGAAGGAAACTCTCTTAGTAGGTTTCTGAAGAGTGTCGCCGCTGTCGCTGTTGGGTGACGTAGTCTTTTGAGCGGGTTTGGGACGGCTAGTGGTGGGAACCGTGGAAGTCTTAGTGCTTGGGGTATTGCAATCCATGGAAGCTACGCTGAGTACTCACGTTTTTGCTCTAAGCTTGAGAGGTTCGAGGAAGCGGTTTCCTTGGGGAGAAAGTTGGGTTTGTAGTGTAGGTGAGGAAAAAATGCGGAAATTTAAAATGATATATGCCTTGGTGCGCATCACGAATCAGATCAGCCATGAGCATCCGCGGATGGTGTGTCAGAGCGGTCATAAGCATCCATGGATGGCAGAGGGAGTATCAAGGACTCATATGGCACTGGGCATATGGCGATGATTGCCATCCAAACCCTTGCGCTGCAGATACTTGCAGGAGGATATTCATAAAGTCAATGCTATAGATCGAGGACGAGCTGATTCTTAGCGGGTCTCTCCTGGTGTAGTTGATTTATACAATGCTGCTAAAAATTGGTGGCCGATCGAGCTCGCTTCATGGAATTCGGTACCATGGTGGCAATAGGGAACCAAAACCACGGTTGAAACATTCCAATGGGAGTCTGGAACAGCACCAAGCGGCACTAGTGTGGGTTCCATCCCTTGGGAACCTGTGAAGCATCTGAAAAGGTAAGCTTTGTCTGTTCTATATCAGGAATTCTCGGAGGCACAAATAAATGGCTTACGTACTAGCGCATTCGCACAACCTATCGAGGCACTTCAAGTAACGGTAAGTCAGTCTACACGGCACAGATGGGAAAAGAAGGTGTTCAGGGTGATTCGATTAAGTCTACGTCTAAAAGCATGTGTCTACCGTCTATACTGCATCTTATCATGTTTATGCGAAAGCTCGCCGTCTATGATCTCCAACTGGGAGAGGGGCTTGAAATGAGCCATGCAGGGAACGGAAAACCCGGTATATTGCTTTTATTCAGAAACAAAGACGCCACCGGAGGTAATAAAATCGCTTTAACGCAGTAACGAGTCTCAAAGAGTAGGGCCCGGATGGTGGATCGAGGGTGGATGCCTGTATGTATAGAGGTCGGAGTGACGTCGGGAGAGGCGAGATTGAAGAGAGCAAGTCGTGTAAACATCGAGGGTGGTTGGTGTCGAAGCGGTGTCCTGAACGGTGGCCTACGGAGCGAGAGCTGTCTTTGCCTCTTGCAGTATCCGCAACTCCCGCTGCTCGGCAAAGACCTTCCGACTCATCTCCAAAACCATCTCGAATCCTTCCCGGCCCTTCGCCGCGTTCTGCTGGAAGCGCTCAACCGTGAATTGCTCGATGCTGTTCTTTATCTTTTGCCAGCCGCCGCAGAAAGCCGTTATTTTCGCGTTCTGTTCCATGGTTGTGCGCGCGCTGGGGTTCGAGGATGCAGGCCGATAAACGACGGTTTCTCGTACAGACAGGAGATCCGAGTAGGTCATGTTCATGGAGCAAATAGTGACCTTTTTCGCCTTCGGATCGACGTAGGAGGTCTCGTAGGCGTGGGAAGTGTCCTTGCTACCCAGCAGTGTGTTTACCCACTTGGGTGCCGTCTGCTTGCAGGTGATGAGGCGTTCGGTTCGTAGCTAGACGGGAGCAGGTCAGCAATGCATCACTGATGAGGACGTTACTGTGGTGGACTCACGATGCCGGTGTCGGGATCTATCGTCCGCGAGAGGGTGTCGACGGCGATGACATGCGGCGTCTTTTCATTCCATGGCCCGTATTTCCGCCAGTTGGAGGTCGAAACCTCCTCCCACGAGTAGTCGAAGTCGGTGCTTGTCGCGAAGACCTTCATTATGGATGTGTGTAGATGTGTGTGGAATTGTCGGTGAAGGAGAGTCGTAAAAAGTTCGGAGGCGCGGTCGGCAAAAGCTAGGGCCAGCGGCTGGAAAGCCGAGCAGGTAATATCGGGGAGATGTGATTGGCCGGCGATGAGCGGTGAATGAGGCACACGTACGTGCGAATCCACTTCTCTTTGATGTTGAAAGGAATGACCTAAGGAAATAAGAGAGTATCAGGGTCTGGTGGACAGAATGCGGGGATCGTGGGTGAAGGGAAGCAGGCACGCCTCCTTTTGTGGCATGCGAGCGGCGGCGTGGCGGCGGTCCGCAAAGGCTGGAGCGTCAGGATTTTCAGAAATCGCCGTGCATGCCCGACGGCCCTCGCCGGCCAACCGCAGGGCTGCTCGAAACCCGCAGATCTCAGGGGCCAGATCGTTGGTTCGCCCTGCACTCAGCGTAGCGCGCCTCTGACGTTCCCACCTCCCGTCACCCGTGTCGTCCCGTCGACCCTGCTTTGCCTCCCAGGTTGCAGCTCAGCCAACCTGTGCACTTCACCTCGGCTAACCTGACTGGGCAAGCCACTCACGTGGGGCCACGTCAGCCAAGGTTTGCAGCAGGTCGGCTGAGTCCTTATAAGCCAATGCGCCCCCGTAAATTTTTATAACTATACATTAGTTCAACTCCTGCATGGAGGACGGTAATGTATTCCAAATGCATTGCCAATGCATTAAATACTTACAGTGCGAACAGACACAAGGCCTTTTGAGGCTCCAGTGGTTGTGCAACCCTGGATTGATCCTATTGCACACTGGGAGGATGAGCTTGACACTCTTCGTAGCGTAGCGGCTACAACTGACGTTGATGCATCAACTCCAACTGATTCGTCTACTACGGAGGAGGAAACGGAGAGCTTGGTTTGCTATAATGTATTGATAATCCATTATGAATACACTATTAATTCGTGTACAGCTCTCGACGCTCGGCGAACCAAGGGATGGAATTATTCCTATATCTACTCCAGGTAGTGAGCATGTCTTAACAGTAAAGAAGCTTTACTACGTTCCAGAAGTTCCAGAATACCCAGACTCAGACGATAATGGAGTTGCTTATCTTGTACAAACAACTGGGTTCGACGAGAAGCAGTACAAGATGTCGTTTGAAAATGTTCGTGTCTACTAATGTATTTATAATTCATTGCTAATCTATTAGGTCCAATTTTGCCACAAGCTCGCATGGAAGGGCCCTTCAAAGAATCAGCTCTTTAATAACGTCAAGTGCATAAGGTCAAATCGGCTATGTACAGGCGTGCGATACTGCGAATACCTAAGTCCATCTATTCGAGATATGACCTATACATCACTGCAGCCTGAGGATTGGGAGAAGATACAGAATCAACGTGTGCAGCATGGCTCAAGTACACTTCGAAAGCAAGCAAATAGGTTTGTAATGCATTCACAATGCATTGGGAATATATTATCCATACTTACACTATTTTAGCTGGTATCTCGCCCAGAAAAACATATTCCGGAAAGGAAATGCATGTCAACGAGCGGTCTCTAACGCTACGTGCACACCTTACCTTAGAGAATCACCAGAGCGGGTATGTAGATTACAATGCATTTATAATGCATTGCTAATCCATTACACTAGACCATATCAAACGTTCCTATTCGATATGTTTCCTGCATCAATCATACGGGCCAGCACCATAATGGTCACTATTTTAAAATAGTACCAACAAACCTCTGGCCTGAAATTCCATTCTTAATAATGCGCTTCAACAATCAGGGTCTAGAGCCTGATAAGAATGAGGACTGCTTTGTTATAGAAACAAACCAATCACGAAAAAAGTTTTGTGGTAATATGTTCCTAATACATTATTAATACATTGCTAATTCCTTAGGTGTTGACCACGACCAGGGGGCAGGCCGCCTACTTCAGGCTACCTGTAATGTTGTATTCAACATCTTTGTACCAAAGGATCGTACAGAGTGCGAGTATATTCTATTTACCTCCCATGGAACCCATACACACCCTCCACCGCCAGGAAGGCGAACACCACAAGAGCTAATAGCAGGACTAATGTCTGTTATTAGTCGGATCAATGATCCAGCTCTCACAACAAGTAAGTACGCGCTAATTAACTCTAAATGCATTACTAATGTATTTATAATTGATTAGATGGACTAATTGATTAGATGGACTACTCAAAAATCCCGCTCTTCGTGAATTCTGCCTACAGCACCAGGGAAAATCCTTGATCGATGTTCATAAAAGCTTTGCTAATATGGATAAAGTCTCTGTTCTTATCTATAAGCAGAGGCTTCTTTCTTATCCTGAGGGTCAGGATATTGCAGGAGTAGAGCATGAGTTTAAAACTCGGCACCTTGGGAATCCAGACGCGGTATGAATATATTCCTAATGCATTAATAATCTATTACTTACTCCACGCAGTATATTCAACGAATCTATAATGACGGCGCGAATATACTTATTTTCTGCTTCTTTAAGCAACAGGCAAAGCTCTTACTGCAGCTTGAATCCTATGAGTGCGAAATGGGTTTTAAACGACTATATAACTCTGAGGAGAAGGAGATAGTCTTTACAACGTTCTCACAGGAACACGGAAAAGGTAAATACTTTGCAATGCATTCCTAATACATTACTAATGGGTTAGTAATTACACTTGCTCGAGTGCTAGTGAACCGCGAATCTGTTGTTCTATATGAGAGGATGTTTTCAATGTTCTTTGACACTGTTTCAAAGCTTTTTGAGGTTCCAATTCTATGGTTTCATATACATGGCCGTGGCTTCCGGGCTATGGTAATGGATATGGATACAAAGCAGATGCCAGGTACGTTTTAACAATCTAGTATATTGATAATACATTAGTAATGTATTAGGATTTGGCCGCTATCTCTCTGGGATAGATCCTCAGCGACGCCACTGGCAATGGCATGTCAAGCATGCAGTTGTTTACTGCACAATTCACTTTCAACATGGTGTTGAGCGCGCAGTTGGTATAGGAACTCGACGACCAACATCTCTATGGCATCGAATGATATCGCTCCAACACTGCCAGTCTGCAGAGGAGTATATGACTCTCTGTGATCTCCTAATGAACGGTAATACATTATATATCTATTCCTAATGTATTGCTAATATATTAAGATCTAACTGCCTCAGACAAGGTCCAAGGGTGGGCACGACATAAACGCCACCCTATAATAGCTAGTGGACTCAATAAGTATTGCTCTGACGTCGATCCAGAGATCTGGGACAAGTTAAGAAAAAATACTAATGCAACTGAGCAAACTCACTACAAGTCTGACTCTATGGGGCGGCGCCTAAGTCTATTGCGTGCAATACATTAGTAAGATATTGTTAATGCATTATAAAATCATTACTAACATACTATAGCGGAGAGATTCTTGACCGCCGAGACTATCAACAAGAGGCTGTTCGTACGTGGCATGGAATAGGTCATACATATCGATCGACTGCTCTTACGACTAGATATGAGGAAGCAAATCGTAGGGAGAGTAAGTTGTCATTAATCCATTATCACTGCATTACTAATATATTCCTAAAGAGGCTCTCTTTGAAAGAGAACTTCAGGCAAGGCAGAAGCGGCGACGTAACGATGATGACGACGACTTTCCTGACTTTCTATCAGAGGCAACATCTTCTGGTGTAGCAAGCGTCAGATCTAGGTCTCGTGGTAGAGAAAGTGTAAGAGGAGGAAGTGTAAGGGGCGGAAGTGCGAGAGGCGTAAGAAGGTATATTCTTAATATATTTATAATCTATTTACAATCCATTAACCATACTAGAATGGGCACCCCCCTCCTTCGACAAGCGTCACAGAATAACCTCACTCAACCTCAAGTTGTAAGTTCTGAACAGGACAATAGTCTAGAAAGACGGCGGCTGGAGGTTGAAGTAAAGATAATGGAGGAGGAGGCAAGAGCTCTTATGCTGCGTAACGATCAGCTTGAGTTAGACCTGCAGGAAAGAAGACTAAAACTGCAAGGGGCAATGCATTAAGAATTAGTTTCAAATGCATTAGAAGATATTGGCTGGAGGACATGTTCATTCCGTTCGAGCTAGCTACCAGGCTAGCTACCATGCATTGTCAATTCATTGCCGATTCATTCCTACCCATCAATCCTCCCCCTCCTCCTCCTCGTCCTCCTCGTCCTCGTCCTCCTCGTCCTCCTCTGAAGACGACTTGTCGGTGAACGCTTCCCAGACCGTGCAGGTAGTGACGTCGCCAGGGTCAGGGCAGACTGATAATCTATTAGTAATGCATTAGGAATACATTATATCTTACTACTTAACTCAGGTTGCCACTACTAGCGTGTCAGTGGCGTTACATCCTTCCATATCCGTAACAAGGGGGAACAGGGGAGTACCCCCCCCCCTTTCATAGGCTATATATACGGGCCTTATGCCTCTTCAAATCAACACAGAACTGCTTCTTCACAACCTGAGAACTTACCAGTTCGCTTGGCTTTAACACAAGCAGCGCAGCGCCTTCCAACAACTCCAGAGAGAAGCCGAGCCTGAGTAAGATTGACCTGATTAATGCATTAGTAATGTATTAGCAATATATTAGATTGTTTCTTACCCTGCCCTTGTTCTTCCCAGTCTTGATGAGAGGCACCCTAGGACGACGAGTCTTGGGAACAGGAGTAGGAGGGCCCTTGACCGGTGTAGCTATGGCCAATGCATTAGCAATAGATTCTAAATAGGTTGAAAGGCGTTACTTACTAGGAACCTCGACCGCATCCTCCGCCTCAGGATTATAAGGGCGGTTATACCGGGCCATCAAATCCTTATAGAACTCTAATAATAATAAATTAGCAATACATTATTAATGCATTATCCAGCCCACTTACTATTCACCTGGCGAAGCTCCATCATGCTCAAGGTACCCGGACGAACCCTAGCCACCTTCACCTTGTGGATCTTGACGTGAGCGCGCAGGTTGCCGTTGTGGGAGTATCGTGTCTAATGCGTTGATAATGGATTAGCAATGTATTAGAAACAATTATCATTCAAACTTACATTGCGCGGGCAGAGCTCAACCTCATCGAAGTCGTTCTCAGCCATGTTAAAGCGGCAGAAGAGTTCTCCAGGAGCAATTTCGATCTCGCCGTCTTTCTAATGTATTACCAATGCATTAGCAATACATTATCCATTCTATTTCACTTCTCAACTTACATTCTTGGTCCAGGGCTCTACATTGGTAGGACGCTCCTCCAGGGCAGCGTACTCTTTGTACGCGTCCTAATCAATTAGCTACAGCTTTTCTGACGCCTAATAGAGGACTTACTTCGTTTGTGAATGACATTTTCAATGAATTAGTAATGAATTAGATGGGGCAGGTCGGGTGAGGTTTGTGTGGCTTAGGCGTTTTGACCGGGTCGGGTCGGCTTGGCGTTTGTCCGAGGTCAGCTGAGCTGTACGGTCTTTGCCTCCACACCTCTGTGCCTCCGCATGACGTTCTACAAGCCTATCAGGAGTCGTCACATCGTTACCGAAGACCCAGAAGTCTTCCATCATAGCTCGTGCGAGAGTCGTATCCGAGGCTGTGATTATCAAGTCACGACTTTGTCTCATATTCTTCCTTTGCATAACAATCTCGTGATAAGCAGAAGGCCAGTATCAATGAGGAAGTTTCTCGTTCGTAGAGTGGTCTCTTTACTCATTGGAAGCTAGAAATAGTTCGGTTCCAATTCTAACTCTAAGTACAGTACACCTCTATCGCTGTCTGAGGCCGCCTGGCCAGTTTACACATCGTTTATAATGACAGACTTCTTTCTGTTCAAAGTATTGCAAGTGTGTTGAAGCACCCCTGACGGTGGTAAGATGGCGTACACATATTGCCATTTCGTATCCTACAATACGATATGTCAGTTCAGCATGAGGAAATTTACACTCTCCACAAGCTTGTATCGGAGTAATGTGATGCCGTTATTTACAGCTGAGTACATTCCCTTCCCATCCCTTCTAATTCCAAACCCATCCGGGCCGTAGCCCTCATCCACGCCTCATGGCCCGTCCAAGTGCCAGAGTGGGGTATAGTACACTATAATACAAAGTACAAATACAAATACAAAGGCTCATAACCTCGTTACCGCATACCACCTGGCAGTTCAACCCACCTATCTTCTTCCTCCGCCTAGCAGTCCCGTCTCTTGCAACACCCACTCCACCGCATCTGCTCGATCCCAGAAGTACTCTCTCATCCACACTGCCACCATTTGCGGCCCCGCCATGCCGCCGCTGCAGCTCCACAGTCGCCCATCGTTGGCCCACCGCCTCTCTTCCCATTGGGTTTCCGGGAAGTGCTGGCGGAGAGATAGGAGGCGGGAAGGAGATGTGGCGGCGATTCGCGAGTGTATGAATGTGGGGGAAGAGTTAAGTAGAGGTATTATTCCGGTGGAAAGGGTCATGATCGTCGTCGTAGGGTCAGAAATGCAAGAGTCTAAAGATATGGCTGTCGAGGAAGAGGGTGTGAAGTAGGGACTAACGCTCGGGACCATGAGAATATCAAGTTGCTGACAGGTGTCTAGAGATTCCTACCCATCTAGGTCAGATTCTGCAGTGATATAGGATCGGAGGCTCAGAAAGGCTATCGTAGTCGCACACCTTCGAATTGGAGCCCTGGCAGTTTCAAAGACCCCCTTGCCACCCTCGAGTCTTGTGGAACCGGACTGGACTCAACCCGCGCATCTGTCCCTCCAACGCTTCCTAAAGAGTTGCTGTAGGATTGATGCTTGTATGTAGAGAGACTACGATGCCAGCGTTATTGGTTAAATCAACTCACTGTTGCAGTAACCTGGATTCCGTTGGTCAACGTAAACGTTTCACTACCATCTTCGCTCAAGAAACATATGTCCAAATCAATTCCTAGCTCCAATATATGGCCCGGTGCACTTAGTGCTTCGAGTCGTCTCTTCGTGAGGGTTGATAATACGTCTATACATGCAAGGTCCAAAGCCGGAATGTCGTCGCTGCCGAGAAGGAGAACCCCCAGCCGTAGAGAAGGGTTTGATGGTGGAGGCACGTCGAAGGTCAGCGCATCGTCGGATTGAGAGAAAGTGGTGCAAAGATAGAAGAGATCCGCCTGAGAGGGGAGATGTGTGTATGGAGTGCCTGGAGTAGGAGACATTGACCATTCGGAGGACTCAATGGAAACTAGCAATAAATATATATCAAAGGAAGGACTGATTGAGAATGTGATCTTGGAATTAGGGGACTTCGGTAGGATGAAGTTCGTATCATTTCTATATCCTCAATACGAGCCAACCGTGTCATCACTTATATAGACCACGAAGGCCATCGACATCCGGGCCCGAGCAAAGCATGGAACAGACCTACCCTTTTCGTCCGTCTTGAGTTACGCGTCATGAGGACAGTGATTGACAAGCACAATGGGCTACCACAGCGTCGCGTGCGGATCTATCTTCTCCGTCGGAATACGAGTCAAAAACCGAAGGAGTGGTAGCAGCGGAGCGGTTCGTGGAGCTGGTTTGAGCCTGACAGGCACCGGGGATGCCGAACTAGCCTCACCAGCCACGTCGAAGCCGTCATCACATCATCGAAAGCCACTCGTAAGCTGTCGCGCGTATGCTGAAATCGCTATTCGAGGTAGAGTTGCGAAGTTGCCAGTACTTGGGGTACGCGCGTTGGAGAGGCTGCCTTCAGGCAGCAGTATTCTCTGCGTGTCGAGTGGCTTGAGAGGCATTCGCGCTCAGTGAACGCGAAACCCTGCAGACAGCTTTGACGTGGATGACTCCATCTGATAAGCCATTTGCCGCTTGCCGTGGCCCAGGGACGCGACCCTCATGGGGGTTGAAATAAGGATCTCTTTGGGGGTCTAGGAGTGGTCATGGGGTTGGTGAGTCAATGGTTTCGGCGAATATCGGTTGGTCTGAGGTGCCCGTGACGGAATGCTTCTATGGGCTATTTATGGTATGTTGTCAATTCACTGTGCTCTGAAGTTCGAGAAAAGCTAGAAACTTGCTTCAATGCTCGTGCAAAGTTTGTTGATTATCATCAGTGCCGCAGTGAATCGTAAAGACCTGAGAGTTTGTACAGCCTCACCCGGCACCGTCTGAGGTGGCCCAACGAATCTACATTCTTCAAGACGGTTCCTGCATGAACCATCCAGATCCTTGAAAGTGGATTGAAGCACTTCAAAGAGCGACAAGCATGTGTTCCTGGGTCTATCGAGTCACACGTGTTTCAGACTAGAAGCTCCACCTTCAGGCATAGTAGTTAGCAACAAACAGCTCTGAAAGAGCTCATATCTCATCACAGGGAGTTTCCTATCGTAGGCGTGATGTGGACGTAAAACAACTTTCATGGCTAGCAAAAGAACCGAGTTCAATGTTGGCATGGATTGAAGCACAGTAAAAGCCATGCTTCTACTCAAACTGATAGACATACGTGCCGACATCCATCCCACCGCAATGCCGCAAAACTCCTGGTATAACGCAAGCCCTATTCCACTTCTTAAACCTCCATCGTCTTTCCATCCGCCTCCCCAGACCTAACTTCCTTGCCGGTCTTCTTGATCTTCTCGAGGACGGTATTGTAGTCGAGGGATTCTTCAGCAACGACCTCGGCGGTCTGCTTCTCGAGGGAGACATCAAAGGATTTGACACCTGGCACACGCAGTCAGTCTTACTGTATCCTTTGGAAAGCCGATGCAGATGGGAAGGTGGCGTTACGCCACGGTTGACTGGCAGCAACTCACCATCGAGCTTCGACAAGACTCGCGTTACGGCGCCGGAGCAGCCACCGCAGGTCATCTTGACATCGAACTTGTAGTTGTGTTCTGCGGACATAGTGGCGGTTTGGTGGAGAGGTTGGGCTGGCTTGGAAAGAAGGGTTGGTATCCGAGGTGGGGTTGGGAATCTGACTTCTTGGCTTGGGTCTTTGCTAGAGGATGGAGGCGACTGTCGAGGTTTAAGTAGATGGTGAGCGGTCAGGGCAAGGGGCTTTGAGGCAGTTTCGGGCAGGGTCGTTGCGGTGCTACTTTGAGTTCCGTCGATTACTATTGCCGCCGCTGCTTTGTCGCAGGAGCTGACAAAATGCGTGAGCCTGAGCACGCAAGGCGTCCGGACCTAGCTTCACTGCAGTTTCGCGTTGGCCTCACGTGTGTTTGGCATCGCAATCAACATGGGCGTGTCCGAATCGAGCATTCATCCGGAGAGGCACCGGATATTCCTACCAAAGTGTATGGAATTCACTATTTGGCCCTCAGGTCGTAACCAACCTTGGAAGCATTGCGCCACTTTCACCAACCCTGTCCTGTGGCTCGAGGCCAACTAACGTCACTGCCAGCCCCGCGTCGCTTTTTGACGCCCGCAGTAAACAACACCAGAGATTTTCTCATCGCAACACTTGAGCTCGTTGAATATGGCCTCGTATGTTTGCTTTCACTATCCTGCGCGCTCTTTACTAATAGGCTACAGCAACATCCTCTTCCTCCCGTTTCGACGGACCCATACTGTTTCTCTCTCCGAAGCCATCAAGCAGTACATCTCGACCAAATATGACCAGCACCCGGATATGTTCACGCAGGATTTGGAGGCGATCGATAAATTACGCTCTACAGCAGCACACGCGCAAGATGCCCATCCCAGCAACATTCCAAAGCTCCAAACATACGCTGCCCAAATTGTCTATATAGGAGGGAAATTCCCAATAGATGTAAGACATGCCCCGATATCGCTCTCTATTCACGTACAATTCAACTAACAGAAGTGGGTATAGATAGGAGTTGACTTCTCGTGGTATCCGGCGTTAGGATATAACACGAATCGCCCAAGTAATGCCACTCACACAACTACTCGGACAAGGCTGATATAAGGACAGTATCCCAGAACAATATCCGGTTCGAGTTGGCAAACATCATCTACAACCTTGCTGCGTTGTACTCTCAGCTCGCCATGGCATCCAATCGAAGCACGTCAGATGGCCTGAGGACCGCTGCCAACAATTTCTGCCTAGGTGCCGGAGTCCTCTCCTACCTTCGAACTGACACAATCCCCGAAATGCGGGCCCCACCACCCGATGATATGGACACAATGACGCTAGAGAGTATTGAAAAGCTACTGTTGGCACAGGCTCAGGAATGCTTCTGGCAAAAGGCTGTCAAGGACGGCCTGAAGGATGCTTCTATTTCGAAACTAGCCGCAAGGGTATCGGATCTATATTCGGAAGCAGGGGACTTTGGAATCGGATCGGACGCAATAAGTAGCGAGTGGATACACCACATGACGGCCAAGCATCACCACTTCGCTGCGGCGGCGCAATATCGAGCTGCTTGCGATTGCCTAGAAAAGCGGAAGTACGGAGAAGAGGTCGCGAGATTACGGGACAGTCTGTTGTGTGTAAATGAGGCTTTGAAAGAACAACGCTACATCAACAAGGCCGTATTGGCGGATTTGAACGGCTTGAAGAATCGCGTTACCGAAGATTTGAAGCGGGCTGAAAAGGACAATGACATGATCTATTTGAGTATACACGTCTGCCCCTATTCAATACATTCCTATGGAGGACTAACGCATGCGGTATTTAGTTCCTGTGCCGCCAAAATCGGAGTTAAAAACCCTGGATCGCGCCAACATGGTGTCCGCCAAAGTGCCAAAGGAAATCTCCGAGTCAAATTCTATGCTCGGAGACAACCGTCCCTTGGGTCGTCCATTGTTTTCCAAGTTGGTTCCCTACTCAGTTCACTTGGCAGCTAGCATCTACGAGGAGCGGAGAGATCGACTCATCAATAATACCATAATCAACGAATTGGAGGGTCTAACAAACAAGATTCACGAGTAAGATCCATTCACACTACCCAACCATTCTGCCATGGCAGGAAATTAACGAGCCTTCTAGAGTTTTGAACAGCTTAAACTTACCTGGGTCGTTGCAAGCCCTTGAAAAGCCGCTAGGGCTTCCTCCAGGCCTCATTGCACACGCTGAAGAAATTAGACAACATGATGGTCTAAATCGCCTCCATTGCTCTGTAGAGGACACGAAGAAGTTGAAGAAGAGCGACCAGGCAATATATCACGAAGGCTGCGAAATTCTGAGGACGGAGGCTGCGGAAGACGACGCTGTCCGGCGGAAGTACGGGACTGATCGCTGGAACCGGCTAACTGCAGAAGCAGCTGCACCAAAGCTGTATGCTCAGATTGGCGAGATTGATGGCTATTTTAAGGCCGCCGTAAACAGCGACAACATTGTCAAGACGAAGCTAAGAGAAAACGAGCGTAACATCCAACTGTTAAGCGGCCCGGATCGAGACCTTGAGAATTTTGTTCCTAGTGGGCGAAAACCTATGATTAACACAGTCGTGGACCGGGAGGCTGGAAAGCTCAGGGGCTGCCTGAATGAGCTCAGCCGCCTGGAAAGTAGGAGGAGACGGAAGGTCGAAGCTCTCAAAATGAAAGCAAAGCAGGATGAAATCAGTGAGTATATCATGCTCATTCACCCCATCAAAAACTAACGAGTTTCAAGATCCAGATTTACAACGCGAAACCACTCGCTTAGAGCAGGAATACCCCATGCAGAGCATTGAGGCTGTACAGTTTGAGGACTTGTTTGATAAGCGCCTGCAAATGTACAACGTGGATAAAGAGATGGTTCAGGACGAGCAGCGAGAGCAACAAGACGCCATCAAGCGGATTCAGGAGGCGAACGCAGCTTTTGTGACAGCTCGGAAGGGCGATCAGTCGACGAAGCAGCGAGAACAGGCTTTGCAGAGCTTGGAGAATTCGTTTTTCAAGTACAAGGAGATCATCTCGAATCTCGATGTTGGGAGGAAATTCTACAACGACCTTGCCAAGATCGTGAGTAGGTTCAGGGACGATTGCCGGACGTTCGCGTACCAGAGGAAGGCGGAGGCTTCACAACTCGAGAAGTAAGTGAGCATCAAGTCCTTATTGTCGCGGTTCTAACATCATATTAGTGACATTGCAACGGCTATGTCGTCTATGAACCTCCAAACGAACTCGTTACAGCAACAGCGGCATGCGGAAAGCCAGAATCCACAGTATGGCGCTAATGTTCACGCTGGAGAGCCGTTAGCAGCCCCAACGCCTACCAGAGCCGTCGGCCCTACTACTGGCATGTGGACGCCTGAGGTTGGTATCAGGTTTGGAGGAGCACCGGCTGCGCCAGCAGGATCGCGACCTACTGCAGGACCTCCTCAAGATGGGCGGTGGGATGCGGCAAAGGGTTTAAAGTTTGGATAAGTGGAAATGTTAGTCAGGCGGCCAGACGAGCGGCAAATCTGAGAATTGCATATTTGTACAAATGCGAAGGTACCTGACCATCCGCTGCTCTTGTATAATTGTACGCCGCTGTATGAAATGCCCCTAGATACTGACTCAAATACGATACAGGCATACATTCGATTTCAAAACCAACACTCGTCGAAGCCGTGGGCTGGACGCAGGATTAGACTAATATAATGAATCTTCAGAGATCTGTGCACTTGGCCGTCGCTGTCTGAAGTACCTCGAACCACTTTCAGAAATCTGAACAAGATCAGATTCTACTAGTTTATACGCTCGGTCAACTCGCTAAGCCATCTCAGACAGCGGCGTCTGTCATGGAATTTGATGGTCCAAGCTCAATCCGTTGGATGATGTTAACAGATTTCTCAGAATTTGTTTGGAAGCTCACAGCAGCGGCAGAAAGGAAGACTTACAGGCGGGCCCGGCGGCTATATACGCTCACCCGTCGGAAGCCCTTTATCGAATCTGGACGAGAGAGAAACCAACTACTTTGCACAACTGTTAACTAACCTTACTAGGCTACCTCAGGCGGCGCCAGCTGGATTTCCTACGTTTCTTTAGGCCAGAACGGTTGACGGACAATTACCTCACCATTATTTCTCATTCGTCTGTGTACACTTACCTACCGTTGGGTGGAATGCCAATACACTTGGAGGAATCAGAATAGGATGGAAGCTCAGCATTTCGAATAGTCTATAAGCCCGTCGGGCTACCTCTGACGGCTTCGTCTGCAAATGCGCGCTGCAAGCTCGCACATTTACAGATAGATTAACAGGTCCATACATCCCACACGAACTCCCCGCTAGCAGGCGGGAGGATCGCGGTGGAGCCACAGACAGGCACATGGTGCTATTATTAACTGTGGCTCGACTCGGGAGACGCAACGGACGAAGTGACAGTCCCGCGAACCAGGAACGCAGGGCGGAAGCGGTGCGCTGGACGTGGAGACGGGCCCTGGGAAGTCTGCCTCGTGGAGTGTAGGGTCTCCCGGGTCAGCCTTGAGGTGTGGCAGTGCTCTCTGGCGCAGGCGCAGGCGTTTGGCGTCGTCCGACGACGACGGATTGCTCAATTCGCACCACCGCTCGTCGTGATTCGACACGGAGAGCTGTTGATGCGGTGAAAATAGATTCTTCGAGACAGTCGGCCGGCGCGCGGCTCTGATTTGCAGCGCCGTGATGCCGTGGTGCTGGCGCTGACGGCTTTACGTGCTTGGCCGCACTGCTGGAGCATCACACTCGCCGCCCATGCCCTGCCTAAACGCCCAGTCGAGGGCGGTCGCTAAGGCCTTGCGCATACCTTAATCTTCCGGCGACCGTACAGCTGCGTGAACTGCTTAAAGGTCTCTGTACCTCGCGCGAGGCTTAGACCTGCCTGTACCTGTCTCTAGAGCATCCGCACGAGTTTGTGCTCATTGTCATCCACCACCTTCCCATCCGCAGCACACCGACGCCTCGACAACGTCTCCCACCGCATCCACGCCGCCCGCGACCTCTTGTGCGGCCGTGATAGTCGCGCTCCTGCTCCGACAGACGACGTTTCGGCCACCAGCACGCCGCCAGATCTGCCTTCTCCTGCGCGGTCCTGACGCCTGCTCGAGCTCGCCGCGCACCGCCGCAGCCCGCAGCGGCCCTCTGTTTCATGCGGACGCGCTGAAACAGCTCTCACGATTTGGAGCGCAGGAGTTGGTGCCGACCTCCCCGCGCGCATCGCAGTCTATTTGCGGCACACGCCCAGCCAGCGCCCCAGCACGGCCCTACCTCAACCCTCTTGCCGACGGCGCAAGCACAGCCCCTCCACCACCGTCCTGATCCTCCTCTATCGTGACCTCACGAGCCTCACAGCCCGGCTCGACTGTCCGCTCACCACTCACCGCACCCCGACCCCGCCCAGCGCTCACGTCTGCCCAGCCCAGTGCCTCCGCGTCGCCTCTAAGCGGCGATCCATGGTCAAAGCGGCCCGTCCTGTCTCCAAGAAAAGCAACACGACTCGAGCACGATGGATCCCCACCAGCGGGGCAGGTCGCCCTCGCAAGGCCAGCATCAGAATATAAGACACTCGCCCTCCCCGTCCCCTCACGCGCCTTACCACACTACCGTATCTGGATTGGGCCTCGATCAATCGCTCTCGCCTGACCCATACGCCAACAACCCCTACAACAACAACAACCTCTCCGGCCAGAACTTCGACAGTTCATCGCAGTACCTGGCCGCCAGCCAGAGCCAGCAGTTCCCCCAGCACAGCGCCGCCGACCAGTCTTTCCTTCAGGCTCAGGGCAGCCTCTCCCACCAGCACTCGCCCAGTCCGCAATTCGGGCCGCAAGGCAGCCTTTTTGCGCCTGAGCTCCTTGATATCAACAACCAAGGTGGCAACAACGACGAGTTCAGCCAGTTCTACCAAGGCAACAACATCAATCAAGAGCAGTCGATCGATCCCTCCTTTCTCGGGACCTTGGATCCGCATCTGCTCGACGCGAAGCCGCAGGACCACTCGGTAGACCCCTCCAACCTCATGAACCAGATGGCGACCACGCAGGCGCACTCTCCGACTCCTCCCCATCTCCTCCAGCCCAACATGAACCGCCCGAACGGCAGCCCGCATGCCTCCCCGAACATGAACCAAGGCGCATTCCCCTCGCCGAACCACTCCCGGCATGCGTCACTAGACCCTAGCGCAGCATACGGACAACCTCAGGGCCCGGAGTGGGGTGGCATGGGCTTCCACGGCCACCGGAGGGCACCGTCGGATACATACTCTGATGTCTCGTCCTCCGCACAGCCCTCGCCGTACCTTGGCAACAGCGACTTCGAGCCGAACGACAACCCATCACCGCTGCTGGCCGCCCAGCAAGACCCCGCCATGTTCCAAGAGGTGATGCAGTTTGGACAGTTCACTCTCTCCGAAAACCAGTCGCATATCAGCCCCGGCCACAGCCCACACATCTCGCCTCGTCTCATGCCGCAGCAACAATCGCTACCTCCCTTTACCTCAAGCAACGGCTATGGTCTCCAGGCCATGAACAACCAGTACGGTGGACAGCAAGGACTGGAAATGTACCAGGGACAAGGCCACGAGCCATTCCCTACAATAAACCAGGGCGGAGATTTTGGCCAAGCTGATACCATGTCTCCCCCGGAGATCAATATTGACTTTGCGCCTCCTTCGCGGCAAGCGAGCTTCGAACCTGCGAGACCGGAAACGCAGGCCGATGCGCTCAGCCCGCCGGATCGATGTAAGTAGACTCGAGCTTTCTGTATCAACCATATCTAACAGCTGTGTTTAGCACGAAGCCGCAATCGTATGCGTGCCAAGTCGGACCCTTTCAGTGGCGCAAGCACTCGCGCCTCCACACCAGCGAGCGGGCACTCAGATCCCAGCCGATCGCTTTCTCCTGCTGCCGCCAAGGTGTCATCATCGCGCTCTCCTTCACCGTCTACAAAGTCCTCTCGCCGATCCTCAACATCTAGCATTCCTCACCGGGATTACATCTTGGACTTGGCGGATCCTTCGAGGCCGACCTCAGCGGGAGGACCCGCTGAAGGCCCCGGATCCAATGCGAAGCGCACCCAAAAACATCCAGCAACCTTCCAGTGCAACTTGTGCCCGAAACGATTTACTCGTGCGTACAATCTTCGATCCCACCTCCGCACCCACACCGATGAGCGTCCTTTCGTCTGCAGCGTCTGTGGTAAAGCATTTGCTCGCCAGCACGATCGAAAACGTCACGAAGGGCTTCATTCGGGAGAGAAGAAGTTTGTGTGTCGTGGTGTGCTAAAGGATAATGGAAGCTGGGGCTGCGGAAGGCGGTTTGCTCGTGCCGACGCCCTTGGACGTCATTTCCGCTCTGAGGCTGGTCGCGTCTGCATACGGCCTCTACTAGAAGAAGAGGCGCAAGAAAAGGGCGGATCCTGGGACCCGCAGAGCCAGCAAGCGATGGACAACGGCAACGCGTTTGGGAACAACATGCAACCTTCGGGTTACGGCATGGTGCCTCCGCAACAACAGGGCTACCAGGGCTACCCCTCAGCATCTGGTGGAATGGACCAATCTGGTCTACCTGCTCCTCAGCAATACGGCCTACCGGCAGCTTTGCTTGCACAGTACCCGGCACTCGCCGGAATCCAATGGGACCAGCTCCCAGCAGGCGGCCCTGACGACATCGAAGGCGAGATCAGCGGCCGGAGCAGCTTCGACGCCAGCAGCGGCGGCGAGTACTACGAAGAGGAAGACGAGAGCTACGGGCAACCCAATCCATCGGGCGTGTACACAGCAGGTGGATGGGCAAGTGACTATGAAGGTAACAGGTAGCGCATGCCTGTCCACATGCACCACCACTCGTTCCCATACGCTCCAATACAGACGTCTTATAAGACGCTAGCCCGTGTTGGGGACGACAATAAATCCGACATACTCGCGGTTCTCCCTCCATTGTGGTTTATGGTCACACTGGCCGGAGGAGTCGTTGGACACTTTGATCGAATCGACTGTCATCATTGACTTTTTCTTCGCGTTGCGGAACCTTCTATTAACTCCAATTTTTTTATATCTCTTCACCTTCGAGCATTGCGCTTGTTTAAGGCGCATTTTACGTTTTAGGCTTGTATGAATTTTCATGACTTTCGTTTCTTGCTTCTGGCACTCATTTGTTTTTGATTTTCACTTTGCCTGGATACCACTTTTCTCCAACACTGCGTTTTTTCTAGCACTGGGGTTAGATGCCTTGCGCAGGCCAGGCTTACGGTTGATGACGGGACTTCTTAAGAATCCCCAGTTACGGCTATGGAGAGATTTGTCTTGGTGTGTGTGTGTGTGTGTGATAAGGATACTACCCAGGCGTTTTCTTGTTTAATTTCTGGGCACGGGGCTTAGGAATAAACGAGATTCATTAGATGAATAGACGAGCTATTTTAGTTTCTCATTCGACTTCAGTATCTGCCTTACTAATACACGAGTCAGCGTACACTTGGGTGCCACCGTCTAAAGTCCCTCGACCCATTTTCATGAACCTGAACAAGGTGAAACCGAACCGTTTTGGACACCCTGTGAGCTCGCCACGCGACCTCAGACGATATCATCTACTAGTATCATGTAGATGCGCTCTTACGAGGTCACCGAATGATCAAGTTATCGAACGGTAGTCAACTTCTATTTTCGTATAGATTGCCTAGAATGTGTCGAACGACGTGAAGTAGTCAAACCGCATGATGCCTCCTACATCAAGAGTTAACCCGAATCCACAATCTCGCCGCCACCTCACCCGTGCACGCGCCTCCAGCCACCAGCAACCCCAATGACCCTGCTCCTCTTCCGTCGTCGTTCAAGACACCCCACCCAGACCCCAGCTCCACACCACACCAGCAAGACTCCCCCTCTTCATCGCCACCTCACCCGCATACAATGCCCTACCAATCCCCTCCTCCTCCTCCCACCCCGCCACGCACCGCGCTTGTTTCGCATGCTTCTAGAAATAGACCCCAAATAGCCCCCAAAACGGCCAGCTCACCACCCCCCCTACATCTCGCCCCCAAATTCCCTTGTCAGATAAGGCCACCAGCCAAGCTTACTAGGGCAGCTCTCGTGAACCGCTCCGAGGGGGAAGGAGTAGGCGAGCTGAAGGGGGGGCTGCAGTGTGTGGGCGGGCTGAGCTGAAAGACAGCTACGTATGTAGATATGGGGAGGGGTGTGGCTGAGTAAGAGCGATTAATGAATGGGTCTGTGATGCAAGATTTACTGTGTAGAGTTTGGGTGGCGGGTGAGACGAGAGAAGTAGAGGGGGGGTTTGGCGGAGGGGGTATGCAGGGCCGTGACTAGGACTTGCGAATACTTCGTGGCTGCTGCCTCGAGGCGTGTCAAGTGTGGCGGTTTTGTTGCACGGGTCGGCGAGTGTCTAGGATGCGTTCATGCCCTCGTTCGGGGTTGGTGTTACGGTCACACCTTCGTCCTGTATCTTTTGAAGTACCTTGAGGCCTTCAGGTGACGGAACGTACGAGTTGTCAAAATCCGGAAAAAGTGAGTTGTTGAGGAAGACGAGCTCTATATCCGTTCCGTTCAACCAGTCTTCCTTCCACGTGTAGTATAGCTTCAGTGTTTCTTCTTCAGTGGGGGGAGCCGAATCGGAAGAGTAATCCGAGATTGGACTACGAAATTCCGCGGTGTCGACTACGATTGAGGCGAATGAAGGAGTCATCCTCTTCTGCGATCGAATGTCAAGTTTTATTATCATGACTTCCACTTGACGGCAATTTCCCCTGAGCCATAGCTATTCGAGTGATGAGGGTAATCGCTGGTCGCTTACAGCTACATCTCTAATTACCCAGAGGCCCAGTGTCTTTAGGCGCTGGCATGACTCCAGATCCAGAATATATTCCCCAGTTTCGCATATGCTCAGTCGGACCTCCCGGAGCGAGGCGGCATGGGAATGAAGCGCAGAGCATATGCCATTCACGCCGCACGATGTTACGTCATATCCGAAATATTCGAGGTCCTGCATGCTTCGAGTTTCTTCGAACTTTTCCAGCGACCGACACCCCGCGACCAATGTCTTCATACATGCTGTGCTGACGACGCCCGTCGTCAAAGCTATAGTAGAGATTTTCAGTGATCCGGCTGGGCATTGAAAGGTATCGACAGTACCGCTGTCAAAGTCAAAGTCCCAAAAGCAGTTTTCTACTGCAAAGATCTCTAGTGTAGGTAAGGAGAGGATTGGGCCGATCTGGTTCAGGTGGAATCCGTTGAGATTGTCGAAAACGTCGAAAAATCCAGTGATATGGAGGCTCTTCAGGGAAGAAAAAGGGGCAGGACGAGGAGCTCTCTGATTGCTTGCAAAGCTGGCCCATGACTCCAGATACGAAAGCGACTCTTCGGTGATGGTAAAGTGGAAGGCTTGCACGTTAGGGAGGAGACAATTCAGGAGTGCGATGCCGGCAGTTCGTTCGAAATTCATTGGAGATTCTTGCCAGGTTTCCGCGTCGGGCATTCCAAGCTGAACGACAGCTTGGGTCAAGATGTCGAGATCCTCGTCGGTTACTTCGTCACTGTAATCGATCTCGTCGTAGTAGAAGGTGCTGGTGTCCAAAGTCTTGACTTTGAGCGCCAGGTCTGGACGAAGAATAAGAGTGCGCGCGAATTGAAACAGTGGCAACTCGGGCGCAGAGCCTATTGTCTCACCCTTGTGACGTTTCTCCGGCCGCTCGCCGACGTAGGCGAAGACGGAGAACATTACAGGCTAGGCTATTAGACGGAGGGTTTAGGAGGTAAGGCAGAGGTTGTAGAGGGCTCGTCTGTCCTGGAGCGGGTCGAGCGAGGAAACTATCCAATCGAGGAGCTCGGGCGGAAGGTCCAGTAGCGGCTTCATCCTGATATCTTGGTGTGTTGATTGATTCCACAGGTCGGTGACTGTGAGATATGCTGAATATTCTGAATTCTGTGGAAGGACCCCAACAGCGTCAAACAAGTGTGAGAAGAAGAAGCAATTGTGGATTTTGCCTCGTCAAGAATGTCGTTTTGAACGAGGAGAGGAGAGCACTAACGCTACACTTGACCTAAGCCGAAAGGCACTAGAAGAGAAGTGTAAGTTGTCATGTCATGTATAGCTCCTATCGATTGCGTACAGGAAGAGTTGCTGGAAAGGTATTTGAAGGAAGTGTGGTGAGGCTTTGTAGAGCACAAATTGGCAGTCTAACCTGAGGTGGCCCGGAGAGCTATCAGGCTTGTCAAACTTATTGTTTTCCAGTCCTCACTAACGTGCGAAGGGACCTCAAATGGTGCTAGGCAACTGACACCGGCCTGTGAAGTTCCAGAATAGAACTCCAGGCGCAAACTGCCAAGTTTTGTCCGAGGAGCGTGGCCTGGTGGCCTAGGCAGAACCTAGCGGTGAGGCCTGACGGCCCAGGCGTGCGAGAGTCGATTAAAATGTCCCAGAGGAGTCGATTAAAAGTGCTAGCGTTGATGAGTAAGCGCCAAGACTCTGCTGGATTTTCTACTACAAGACCCCGTCCTCGCCCACACTTGGAAATCAGCTCTCTTGTATGTTTTCAAATCACCCCAAAATTTAGACGCTTTTGCTAACGTTTTTCTTCTAGTGCCTTTTGGCTTAGATCAAGTGTAGTATCTGTTCTTTTCAGTTTAATCTCTGAAACGATCCTACGGGATCTCTCAAGATTAATCCAGTCTTTGGAAACCGCTCCTGGGCCGCTGGGCTTGCCTATGTCCAGGAGCACAGTGTCGCTCGTATTGCACTGCCTCGGGCCGACGCGAACTTTTTTCATTGAACTTCTCAGCTGGTCTGGGACTTCGAAGAAGAAACTGCATCTCTGCAACTCCTGCAATCGACTTGGAGTCGTGGTGTTGGTGCTGGCTGCGATCGTGGGCTGGCGGGCAGAGTGGACGCAATTTTGACACCCATGACTGCTTTGTGCGATGGCCTGGGTCAACGTCTGTCGGCGGGGCATAGCTAGAGTACCTCATGAAGCCCTTCATCGTTTGTGAATTCCGCTGACGAGCAATCTTAGCAACTCACGATAGCCTCCGATGAGGACTGGTGTTGCTACCGTCTCAACGCCTCCGCCTCACTAGAAACTCCCGCGACTGGGAGCGACGAGCCTGAGGGCCCATTCATTTCATCTCAAGGTGAATTCCTTGCTCCGGCCATGCTTCGTTCACCGGCGTCTTCGTTATGTCGCTGCACCTGAGCTTCCGCGGGCGATGTAGCCCATTCCCTCACCCCACCGGACAGGCCCGGAGCCAAACCTCAGAGCAGCTTGATTCAACGCTCCTTATGCAGATTTCCAAAAGCCCACCGTACACGCTCTTTGGCTTCAGATGCCGGAGGTGCCATGTCCTCAGCGAACCCTACCTCCGCCTGATCCTCCTCAAGCAACGCCGCCTGGCTCGCCCGCTATGCCTTCGCCGTATCCATCCTACCTGTACCTCCGATGCCCGACCATAGAATCGACAGCATACAAGCTATCGAAGCAAGCCTTCTCCTCGCTATTGAAGCCACAGCCTATGCCCCGCCATTCTACACGCCACCCACCATCGGGACCAGCGCACAAGTCACGATAAAAGCCAACACACACGCTACTATCCAGGCCACAAAGTAGACAGCAGAAAACCGGTCTGGGGTTACCCGCACAATGAGGAAATAATCAAGCTATGGACGCACAAAAGCAGAGTCTTCGAGGGATCGCCGTACTGGGCGTTGACGCTGCGCAGCGGTCAGCTCTGCTCACCCGCAAAGTGACCCTCGTTTGAATTTCCCTGCGCTTGAAGGGAATCAGAATCCGGTTTGGCCTGAGAATCCGGCTGCCACAGCCGTGAATCGTCGAGCAAGAAGCCTGAGGTTCGGTGTTGATCTCCATCTACCCATGTTGGCTATCCGAATCGTCCTTACACTTTGACGGAGCCCATTACCACTGTGTTTCTATGATACCCATCTTTACTGCCTGTCGACGAAGGTATATCGGCTACTCGTGACGCTTAGCATCATCACTGATGGTAGTAGTCTCACTCCGCCGCCAGTCCATGTAACGAATCACCCAGACTTTTTGCTCCCACGAGCACAACCTTCACCACGAGAAGGCAGATACAGTTTTTGAACTTCTCCATAATGAGAGAATATTCGTTGTGTTGAAGCTGGACCGCCGGCCACGTCTCTCCATGCTCCCGTTCGACGGCTAGTTTGAGAGTCCCATATATGGGGTTGTTGGCTGATTGTGTTGGTTTGCAGGCCGTAGCATCTGAACATTGATAGAACGCGACATTATGTACATGGAAGCGCCCTGTTTGCTACTAGCATTGATTGCTGTAGGTGATTTTCATAATTCAACAGATTGTGCTGTAAACTCTACTCCCACCTTTGGTTCTTGAAATTGGTGGTAGAATACGAATCTTTTATACTTAGTCGGAGACCGATTGTCACGTGCATTAGTAGGGCTTTGTGTGATTTGACGTAGCGGTGAGAAGTTCAGCGAGCTGCTGTGCATGGGGATTGCTCGTAGGGAGTAGAGAATGAATCAGGGGCCTGTTCGCAACGCAGCGATAGACAACGGCTGAAATCATTATGGGATGAAGGCTTTTCTGGAGCTTGCGAAAATTGGTGTCGTAGAATGAATTGTACATTAGAGCATTGAAGCACTCTAGGGGTATCTTGATCTCCTGACAACTCCGAATGCTATCTCCTGGGTCAGACACCTAGACGCCTTCGAGAAAGCCTGTGAACCCAAATAATGATGCTGTTTCCTGCTCCCGTAATGAGAAGATATCCAGCCTTCACGAAACCGTACTCCCCGTCTCCACACTCTCCGTATCCCTCCAAATCTCCTTACTCTCCAATTCTACCCCCTTCATCATCCTTGCCACAACCTCCAACTTCTCCACCACTTCCAACACCCCGGCATTCACCCTCCGAAAATACCGCTCATTCGCCTCCCGCCGCCGCCGACTCGCCTCCACATCCCTCATCGTCTCCTCCTCCAGCGCGCTCTTCCCGCTCTCCCCAACCCTCTCCGCCGGCGCCATCCGCCCCTTCACATCCGCCAGCACCTGCTCCTCGCCCGCCTGCCGCCCGTCCTCCTCCTTCGTGCTCTCCCCCTCCACCTCCACCTCCCCCTCGCTGCGGCCCCACGCCTCCGCCAGTGCGATCTGCGCTTCGCGGAGCCCGGCCAGCGCCCGCTCGTGCCGCACGCCGAAGACGCCGCCGTCGGCCCCGTGCGGCCCTTCCGCGCTCAGCTCCACTTCCTCGAGCGTGTTCTGCATCTCGGCCCAGATGGCGTCGGTGCGCTCGGCGGACTGCGCTTCCGCGGCGGCCGCCTGCGCGTGCTGGCGGCGCGAGAAGCCCGCATTGTTGGGGTTGCTGGGCGCGGTGGCGCCGGTTGTCGGGGTCGGTGGGACGGTGGGGTCTTGGATGGAGGAGGGAGGCTGGAAAGGCCCCGGGCCATTGGCGTTGACATTGGCGGAAGAGGCGGTGGGATCGTGCGGGTTGGAGGTGGGTGTGGGTCGTTTTGGGTCGAGGAGGGAGCGTTGGCGGATTAGTGGGATGCGGGGGGTCGTTGTGTTGGTGGTTGTTGGGAGAAGAGAAGTATTCGACGCATTGCGCGAGGGGGGTCCAACGAAGAGGGATGGGGCGGGGAGGCGGTTCGAGGTTGTTTTTGTTAGTGGAGAATTATTGGTGTTTGGATGCGAGGATGCCATTATGGAAGGGTGGTTGTGGAGGGCGAGGGGAGAAAAGAGACTGGCGATGGAGTTGACTCTACGTAGCCGAAATTCGGGGCCGGAATAAAAGCACCTGCAACGCAACACAATCAGACCCACACTTCAACTAATTTTCCAATAGGCCTTTACCAGTGTTTGACACGAAGCTCCAAGATAGACAACTAAGCTTAGCTACAGGAAAAAGCTTCAGTATTGGGGTTGCGTTGTGGTCAAATCAACCCTGTGGTGTAGCTGTGTAGGTGCTGCATTCCGGCCCTCTTTTTCGGATACGGGCATTCGCGAAGCGAATTTCGAAGAACCGGTGAGGGGCCGAGTAGAGGTTGAGCTCGGTGGATAAGCTTTGTGGTAGCTGTGAGACCCCGCCACGCCCGCCACGCCCGCGGAAGAGATCGGCGCTAGTACTTGCCAGATCTGGCATCGAGTTAGGGAATCTAAGTAGCTCGTATTCGTTACATGTTCCTAAAGCCATAATCAGGAGTTACAAAGTAAGCTCTGGATTCAATGCTTGATGGTAGTTTGCTATATACCAATTTCCAACCCTGTCATTCTTAAAAGTACCCGCCGCTCCTTCGTAGCCCTCCCTACAACATATATCGATAATCCGGACTCATATCGCCCATCTCCGTCTTCTCTGACTCCGAAAGACTAAGATCTCGTCCAGCCTTATCCCTGTTCCGATTCTGCCTCAAGCACATGAGGAAGTACAGTGTTGTGGCTAGCATGCTCAAACACACAAAAGCGATACTGATGCTATACCCAGGAATATACTTTGGCGCATCCTTCTTCAAGAAGGCATAAACAGCAATGATACCGCCGATGTTTCCAAATCCAACTTGCCACGCGGTGCCCACAGCGCGCCGATGATGGCCGCCTAGATTCATGTTGAAGAAGCACACGATGACTGGCATCGCTGCGTACGCGCCCATGGCAACGAGGAAGAGCGCTGCATACTGTACATGCGTGTTGTCGTGCACGGCGAGGAGGATCGCGAAGCCGGCGATGCAGACGCAGATAGGGAAGATGGCGAAGAGGAATCGATGCCGTGATTTATCGCTGGCATACGCGATGATCATGGCGAAAGCGAAAGCTGCTGCCCAAGGAGGTACACTATGCAGCTGTGTCTGAATGGGCGAGTAGCCATAGGAGTTGATGATGGCGGGTGAGAAGTACGCGTAGCCATACGCGGGGACGATGAGGCCCAAGTACATGAAGCCGCCAACGACGATCTTGGGGTCTTTGAAGACGTTCTTGACGTCTTGGAACGTGATTTTGCGTTCTACAGCTGAGCGACCTTGGTCGAGACGGAGACGGGCGGCGATGTATTCGCGCTCGGAGGATTGGAGCCATTTTGCTTCCTCGGGAAAACTGGGAATTAAAAAGAAGAAAGAAAGTGAAACGACGCAGGTTAGGGTGCCTTCAAGGATGAAGATCCATCTCCAGCCCCCATATCCTCGCATACCATCCATCTTTCCAATGGCGCTAGCAAGAAGTCCGCCGAATGCTCCTGCGAGAGTTGTGCTGCTGAAGAAGAAGCTGTATCGACGCTGGGCTTCGTGCCGGCGATACCACATGCCGATCAGATAGAAACCTTAAACCCGGTTATTTGCTTGCTCTGATAGTTAAAATGGGAGGCCATCTTACATCCTGGAAACATGCCCGTCTCGAACAATCCCAGGAAGAATCCTGTTTACGTATTAGGAGCGGCTATCAGAAGCGGTTCCGCATTACTCACGAGTTGCAAGCAGGCCGGAGTAATTCTGGACCAGGCCTTGACATACAGTGGTGAGACCGAATAGAAACATGCATGCCGATACTATGATTCTTAAATACGACTCAGAGGGGCCACGGCACGAAGCTCGACTTACACCAGATATGCGGCTTCAATTTCTTGAGAAGCATGTTGGACGGAATCTCGAAGAGAATGTAGGGCACAAAGAAGATGACAAGGGCGTTGTTGTATTTGTTATCTTCGACAATTCCCAAGTCTTCAGAGAGACCAAATACGTTTGCCTATGGGAAGTTGGTGAGCAACGGGCAGACTCAAACGGTCAAGACGCGCCTACATTCGATATATTCACTCTGTCTCTTGTGTCAATATGCTACTCCAAAAAGCTCAAATGGAAAATGACTCACCTGTCGAGAAAGGCCAAAAGATACATGATGCACAAGAACGGAAGAACATGCCAGTCAATCTTGTTGACCAGCCGCCTCTCGGTTGTATGCGGTGGGCAAACAGCACCGAGGTCATCGTCGTACTCGATGCCAGTCTCATCGGTGCCGTAAGGATACTGCGGTGGCGAGTCGGCGCCGTGCACCTTTTCTGCTTCTGTCATGTAATTTTAGCGCTCCGCGATATAAGTCTCGCAAGAAGTAATATAAAAAGGAGGACCTACTCTCACTACTCCGGAAAAACATTTCGTACACTTGTTACAATTGATAATACAGACGAAGTGTTCACCAACCGGCAGCAAGGCTGAAAAGCACAGTGTTCAAAAAGCAGTAGGTTCGCGTCACGACCCAGCTCCAAGGCACCGTGCCGTCTTTAAAGAAACCCGGACCGAAGTCGGCCGGGGGTGCACTGTTAGATCCCTCCCTCGCCCCGCTTCTCCTACTGGTCAATTGGTCTACTATGGTAGCACAGCTGGCAGCAATGGGTAAGGCTCCGCTGCCTAGCGCGCCTTGGGCTGTTGCTCTCCGCACGCCGCAGATCTCTTCGTGAAGGGGAATGCGGCACCGCCCAATCAGAGTAATGAGGCCTACCTCCTTCGGCTGCCTCGGACTTGCGGGACACCGGGCGGGCGACAGTGGGGTCTTGGGCAGTAACTTCTCTAAGAAGGCGTACCACGGTAGGCAGCTCTGGTGGCGAGCCAGAGAGTATCCATGGGCGGCTCATCCCGTGGCCCTTGGGATCAAATGATGATCTGCAGCTTACCTCCCTAAGTATTAGAGGTGGGCCAAAAGAAGAAGATATCGCAAGCCGCTATTGCATGTTGTGGTAGGACTTTATTATAATATGAGGGAGGGTCTGGCTCGTAGGTGAGCGCATGGTAGAATAGCATGTAAGCACTACCTACAGACAAGCATTCCTGTGGCGTTACGGGCGTTCTGCAAGTACAGCGTTAAGGCGCGTCCGATGAATTAGCGCGGATATCAAGCCACGAAAGTCAGCCGCAAAAGAGGGATAATCTAGAAAATAACGCTTCATGGTAGCGAGCTTTTAGCAGGTTTAGCCCAGCTTCGGTACAAGGGTAAGAATATATCCAGAAAATGGCTTCCTCCGCTCTAACCCTACTTATTCCACCTGTGGCTTCAAATCTGCGCTAGTTCACCGGATGCGCCTTGACGCTGTAACTAGGTTCGCTTGGCTTGGCCATTGAATTGCTCTCATTTTGGAAAACGCTACAATGCTTCGTCATAGAAATCAGTACACTCGTTTACCGCTGCGTGAGGAGCTTTATGATATTTTCAGCATTACGAGCAAGAGAAAAGTTCGTCATTTTGGACAACTATAGTAAGCTCGCGAGGCTAAGCAAGCATTCTCTCGTGCAGTCGTGTGTACCTGTCTGCCACTGCTTGAAGTGCTTCAACAAGTTTCCACATAGCCCAAAGTCAAGAGCTTCTATCTCGTTTATATTTTTGAAAATGCGTTGAAGCACCACAAGCAGTGGCAGGAAAGTGCACTAGGATATATGGCAAGGCACAGTAATCATGATGTTTATGATATTTAATACAATCTTGTTAACTCAGAGCACAGGCTCTCTAGAACAATGATCAGCTTCCCGAAGCTGTAAAAAGCACTATTCCAACACCATACGATGTGAGGGTATCCTGCCGTGCCGTAAATGCAAACTCAATCGCCATGCTTTCAAAACCAAATGACCCTCCAACAAAGGAGATTCGTTATACAAGGTAACGTCGGCGTACAGATAGTCTTCATCTCATAATGGCGCTCAGGCTTGTCCATGGAATGTCGTACTTGCCCGAGCAAATTGCCAGAGCTGCGCAGATGCCGATGGGTAGACATCCAAGCAGAAGCTTGGGCCAGAATCTAGTGGGATCTTCGTTGCCGTGACCTCGTCCTTGCGCCTGTGCCGCCCGGACTTCCGCAGGTTCGTCTCCGATTGAGAAGACGGTCCCAAACATCGCCTCGAGACCAGTGTCAACCGGATCTTCTTTGAACTGGAATTGTGCTTCACGAAGCTGGAACTCCTCCCGAGGGGCACGAGTGAACATCCCGTTACCGATCTGGCCTCCAGATCCAGCACCCGCAGTCTCCAATCTCAGCTTTGAAAAGAAGTCGCTCTGAGAGGTAGCCGAAGCCCGCTGGAAAACAGGCTGAGGCCAGGGATTCGCGACCTTCTGGGCGTGCGTCTTTGGCGCGGGTGGAATGGCTCCGTAGAAAGGAGATCGCACAGCAGGTTGTTCCTGTTGTGGCTGAACCGGCTCAACTCGCCTAATTGGCTGCATCGGGCGCCGGGGTCGGAAAGGAGACGGAGGCGTGGGTGTCCAGTCCATGCGATTTTCCTTCTCGGTGGCGGTTGTCCAAGTAGTCTCAGTCTCAGAACGGACTGACGCAGATGATGGAATGGTGGGAGAAGCAGGGTATTGAAATGTGGGAGGTGAAGGAGGCGCTAGTGAACTAATAGGAAAAGAGGAACCAAGAGACGATGCCATAGAATCAAGACTAGATCCAGGGTGTGTGTATGCGCCGTTCATGTTGAGATTCTGAGGTGCAGTCGGCAGAAGATGGTCGATAGAATCGTTGAAAGTGAATTTCGGTTTCCTGTCGATTCGGACCATGCAAGTGGAGATGATGCTCGTGAGCAGAATGAATATGATCATAAAGGTATGGCCGGCCTTGAAGACATGCAGTGCCATCGCCATGACTCCGACTTCTTGGAGGTACCAGAGACTGGCAGCTCTGACAGCGAGAACGATCAACTGAAGTTTCAGATGATCACCCAAGCCGACCATTCGTCCTCTTGATCGGCGCACCCAGTTCTGCAACGCGCTGTTCCACCAGACGGAGCAAATGGCTAGAATGAAGGCATACTTGGCCAATGGCAGCACTAATGAGAAACAAGCTGGTTCAACGCCGTATTGAGTCGCTGCCTGGGTGAAACACATCTGGTAGCTAGGAGTATCCACGGGGCTCATTCCATCCTCAGGTTCCGCAGTCAATAGCGCTCCGAAGGTATGCCAAAGGAGGCAGAGAACAAGGTTGAGGATGTAGGCCTGGCCGCCTGCGAACACGACGATATTCTTCCAGCCCCAAGAAGCCGTGTCGAAGACGCCGTTTTGCCTCGTCTGCTGCAATGCGCGCCTCATATTGTCTGTCTTTGCAGCGTACGACGCGAGCTTGATGCGGTCGCGCACCTTGTGGACACAGTTCTCGCATACCTGGGGGTAGCGATCTTCCAAGCTCTTCCTGTATTGGGTAGCTGCGGCCTCATATTTGGCGTAGTTCGGGTCCTCTTGGGAGGGGAGATAGTTGGCGAGGGATTCGGTGAGAAGGTACTGATTCTTCTGACAGGTATTGCAGAACAGCTCGCGGTCAGCGGAGGCCAGCTCCGGGGATGTCGAGCGAGGAGGGACATGAGCGTATTGTACGTTGTTTTGGGGTTCGGAGGCAGGCGGATCGGTGATTTGGCCATTCTTTCGACATGTTAGCAGTGTATGTAGGTAGGCGTTCTGGGCAGAAGACATACCTCGTCTAGATGATTGACAGCGTCGCATTTCTGGCAGTGCCATTGTCGTACCTGGCCTGTCTGCGAATTCGGGCTCCTGCCGCCGCAGTAAAAGCAGGTGAGGTTGCGCCGTAATAGCCGTGGCATGTTGTTGGTGTTGAGAATGTTTCTGAACATGTTGACGTGACTCGGCGAGCAGTACTCTCTAAGCGGCCGGGGAAGCGGCAGCGCGATGATTTTTGGGAGCGAGTGAGGAGGAGAGATGAGTGAATCTCCGACCCTCCAGGGGCTTCGAGGGGATTTATAAAAGATCCATCATGTGAGATTCACTCGCCAGCTCTATTGAGAGCTATTGTCGTCTGTTCTATTGTTCTCTATTCACCACCACCTTACTCCTCACTTTTATGTCTTGGCGTGGCCCAAGTGCCTGGTGAAGACTCCCGATTCACCGCACCGCCACCCACTGCAGCGACTGCGCATCGCCGCGCACCCATCCCCTCCATCTAATTGACGATACACCTCCGGCCACGATGCAGCGGATACTCAAGCGCGCCGCGACGCTTCACCAGCAGGAAGCTCGCAAGATTGCTGCGAACAAAAGGACGGAATTCGTAGCTGAGCGTCTCCAGATGCGAAGGCAAACGAAACAGCAACGGGCACTACAAGTCGAACAACTCAAATTCGCGCGCAATGCCCAGCGGCAAGACTGGAGACTGGGATCTCTTGCGCCGAATCGGAATTATGGAAAGGACGGGGAGACGTTTGGCGGAGTAGACCGCGATGCCGTCACCCCTTTCCCGCTCCCAGAAGCTATGCAAATAAAGGACTGGAATATTGTTGAAGGAGACAGGGTTGTCCTGCTTCGAGGGTTGGACAAGGGCCAGATTGGCATAGTGAAGCAGCTGCTGAGGGAGACGAACCATCTAATCGTCAATCAGCTCAATATGGTACGTATCGGCTTTTCTGCTCATTAATTCCAAAATGAATACTGATTGCTTCGGCCAGGCGTATCAAAAAAAACCAGAGCTCTTCCGGAAGCTCGACGGCGACACCAGCAGGATTTCACCCGTGGAAGTCGCAGTCAAATACGAAGACGTCCGTCTCATCCACACGATGGAAGACCCGAGGACCGGAACCCGACGCGACGTCATTGTCGACGAGGTCGAGGTGCGGCGTATTCGGATCAATAAGAATACGGGAGAGAAGACATGGGTGAGATTCGTCCCTGGCACAGATTCCGAAATCGAATGGCCATACGACGACGAGCCCGACCTCGAAGATCACCACGATGATACACTTCGACTCACAGTCGACAAGCCGACGTTTGTTCCGACTCTGCTAACCCCGCCAATGCCACCGTCAGTCATCGATGAGCTGAGGGGGAAGTACAGCAAGTACAGGACACGGCATGACGAAGACTACATAGCCAGGCAGGTCGAGAAGGAGCAACAGGAGAACGCGAAGAACAACTGGGCGTCCACTATGCGTATGCCCATACAGCTTCTCCATGAAAAGCAACGAGCAGACAAGGCGGCCAGGGGAGAACCGCAGCTCACCGAGGACATGCTGGCAAGGATTGGAGAGCTTATGGCAGCGAACCGGGCAGCCCAAGAAACTAAAACAGCACAAACTTCGTAGCCAGACATGCACAGCAACATCAGTGGAGTATGGATTTCTTGTACAATATGTAGATACCGTATTAGTGTAGATCAGCAGATTCTTTCGCGGAACCCATATCATACCATCCATCAAGTACTTTTCTCTGTCCAACGCCAACGCTTGAACGCACTCAAATGCGGACAGATACTCCCAGAACTTCAAACCAGCACCCCTAGAAATTCCGCCCGTCCTCCCATCCCCTTTAGCTGCTCCCACTGCACCAGCATCCTATCCGCCTTCAACACCCAGAGCAGCAACTTCCCGCTCAAACTCAGTGTCGTCACCCTGGCCCAGCTCTCCATATAGATCGTCCGCATCTTCCCCCTCGAATTCGCGCCCCCGACATCAAAAAATCTCAAAATATACGCCGCCAGAATGACAATCACTGCCGTCGCCGGCCCATTTGTGAGAATCAGATCCGGATAGTCGTACTCCTGGCCCACCACATCCCCATTCTTCCCCGACACACGCAGCACCCCAAAACACGCCCACAAACACCTCCCCGCGCTCCACGGCGCCGTCAGCAGCGACTGATGCACCCGCCGCGCGCGCGGCACAACTGCTATATCATACGCCCCTGCGCCTGTGTTCCCCTTCCCTTTTCCGTCTCCACCTCCACGCGTTTCTAGCCCGCGCTCGAACTCATCGGCTTTTCTGGCGCTGAAGGCGTCGCCAGAACTAACCACGTATGTTCTGCGCGTGTATTTCTGGGTGTCCAGCTGGCGCAGCGCGGAGAGCATTTCAGCGGTGTGGCCGCCGCTGCCGAGGACGACGAGGAGGCGGGTTGGGTCGCCGATGCGGCGCGGAGCGGTGCGGCGGGGGCGCGGTGGGAGGATGGCGAGGAGGCGGAGGGTGAGTGCGAGCAGGAGGGCGAAGGCGGTGGTGAGGAGGAAGGTGGGGGAGGCGAGGAGGGTGAGGGGGGAGGGTGGCATGGTGGTGTAGATCGGACGGATTGTTCAAGGCGTCGGCATGGTCTTGGTTGCGGAGAGGCTGGAGAGGGGACTCGCAGCTGAATTGGTGATAGGCTTTAGATCAGGTGTAGGAATTGTGAGTTGGAAGTTTGATAGACGTGTTCAGTTGTGAAGAAGTGGTCGTCAAGCTCTGGCCAATCATGTGTCACCGGGGGGACCCCCAGCAAGTCATTTTTAGCTTTGCAGGGAGGGTATTGCGCCAGCCAGGCTCCGTTGACTATAAAGTGGAAGTCTGTTCTAACTCCGTTTGAGGGGCTATTAGGCTTGTTGGAATGTCGTTTTCCAATTCTTAACCACGTATCGCGGGAGACCTCCAGCGGTGCTAGGCACGGTTGAGAAGCTTTGCAATTGAATCCCAGATTCGTAGACTATCTGCCACTTTTTGTTCAAGGGAGCCTGCCATCACGGGAGGGAGTGAGATCTTAAATTCTAGGATATTTGGTTATGGTCTAGTCGTTAGATAGAAGAAATTCGCCTGATTCCCAGCATCTATGAATGCCATGTTGTTACTCCTCCAATGCCATCTTCCCTCGCAATGTGAGTCCTGTGTACTCCTTTTCCCAACCAAATCCAGCAAATGCAATGCATACGATTCCATCATTCAAAGAAAAACACCATCTAGAAGAGTGGAAAAGAGCTTAAAGTCGTCTTATAAGAAAAGAAGTCGGAAATATCAGCCGTATCGTCACCTAGAGCCCACTTGGCCATTTGTATGGGGATTCCAAAGTGGCCAATAGCTCTGAGACCCTTTCGATTGTGTACCTCTTTGCCATATCAGTGATGGCTTAGCTGTTAGAGAAGCCAGATGATTTGATCGGAGCTCATTGAGCGCATCACGGAGCTCCTTCACGCCGAGTATCACCCAACCGAGCTCACGGGCTTCATTCTTCTGCGACGCAATAGACGTATGTAGGCGTTCCATGAGCGGGACCAACCGAGAGAGGTTCGGTGGGAGACGATACCCTAGCAAACGTTAGAGCTGACTTTGCAAAATCCAATAACTGTAGAACTCACTCCACGATGATTCCACCCAAGCCGTCACAGCTAGTCGATCGAGTAAGAATTGAGACAGTACAGAGACCCACCCAAGGTGGAATTCGGTAATCGTAAACGTGGAGAATGTATTGTGTGGTTGATGGGCTGCATATTGAGAAGACTGGCTATTTTGTGCTGTTGCTGGGGATAGAGTCAGACTTCGACTAAGGTGGACTGGCCAGCAGAGCACCGCGTAACGTAGTAGAGGAAATGCGGTTTCGAAGTCTTTTTTGTCGGTGATGATTTCCATAGGGACGTCCTCGTCCGAAGATTGGCTGTAAAAGCCACTATCTCCAGACCTCTCAGTTTGAACGGTCCGGAGCGAAGCTCCGGAGCTAGTCGAAGGTCCTCGAAGTTGCTGGAGCTCAGAGGCCTCTAGTGGTTGTTTCGGGATATCATGCGCCAGATACGAGATACAGCGCGAAGCGAGATGAGCGTGCATAGCGCTTTCATCGAACAGAGAGAAATCAAAAACAACGCACTGATTCGACTGCAAGTGGTCCTTCACGGATCGATGAGTGAAGACCGGGGTTCCGTAGGAGTCCAAACCAGCCAGGCCACATGTAATTTCTGAAACACATTTCGGGAAGTTGGGCAGATATTGCGCTTCGGTGGTTGGCTGTCCTGGGATCACAGCGAGCGCAGTGTGGAGGGCCTCGATGCTGAGCGGTTTGATGGGATGGGCAAGCCATCTGAATATGTCCGCGGTTATGGTTTTCTCTCTCTCGTTCCTTCGAGTGAGCGTATGTAGTATACCGTTGTAGAGCGCACCAAGTCCTCTCAGATGGTTCTGTCTGTGCAGTGTGTCATATCTTTCTTGAGGAGCCAGGGCGGCTGAGGTCAGGAACTGCTCAAAGAGAGTTGCCCACAGGAAAACTCCGTCTGCTCGGCGAGTGACTTCCTCTATGACTGTTGGGTCGACGATTTGATCCCCGAAAAGACCTCTGGACGCCATTGATTCTATCCTCGAATGAAGAAATCCTCCAATATCCTCGAAATTCTCGTGGTCGCTTAGTGACACCCGCCAGTTCGAAGGGGAGCCGCAGTTCTGATACTCCTGTGGAAAGCTTATTGAAGGTCGCCCCAGAAGGAGTATTTTGCACTCTTCGGAGCTGCACAAATCATAGACGGCTGCAAGAAACACCTCGTTGTCATAACATTCGTCGATTCCGTCAAAGACTAAGAAGGTCGGGCAATGTCGCACAAGGATCCGGACGACACAAACGACGTCGTCGAACGATGGCTGCTGCTGGCCACTGGACTCTTTCTCAATCCAGAAGGCCAATTGATGCATAGCGTCTCGGTCATTTTGATGGGTTTCGAGCAACTGGGTCGCAACCGCACGGAAGGCCTGCATCGAACTCCTGTGCGTGTCCGGATTTCTAGCAACGAAATGGAAGAAGGCGACAGCGTGCTTCTCTGGCCGTACGTGGTGTAGGGGCCCATCGGGAGCTTTCAAGTCATCGACAATGATGCCAGTGAGAAAAGTCTTGCCAAAGCCGGGTTTCGCTTCAATCAATCAATCAATCAATCAACATCAAAAAATCGCCAGGGCTTCTATTGCTCGCGGACACACACCTTCGACGGCGAGGATGCCGCGCACACTGATTGGCTCCTTACCTCGAAGCTGAGCAGTCCGCCAGGCTTGATACCTGCGGTCCGCGAGGAACCACCGTCCCGTGCACTCACATCGCCGGCGGACCGTCTGCTCGTAGGAGGTTTTCCAATCCGGGGCCGACAACCATGCCCGGATGCGCTCGACTTGCTGTGCTGCTTCTTGTCAGTGCTGATTGCGCAATTGGAGGGGCATCGGACCGGCAGATCTGCGCTGTCTTATAAGTTCTTCGGCAATTCGGTTTTCATCCAGCTGGTCTGGATTGAGCGCAGCCATTCCCTGAGCTGGAGAGGAGTTGTCGCAGACATGGGGAAGCAGATGGCGCGCGCGATGCAGAGTCTTTAGCAGAGGGCGCAGAGCGATCCATCGTGCAAACGGGCAGCTCCCACACTGGAGGCTGAACGATTGCGAGCGCGGGTCGTACCTTGCAGAAGCAATTCAGTAGTCATCGACGCCGAATCCGTCGTGGGGGACGGGAGCTCCGCAGGCGTCCGCCGCGGGCACCACCCCACGCCAATGCTGCCAGGTGATCCGGATTCACACAGGTGGAGACACTGCGGGTGGCCAGCGGGCAGCATATGCACCGGTCCGCTGCGCGTCCCAATCCGGCGCCGTGGTGACATTTGGTAATGAGAAAAAGCAGCTCTTGGCGCGCTCAGATATAGTAGGTAATGTCTGCTCAGGGTATCTCCAACCACCAACCGCGCAGCTCCTCCAGCCGGCTCTATAGTACAATACAGACAAAACGCTGTCTCCTGAATAATGCTCCAACCCGCTCTGAGATACCAGGCTTACGCCGTCTGCGGCTCGCCCAAGCGCAGCGCCAACAATGCTCGTACGTCCGTCACGTACTGCAGGCCCTCCAGCAGTGGGATGAGATGGAGCAGATCATTGTCCGTTGGGTCGCTTATCCAACCTTCAATTGGTATGGCATTGTCTGGAGATCAGGTCAGCGTGCTGTGACCGTACCTTCGGGCCGGAAGCAAACGTACCTTCGTTAAAAATGTAGCTCATGGGACTGTTGTCCACAATCATGACTTTGCTTAGGTCCGGCTCAACTTGCGCGAGGTCCTTGATGTAGGCCCCGTTCCGGAACGTGCAATGCTGGCGGTAGTATCGTCCCGCGAAGTATTTCCGCTCCACCTCAAGCCAATCGATGACCGGATCGGCGTACTCCTGGACGGATGCAGTGAAAACAATCAAATTGTACCATTTACAAACCTGATGCCGACATGTTAGCTGCGGCCGTCAATAAGCTCGATGACTACAAACCTTGCGCAAAAACTCGTCGCAATGTGGTCGCTTGTGCACGTAATACAGAATTGGGACCTGGGGGCCGATCATCGTGCCTCCTGCGCCGACAGGCTGCTGAAGCTTGACTTCCACCATGTGGCCAGTGGTATATCTACCGCCTTTGGCCATGCTGTGTATTAACGTCTCATCTAGATCAATTATGAGCGTTTTCTGGTGTGGACCGACTGCTGACACCCCGGACGTGGTGTATGAGGGCTGCCTTCTCGGCACCAAAGGCCGTGGTGGCTGTGGGGCTCGAGGAAACTTGGTGAGCTTCGCGGACGAAGCGGGACTGGTGGGTGACTTCAAGGCAGCTGCTGCTTCTGCCGAAACCTGCTCTGTCGAGCCGGATGCCCCTCTTTGAGCCTGTCCCTTCTTTGCCTTGCGGTGTCTCAATGCGTCTTCGTTGTGAAGCTTGATGCGAATTGATCGCTTGGCCGGTGCAATTTCTTCGGCCGAGGTTGATGCTATCGACTTCGACCGTGTGTGGCGCGAGGGTGTATCATTGTCCTCGTCCCGAGTGGGAGGTCTTTCACTCTCGATCTCGGAGTCTGACGTTATTGCTGTCGATGTTGACGCGATGGATGGAGACCGCCTGGTAGGTCTCTTGAGACGCGGCTTCCCTGTGCTGACCCTCCGGGCTTCGCGCTCGTCCTTCTCCTTAGTCTCTGAACTCTCCTGGCTCTTCAATGTGTCTGTTACAGGACCCCGCCGCTTGCGAGAGAATGGACGCGCTATTTTGTATACTGGAGAGAGGATAGAGAAATGGCCTTCGTCATCATAGAAACACGCAATGACATATGTTCCAGGTGCCACTATAGCCGTGATCAGAACCTTGAGCGTCCCCACGACAGCATGTGAGACGCGCTTTGGTATGAGCCATGTCCTCGACCAATTGGGCTCTGGAAATGACCCGTCCCGTGAATCGCCGAGCAGGGGGGACTTCTCGTCGAATTGGGCTGCAAAGGCGTCGTCTTCGTTGGAGACAAGAGCCTCCGCTTTAGGAGCAACCATGTCGCCTTTCTCATTCACAGCTTCTATGCCAGAGAGACCCTCATCGTTCTCGTGTTGTTCTGTGTATGTAGGCCGAGGCTCCGCTCTGGGAATGCTGGTTTCTGATCCTGCGCGTGACCGTGGAGGGCTCGGAGGGGGAGTTGAGCCGATGGCGGAAAGGATGTTCAGAGAGTTCATGCTCCGAGGCAAGCCATGAACGAGTGAATGACGACCTCCAAGCGCTTCTACGGAGATGAGAGGGCGATGCGCCTGGATTTGGATACGAGACTCTGCGCTTGTCGAGGCGCGCTCTGGGTGAGATTTACGGCGGCGCGCGGAGTTCGGAAGGGTTGGGAGGACAGGCGCGGAACGGTCACAACCCGTGGCACCTCTGGAGAACCTTGAGCTGGCCGGGGGCCTGATGAGCCACGAGCGCAGGCGCAGAAAGCGGTGGTTGAAAGGCAGAATATGCGGAGTGCTCCAGTGGTCGGAAGAGGCCTCTTTGCTCAGCAGAGCAATAAGCAATGACGACGGCTCTCCCGAGGTCCGTGAGTTTACACGTGATGTCAATATTGACTTCCTACAAAGGTATCGTCCATGGTACGCCAAGGGACTTTCACCAGCGTCATCAGGGTAGCAGAAAGTCAATTGGCGAGGTAAAGACCAAAAAGGTGAATTTCTTATATGCAGACCCGCTCTTCATGGGCCCCAGCCACGTTGCATACCTTTGTAGGAAGATACAGAGCTCCATACCATACTCCTTTCACATTCAAACCACCGTCTTTCGTTTTCTCCTTGGGCCGTCCATCTCGACTAATGCTCGCCGCACGAAGTATTGTCCCAGGTTACCACGAAGACCGCAATGAAAGTTGTATACCTTGAAGTAGCTCTCCTACCCTCTGGGAGCGAAATCCTCAATAGCTCTGAGAGAGTTTGTCTTTGCCTGTCTTGTTCTAGGCGGAAGCCCAATCAAGTACGGCAGCAACATATTTCACTCCTTTTCACGTCCTTTCCCTTAGCTATCCTCTGGAGCTGGAATACGGTTATCAAATCTTGATTCGCACTATATCATTGATTACATTGGCCACGGGCGACTTTGTTGCTACCTCCAAAGCACCAGCCACATAACAGCCAAGGCTTTATTTTCTTGCGAGGTCGTCAAAGAGACCTCGAGTCATCACCTTCCCCAATGCCTTTTCCTCGGTTGCGCCTTGCGCGGGTAGAGAAACAGGATCCTATTCACCATGCCCGTGATCGCCCTCGTTCAAGGCTTCAAACTCTGTGTCACCAAACTTGACGACTTTCTCATCGCAGGCAATGTTCCCCCGAGTTGTAGATATCGGCTCTTCCCACGCGACATGGCAGCCACAGCGGATCTCTTTACAACTAAAGGCGTCGACTGCGAAGTCCGAGTTTTCGTGCCACAAAGGGAGGGATACAGCCTCACGACGTATCTATTCGTCTGCTGCAAGTGGCTCTATATGCACAGCGCGAGAAAAGTCAAGCCATATATGTTGCCAAATCCAGTGCCGGCCTCTTTTGAAGCCGTACGCAAGTCGCTTCAGGCTGACTCGGACGTCTCATGGTATATTGTGCACAACGAGGAGGACTTTTTTTTGGGCATACCAGAAGAATTAATTGCGCCTTTCACTGTAAGTTGACTCTGACGCATCAATAGAGCTGGCCGCTCATGTAAACCGTCAATACAGTGCGGCCTATGCGATACAGTCTTCAGTCTCTGGGATGACCGAACGAAGCGTCGCCGTGACGAGCATGGATTATCAGAAGGCACGAACCCATTGCCTGATTGCTAGAGTACAGGAGGATTGCTATTCGGAAAGTGAGATTGACGGAGTGAGGTGTGCAAGCCAGTCAAGACGATGAAACTCACGATGGGAGTCATTCTTATTCCAGAACAATCCACATACAGGAGAAGGTGTTCGCCAACACAACTCACCGAGAAAGCAAAATACGGCAGCAGCTGGATAGCTCATGTCCTGGCTATATCTTATTTCTTTCGCCCTTCTTCCAAATCTCTGCAATTGTCTCGAAGGTCATGAACTCCACCTCATCTTCCCATCCTTGTAGCCAATTCAATATTCGTTCAATCATACCGATTACATGGGCCATACCACTCGTATCTGGGTGCAAAACGAGCGGGAACACTATCAACTCATCTCCATCTTGTTCTGCTAGCTCGCCACGCAGGAATTCAAAGCGATCCATCCACATACGCTCGATTAATCGAACATCCACATAGCCCTGAGAATTAGGCGTGTGGGGCCAGAATTGCAGCGGCGTCATGTCCTCCACGTACCACGATCCTGGAACCTCTACCAACGTCGTGGATGTTGGTGACTCGGGTTGAGACAGTGGATGCATCCACTCTCTGGCACTGGCTTCTGGCGTGAAGCTGGGTTGCGTTATGGGTGGCAGGCGCGGTATATGGTAAGGCTTGCTATCGTGATGCGAGAGCGAGGAGTCGTACAAAAAGCCGTGCTCTTCAAGTAAGTCAATGGTGGTCTCTCGAAGCTGATACAGTGGTGCGCGGTAGCCGCGTGGTTTCCTTCCCGAGAGTTTTGTGGCGATAGCGATGCAGTGCTCGAGAACATCGCGCTCTTGGTCTGGCGTCAGTTGCGGAGCTCCCTCGTGGCAATATCCGTGTAATCCTAATTCACATCCAGAATCCAGGATTGCTTTAAACTGCTCTGGAAAGCTCTCTGCAGAATGCATGGGAACGAACCAGGTAGTCTTATCGGCTATTCCCAGTCGTTTAAACAGTTTCAGCAGCCTTGGAACTCCTACGAGAGCTGAGAAAAAGCCTGAGCTATAGTCCGAGAGATTGTTCTCAAGAGAAGTGCCGGTGCCAAGCCATCCAGAAACCGCATCGAAGTCGATTGATACGGCAATTTTAATCGATGGCCTAGATTTCTGCGCCGACACTAGCGGTATGGGAATGCTCGATGTAGCTTCGGTGATAATCGGCCGTGCTAATTGCACGTCTTCCGTTCTCTGGCCAATCTCAGATTCAGACCAGACGATTCTTCCTTCCATGCCTCCGTCCACGGATATGCACTGGCCACTTATGTGGCCTGCTGCTCTATGAGACGCCAAAAAAGCTACTGTGCGGGCCACATCTGTTGGCTTTGCAATCTTCTGGAGTGGCACACTTTACCTATCAATACTGAATCTGAAGTTTTTGAGAGGGTCTTACGTTGCTTGGGCCTCTCGATACATCTCTTTAGGGTCATCCAAGCGCCCTTCAATCAAGGGCGTGTCAACCCAACCTGGAGCCACAGCATTGATTCTTGCGGCCGAATTGAGTCTTACGATCTCGTTCTTGACGCTACGGACCAGTCCGTACTGTAGTCCAGCCTGTACAGCGTGAGTGACGCCCTGGCCTCGGGGCTACGAAGAGTACTACCTTTCCGGATGCATACTCTACATGACCAGCTTGCCCAAACTTACCACATTCGCTCCCGCTGGCCCATAAACATCAGCTTAGATTAGAGCATGGTAGGCAGAAGGCCACCAACGTTACCACAATAGCTAGATTTGGTAGCTCAGCCTTTGCCTCCTTCTGGCAGATATCTGCGGACCTAAGGAAATGCTTGATAGTGAGAAATGTACCACGAACATTTACGGCGTAGGTCCTATCCCAGAGCTCTGCCGGCATCTCCCATATAGGATACTCATTTGACTCGTCGGTAATTCCAGCATTTGCCGCCAGTATGTGGATTGGGCCGAAGCGTTCGCGGGCATCAGTCATGCATTTCTCGATCGAGCTCTCGTCAGAGATGTCGCCTTGTACAACATGAAGTCGAGGCGACGGCGCCAAAGCCGTGTTCTGTCTCAGATCATGGCCAGTTACACTGCATCCTTGCGCTGCAGTCCGGTCAGCATGAGAATTCCACCATCTACGCAATAGATTCCGTGATCTTTACCCAGGAATTCGGTTACTATGCTTGACCCAATCCCTCCCGCCGCCCCCGTCACAAAGACATGGAGGCCTTCGAGCTGCAAGAAGGACATGTCGGATTTTGTATTCTGCGGTGTCAGCGTCGGGATGGGGGCAGCGGTGGTTTCATATGCATCCCGTGTAGTCGTCATTGCTCACAACATGGCGATTGTCGATATCCCACCATATTAGCAACCGAAACCTGTCATATTTTGCTACTGGCATGTTAAATTCTGTAATCGTGAATGGTAACAAGCATGACGGCCGGTCTTGAGGTAACACAGATAGAGACTTAGGCCTAAGCTCTGCTGTCTTAGGCATAAAAGGGTCAAATAACAACGCCATGAAGTACCTACGACATTATGCTCAATACCCGAATTACTCTCTGCTCGCCCGTGCGATGACTGCTCGAATGAAAACCTATCCAGAGGTCGAGGATCAATGCGGCGATGAGCCTCATGCAAGCTCTTCAGAACATAAACCTGGCATCCGGAGCATAGCTAACTGCTCGTGGAGTTTCTAGAATGCCCCTGAGCCAGCCTCCAACCACAGGCCAAGCTTTTCGATGTGGCGGGTGTGCGAGAAGATCACGTGACGCGGAGTCCGCCACAGCGGCATCAACCACCGGTGATCGTCATCGCCAACATCAGAGCGCTCGCCAGCAAAGTAATTCGAGCGCTCCGGAGGTTACAGTGCCTCTTCTGGCCCCAGTGAATCATCCGTCCCAAGGTAATCCGCTGGACTGTTATATAAGGCACGTGGAATTGGCGCCGGGCGCCTGTGCGAAGTTCACCAGAGTCAAACGCTGCACCTTCTATTGTTCGCCCGCACAATAATGGACGGCTTCGCTTGCCGCTATTTTTTCTGCGCCAGCTCACTCAACACCTTTCCTTGCACCATCCACCGGCACATTTCTTCTCCTTCAGCTCTCTTTCTCCTTCTGCTTTCGCCAGCCCGCTGACCTCGTCGGCTCGCGCTCTGATCGCCTTTCAGCTTCTTGCATCTGCATCTGCATCACCACTGCGACATCTCTACACGCCTCCGGCCGTCACCATGGGAGACATGAGCTTCCGCGTCGATCCGTACGAGGCTACTCGGTCTCTGTTTGGCATCGAAGACACTATGAACTGGCGTCGCCATTTCCGCAATTCGCAGCAAGCGCAGACAGTCCAGCAAGCCCATGAGCCGCTCGACGCTATCCAACAACCATGGCAATCTGCTCCGCAGCACCTCGACTGGCCCCCGATTCCAGAGTTCCGCCATCATGCCTTCCAGGCTGCTCGGCTGCATGCTCTCGGCCCGCCAGACCAACACATGCGATCCGCTCAGCAACAGCATGATGCAATCCTGCACCCTCTCAACCATGCTCGTCGATGCGAACAGTCGACTCGGCAGCGCTACGAGGCTCCTCAGTCGCTCGGCCAGGTCCCCCAACCGTCCCAGCAGCGCTTCGGCCAGATCTACGCGCCCCTCCAGACGTCTCAGCGGTCAGTCCGACAACCCCTCGACGATGACCGCCTACACATCCATCCTGCCCATCAGCGGTTCGGTCAGGCCCCACAGCCTCTCCAGCCGACTCTGCATTTCATGCCCAAACCGCTCGGCGCCGCCCACCAGCCCATCCCTCTTTTTCAGCAGCACGTTGGCCAGACACGCCAGCCGTTGCACGGATTCCAAGCAGCTCAACAGTCCATCGACACGACCCGACTGTCTCCTGAATGTTCCCATCAACCCCTCCCTCCTGCTCAGCAGTGCTTTGGCCAGAAACACCAGCTATTCCAAGTAGCTCAACAGTCCGTCCATCCGATACGACAGTCTCCCGACTCTTTGCATCGACCCATCCCTCCTGGGCAGC
>NW_022985446.1:1225268-1259984 GCF_010093595.1 Mytilinidion resinicola | reverse complement strand
ATCCGATACGACAGTCTCCCGACTCTTTGCATCGACCCATCCCTCCTGGGCAGCACCAATTTGGCCAGACACACCAACCCTTTCAAGCAGCCCAACTGTCCCTCAATCCGATACGACAGTCTCCCGACTCTTTGCATCGACCCACCCCTCCTGCTCAGCAGCAATTTGGCCAGACACGCCCGCCGTTTCAGAACGTGCAACAGTCCCTCGGCCCAATCCGCCAGTCTCTCAACTCTACCCGCCAGCCCTCTCCTCCTGCTCAGCAGCACTTTGGCCAGACACACCAGCCCATCCCTCCTGCACGTCCACTTTCCGTCCCATCCTGGTCCTCACGCTCATCCGACTCTGCCGACCAAGCCACTACTTCCGCTCAACAGCATTCTGACCCGACCCGCCAGCCTGTCCCCGACTCCATCTCCCAGCAAGTTCAGCCCGTTTACCCTGTCACCGCGACCCAGTCCGCCGAACCGACTCTCCCTCCTCAGCCCACTCAAACTGTTGATCCTCTACAATCCTTCAGCAATATCCAGCACAAGGCACCCAAAGTGGCCGCCTCGAAGAAGCGCAAGCGCTCCGAGCCGAAAGACACGCAAGACGCCAACCCCCGACCGACTAAGCTCCGTGTTAGCAACCCTGTCAGGACCAGAGTGCCGCCGTGCATATGGAACAACGTCTTTGGATGGAGTCATCCCAATACGCTGCTTACCTGTCGCGATATGCAGTACTTTCGGCCGCTGCTAGTCAACCACACCGTAGTGTGGCGAGATAGCCGAGTCAACACGTACGGCAACGAGATTCCAGACCCTCTTCCGGGTCTCACTGAAGAAGAGTATGCCAACCTCCTCAGCAATCGTACGGGCTGCCAGGTTGCAGGGTGTGGAGACAAGCTCGCGAGGAAGACCTACTGGGCCTTTTGTAAGCGTTTGTGCCAGGCTCACATGAGCACAGAACTCGTTATGGTATGTTTCTTCGGCTCTGAGTAGCTAAAAATGATACTAATTCGTCTTATAGCACCAGGACGCCCTCAATACTATCAAGGAGAGGCTAGGAGCAGCACACGTCGCCCTTGCACTCGAACTTCTGAAGTGCGTCACATCCGGAACTAGGGACTCTTGGAAGAACTATACCAAGGCCGGGCCAGCCACGGAGCGCTTCACGACCAGCATCTACCACGTCACGGAGCTAAAAAATGCCATTGAGGCCTTCTTGGCCACGTTCCCGGACCTCAACACCGCCTCGGTGGACGAGAAGAAGCTGTACTTCAAGGAGAAGCAGAAGTTGGCCGCAGAGAGGGAAGAGTTTGCCTTGAAGGTGGAGAAGTTCGAGAAGGAGGAGGCACGGAGGGTCCGTGACGAGAACGCACGGTTGAAGAAGGAGCGAAAGGAGGAATTTTCCCTCCGGGCGGGGGAAATGGTCCCCCCAATGGCCCCAGAAGTTCTGGTTCTTTGCCCAAGTTACAAGAAGTCCCTAAACATCGCAAAGGCCCCCACGACCCAGTCGTGGTCGTACTTGTTGGAGAAGTTGGAGAAGGAGAGGGGGGAGGCGGAGGCGAAGCATGCACGTAACGTGCAGAACATGATGTAGATGGTAGTCCGAGTAGCAATCTAATTCTTTTGGTTCTTGTTTCACTTTTGGCGTAGTAGGGCATGATTTGGAGCACCTCTGGGAGTGCTTTGCACTCGTAAAAAAGTCTGCTATACCCCCGGCTGATTAGCAGCCCATGACTCGGCCTTCTGGATAGGCCATATAGATCGAATTGTACACTTGAACATCATATTTTTCTCTTCAAATCGTGAGGTGTGTATCTTCGAACTGCGACCGTGGATACGGTGCTGAAGCGCTTCAACTCCTTATGAAGGGCTGCAATGCAAGAGCTCGGTGTACCGTATTTAGAGCTTCAGAGCTATTCGTCCTGCTGACCTCATAGAACTAGGCGCTTTGCCGGTGCGATGCTACCGTTAGAGGTTCTCCAGCCTATTGCTTTCATTCAGGATAGGGTGTAATGTTTACGACCTCTGGAATTAGATAGGCCCGCGAGGAGTTATTTTTGTACTGTTGAAGCCTCTCATCAACGACTATTATCTGAAGGACTCAATGGTGAGATCTACAGCCTGATATCTATACATACTGCTAGCACGATAGAATCAGGTGCTGTGCTTAGGCACTTTGCCGGTGTAATAGCGCCGTCTGAAGTCCTCCAGCCTACTTATTTAATTCAAGACAGAATGTAACGTTTACAACCTCGTAAATTAGGAGCCAGGTATCTAATCGGTCAATTCATTCTCTCTTGTGACCTCTTCTCTCCCCTCCTTGCCTTTCATAGCTAGCAGGTTCAGCGCGCTCCCTGCAATAATAAACCCACATTGATCGCCACTCAGTGTGTGCTTGGTCTGCACCCTCACCTCGCTACCCCCCTTCTTCTTAACAAGTAGCTCCACACTGCCCTTCCCGCCGCTCTTCAGCACATCTAGCAAGCCCACTGTGGTAACATCATCGCATGCGTCGATGAGATCGTAGTCTGTCTCATTGACAAAAATAAGGGGCACCACACCCTGCTTCTTCAGATTCGTCTCATGGATGCGTGCAAACGACTTCGCGAGAATAACGCGACCGCCTAGGTAGCGCGGTTGCAGCGCGGCGTGTTCACGTGCACTACCCTCGCCGTAGTTGTGCTCAGCGACGACTAGCCATTCAATTCCAGCGTCGCGCCAGCGCTTTGCGAGATCTGGAATGCCGGATGTAGTGCCGTCCACGTCGTAGGCCGTGTTGACTTCGTCGGTGGCAGCATTGATGGCCCCAATAAGGGTATTTTCCGATATGTTGGGGAGATGGCCTTTGTACTTGAGCCATGGACCTGCGGCTGAGATGGTATCTGTTGTGCATTGGCCCTTCACCTTGTAAAGAACACGAAGGCCGGCGAGTTCGGAATTAGGGAACGGCGGGAATGGGTCTAGAAGCGCAAGGCGGGTTGAGGAGGGGTCCACCTTAACTTCCTCGGAGGGAGTTGGTACGCCCGGCGTAGCGAAGAACTCCGGGTTCCCTTCTGCGAAACCTGCCGCTGGAAGATCAGAGCCTTTGGGAGGGGAGAAACGGAACGGTGTGCCTGATGGTGTGGGGAGAGTGTCCGTGATTGGATTGAATGTAGTTGAGCCCGCGTAAGACATGGCAGTGACGAGCTCAGGAGACGCGAGGAAATTCATCGTCAACGGATTACCGTCATTGCGACCTCGGAAGTTGCGGTTATACGAGGTGAAGATAGCATTTGATTCGCCTTTCTTCACGCCGTCAGTCCGCTTCCATTGTCCAATGCAAGGGCCACACGCATTAGCGAGAATAGTTCCACCTGCAGAAGAAAAAGTCGAAAGGGTATCATCTCGATCCAGAGTTGCACGGATCTGCTCACTACCTGGCGTTATGAAGAAGTCAGCCTTGGGAGAGAGACCCGCTGCTGATGCTTGTTTAACAAGATCTTCAGCTCGGGTCATGTCTTGATACGAGCTGTTTGTGCAGCTGCCTATGAGACCCGCACCAAACGTTCTTGGCCAGTTGTATTCCTCAACTACTGATGCGAATTTGGACAGGGGAGTTGAGAGGTCGGGTGTCATGGGACCATTGATGTGCGGTTCGAGCGTTGAGAGATCAATTGCGATGACCTTGTCGTATTGAGCATCAGGGTCAGCACGCAGAAGGTTCTGGACAGAAGGTGCTGATGCAATGGCTTGTGCCGCTCTAGCAATGGGTTCGCGATGAGTAGCCACCAAGTAGGGCACGTGTTGCGCGGAAAACGGGAACAGAGAGGTTGTTGCGCCAACTTCAGCGCCCATGTTACATATTGTGGCCATTCCGGTGCAGCTGAGCGTTTCGACGCCAGGTCCGAAGTATTCGATCACGTATCCAGTGCCACCCTAAATCACCATTAGAAGTTACTTCAGCGCTGCAATTGACGTAATACTTACTCTCACGGTTAGTTGGCCAGCTAGGTACATGATCACATCCTTAGGTGACGACCATCCGCTGAGTTCTCCAACAAGCTCAACGCCTAGTATCTTGGGAGCCTTCAATTCCCATGGGGCATCCACGAGCGCATCTACAGCATCAGCTCCACCAACACCGATGGCAATTGCACCCAGACCACCTGCATTGGGAGTATGGCTATCCGTTCCTAGCATCATCAATCCAGGGGCCGAGTAGTTTTCCAACACACTCTGATGGATGATACCCGCTCCAGGAGGCCAGAACTCGATCCCATATTTCTTTGCCGCGGACTCCAGAAAGTCAAAGACTTCCTTGTTTCCCTTAATCGAAGCCGGCAAATCTGTATCTGCACCCTTTTCTCCAACAATCATGTGATCGCAATGTATGCTTGCAGGGACTGCTGTCGAAGGTAGTCCACAGGACATGAACTGTAGTAATGCCATCTGAGCCGATGCATCCTGCATAGCCACTCGGTCTGGCTTGAGCTTGAGATTTGCCGTGCCCCTAATGTTCGCGCCATTCTGGGTGTTCGTGAGGAGTGACTCTTCAGGATTATCCAGATGCGAGTACAGAATCTTCTCGGCGAGGGTCAATTGCCTGCTGTGCCCAAGCACCTTTCGGACTTCGTGTAGCTTCTTGACGAGCTTTTGGTATAGAGGTGTTCGGGAGGCAATGTCTATGTGGGGGTGGGGTATGCCAGAGTGGGCGGTGGCCAGATGTCGCCTGCTCAAGATCTTGGAGGGTCGTGTAAAGGCGCGTTGGCAGACCTATTAGTAAGATCAGATATGGTTCACAGAGAGAGGTTCCATCTGTTAATGGAGAATGTGGTTCGATTGAATCATCTGAGGCTTGCTTCGACGAAAGCCCGACGCGCTTGATATGAGCACCAGTGCAGAGCGGAGAGGTCACTCACCCCGAAATTAAGGGGCCGCCCTGCCTGGAGAGCCTGCACCCGCATCGTTAGGAAGGTTGGCGGAGGTCGTGTGAGGCAGCGGAGGTGAGGCTATCCACAAAAAGTTCTCGGGTGCGATGTCGGCAGGAAGGCTAGCCAGGGAAGCCTGGAAGCTGTAGCCAACCACAGGACATGTTTTATAATATATAGAGAGACGTCTATCCGTTGTATTCAAGCTATCTTCCGAGTACGTTGACTTCGGACGGTTTAATGTGTAGAACGCCTCCTGTCTCAGGGGCGTGTACATGCCCACATGGCTCTGTTCTAACGATGTCTGCGTTTCTGAAGGGGGACGAATAGGGCCGTTTTGCAAGGCGCTGCTTTTCCCCCGCTCAGCCTCACGAGATGGGCACTTTTCAGCCTGGTCGTCTCCACGAACCTCTTTCCATCATGCAAGTATCATACTCCTTTCTGGCTCATATAGCGTGGGGCATCCCATCCTGTTACAGAATCAGCAATCACCCGTCGGCTTCTTGTCGTTGTAGGAATGACTTCTACCATTCGTCGAATCGACGTAAGTGCCCCGCGGCTACCATTGGTAGGCTCTGGAAGCTTATAGGCCTAGTCAAGGGTCTCGTCAACAGAAATGTCTGTTATGCTCACTCCATCAATACGGGTGCTATCGCTTGACGGGGGAAGTGCACGGTGTCTGTCCGCCTTGGTGATTCTAGAAGAGCTTATTCAACACATCAAATGGGATCACCAGGAGCATCCCTTAGTAGACTCTAGGCCTTACTATCACTTTGATCTAATATGTGGGACGGAATGGGGGGCTATCATCGCTCTGATGCTTGGCAGGTTGAGAATGGTAGACTCTTTGCCTTTATCATTTGACGTTGCTCTACTCACCATGCTGCAACCAGACGATCAACGAATGCATACTTTGGTTTCAACAAAATGCGTTCCGCTACACGCCATAGTTTTGAGAGTCTCGCGATTTCTCTACGTCCTACCGATGCGAGAAGGCCTTGAAAGCACTATTTGTTTTGCAGAGGAAACCTCTATATGAGGCGCAACTTGATCAGGACCATGTGTGCCATACCGTCATACTAGTCACTGATCTTGAGAACTTGGGAACTCCAGAGAGGCTCCGTAGCTATACCTCCAAAACCAACGGAAAGGCGATCGTTAGTGGATGCACCATCTTGCAAGCGGCTTTGGCTTCCATCGCTACCCCGATGCGTACTCGGGGTGTACGCATAGACTCAATGCTATGTGTCAGCGCAGCTATATCAGGGTTTAGCAACCCGGCGTTAGAGGCCTTGGATGAAACAGCATCGATCTGGAGCTCTTCGAAAGTCTATTCTTTTGTCAGCATTAGTTCAGGAATACGAGAGCTGAGAGATAGTGCTTTCGCAGGAGGGCGCCCACGATGGCTGGGCTATCCTTCGCCCAAAGCAACGATGGGCTTGGTGAGAGTTACAACTCACATGATCACCGATCCAGAGCATACAGCAACAGAGCTTTTCAGGTTTTCTAGAGCTGCCGGGTTTCTATACTCCCGGTTTACGCTGCCTACCGAATTTGCCTCCACCACGTACCAGCACGAGTGGACTCCAGTTGCATTCGAGAGGCTTCTATCACTTACACGGCACTACCTTACTAACTCAGAGACTGCGGCCAGTCTAATTGCTTGCGCAAACTCACTCGCATCTAGTAATCCACACGGGGCTGAGGGAGCACGTGGGGATTCAATCTCCGGCTCGGTCGATCCACTGGCCATTCCAAGCGAGACAATTTCAGATACTTTCGAGGCAGAATCGCAGGCAAAATCTCCGTCCCTCAAAACAGAATCCATAAAGAGCGCACTGTCAAGTGGTGCCGAGCCATTTGAAGGCGCTCTTTTTGACGAACCAACTGTACGGTCTGATCAAAAAGAGTATGTTTTCCTGTATCTTGCATCCGTAAAATCTTTTGCTAATCGAAAAAGAAACCTAGCCACTGACAATTTCATCAATGACTTCCACGCAAGATATCAAAAGCTTTTCAGGAACGCACCTGAGGACATCAGGAAGGTCAAGGTTGCCGTCCTAGACAGCGGGATCGATTCTTCGCACCCCTTCATCAAGGAACATTGGATTCGCCCTAAGTGGGGTGCTCGAGGGGAGAACGGGCTTCCCCGTAAACTTACTGATGATGGATACATGGATTTCACGGCCGACCCTCCTCTTACCAAGAATGGGACAGACACATGCGGTCATGGAACTCATGTTGCCGGGATTGTTCTTCAACTTGCTCCGAACGCTGAGCTTCACGTTGGTCGAGTGTCCCTTGACAGGACCTTCGACAAAAGAACTGACCCCGAATGTACCGCTAGGATTGCAGAGGTATGTCAGCAATTATCCCTCAAATGTACATATACAGTCTAATCACCTTTAAGGCAATTCGTTATGCCGTGGACGTTTGGGGAGTGGATGTCATTTCCATGTCCCTTGGCTTCTCCAGCATCCCCACAGATGTAAAGGAAGCTATCATCTATGCTTATTCCAAAGACCGTATTCTAGTAGCTGCAGCCTCAAACAATGGCAATTCCAAAATCGGGAACGTGACCTATCCTGCCAGCCATCTTGGTCTGGTCATCTGTGTCAATGCTGCGAACTATGCTGGCACTCCACACGAATTCAACCCACCTGCAACATCCAGTAAAGACAATTTCTCAATTCTTGGAGAAGAAGTGAAATCAACTTGGTCAAAAGACGCGAAAGGAGACGCGAAGCAAGACGAATTGGATCTCATAGTAGAAGAAGGTGCACCGTAGAAGAGAGCATCGGGAACATCAGTTGCAACACCTGTGGCAGCGGCAGTCGTGGCCCAACTCATATATTGGAAAAGAATTCACCGCACTCAATTCCGAAATTACAAGATGTTAGAGAATTTTGGAGGCATGAGACAGATGCTCATCAGCATGATTGACCGCGATCTTAAAGATGTATATCAGTACATTCTTCCCGAAACCCTTTTGGACCCAGACGTAAAAACTGCGATCTCTGGAGTGTTCTCCATGAAATTGAGACAGATATACTCCTGGTCGGTGGTTTCAGAGATGATTCCGGGTTCGGCGACGGGCGACTAAGTTTCAATCTTTACTACCAAGCAATAGCCATCGTCCAGCTCGTCTCTGACCGTGGCCACGGCCCAATCCAAGGGGATGCTATCTACATTCATGGCAATACCAAAGTCGGCTTCATCTAGCTCTGCCGACTCGATCTCCGCCGGAGCAGTCTCCTCGTCCAAGGTAGACTACGTTTCTACTCCTTCATGATATGCTGCTCCACGAATGTAATCTTCACTTTCAATATCCATGGTCTTCCAGTTGATCTTTATTTTCCGCACACGATGCGCAAATACGAAGTCCGAAGACCCGCCAAATCCCACTGAATTGGAATTGGTGTTGCTGAAACCAGCTTTGGGACCTCCTGAGACCGGAATGCCAACCATGGTTCCATCAATTCCAACAGATGCGTCTGCACCACCTTCGCGCAGTTTCTTCCTGATATTTTCGGCGCCTCTAGCGACTTTGAACCCAATGATCATGTACGGCGTCTTCTTTGGGTTGGCCTCGAAGTACTGTTTGACCGTAGGCTGAAGTATGCTAGCTTTGACATATTCCGCGAGTTTCCAGTCGCCTTTCATGAAGGATGTCTCCAGCTTGTTGAAAAACTGCAAGTACAAGATACCAAGATCTGAAATCCTGAAACTCGCCGCGGCCTTCATCGCGGGTGCAACTACATACCACATCTACGTGGTGCAGGTGCTCTATGATGTGTTCTAGGAGAGCGAAGTTTGGGCTTGGTTCGGCCTGGCAGGCCTACAATATTGTATGGGGAGGGTGCGGGAGACGGGAACCGCTCAGCTGGCTCTGCAGATGAGCCCGATTAAGGCAACTGGTTGCCCAATCGGCAACCTCGTATCCTCCAGACCGCCCGATGAGAGGCCTTATCTACTCAGTTCTGACCACGGGGATCTCATCCAGTTCATCATCATCAATCAAGCTATCCCATCGCTGCAGCCAAGCTTCACTGGCCCGTTTTTGTGCTACTCACCCTCAACAGGCGCGACCCGCAGTCTAAAAGAAGTACGCTTGATTATGATGGGTTCCTCCACTGCAAAGGTACTATTATAATGCGGTCTATTTTTCTCGTCGCGCGAGAAATAAGCTGACGTCCTCCAGTATTACCAAGCTATATATGTTCGCGCTGAGTTACAATTTGTAGAGCCCGACCAGGTCGTCTGCGTCAATTGCGGTGGAACTCACTCCATGCAATATTACGAACGGTCACAGCCTCACAAAGCTATCTGCGCATACTGTTCAAGCTCTCTCGCCTCTTCTGTTCTCGAGATCGTGACTGCATGCCTCAAATGCGGAGCGGCTCATTATCTACAGCCACGCGAACGAACAGATCCTCGTAAGAGTCTACGCCGGTCCTGTGGAAACCACCTCCCGCGATCCATAGAGCTGCACTATGTGAGATGTCTCAACTGCGACGAGCTTCCCTACGTGCCCTTGTACGAACGACGACAGCCTCACCTGGCTGTTTGCGCATCCTGTAAGAAACATCTTGGACCCTCCGTCAAAGAGCAATTGCTGGCTGAGCATTCCAGAAATCTGCGTAGCGTTCAAGGTACCAATTGCAAGAATACTCATTACTTTTCTGGGTATGAACAAGCACAACCTCACAAAGCCAATTGCGGATACTGTGGACAATCTCTCTCGCGCTCTGTGGAGGAGGCTCTGATTGGGGTTGGGTCAGCGATTGATGGTGCGCTCGTAGGTGCATTAGCGATGATTTTTGCCGCCGCCAACGCCATTATAGGTGCTTTGTGAACAGGGAGGTAGCGAATATATTGGGCTTTTCTTCAAAGATTGCGGCCATTCTTATTGCCCCTTCCACGACCAACTAGATAGAAAGAAGGTCGCAAGCAATATGGGTGCAATCGCCATACTTCGAAAGATAAACACGTATATTCTTCGTATGTATGTATCTGACCATGCGCAAACAGTATATCCACAATAAAGTCTTGGAGACGCGAGAGGGTTGGCTGAGCAAAAGTAGCGAGGACCAAGCCAAGGCGTTCTATCGGTGGTGTCATCGTCGAGCGCTACAACTGTTTCTTCGAGTCGGCCGGGCATCAGGTCTATGTGGTGTCCGTACTTACAAGGACTTGATTGCGAACACCTCGACGGCTAGCTCATCCTTCCCCACATAAGGATCAGACGTTGCTGAGATTGATATGCTGTAAACCCATTCGCCCCTATGGGAAATACTGCAGCACACTATAGTCAGATGACCACCCACGCAGCCATACATATTCTGATATCCTGCACAGCCCATTCTATTCCAGATCTAGCGCGACCAAATTCACTTTTTATTCGAAACCAGGATGATCATGCGCCACCATTCATATACTTTTATCCCACTCTCGCATCTCAAACCTTACATATCAATTGTTTCATTGAACCTCAGCACGCCATTCCCCTTCAAGAACCCATCCACGCCCTGGGGCACCTGATATGACGACGGCGCGGCGACGGCGAGGGAGCCGCGCTGGCGCGTGTTCGCATCCGAGATGTCGGTGATAAGAACGAGGCCGGCGGTTTTGATTGATTCGATCAGGGCGGGAGCAAGGTCCTACGCTGTGTTAACGGTTTTGTATGGGAAGTGTGGCGGAGTGATGGCCTACCAGTAATCTCGAGCTACAGATCAAGCCCATGAAATTATTGTCTCTCGCAATCTGCACGGCCTCTTTAACCGAGATCGTGGTGCGACCGCTGCTCCTTACTTTATAGGGATCGCTAGTCGAGCTAGGCGCGTCGGCACCAAGTTCGTTACAGAGGAGAACGGGGTCTGTCGAGCATTAGCTCCGCTTTCACGAGATCACATGAGGGGCTGACTTACAGTTCGGTTGCTTCCAATTCAGTGCCGTGCAGATGTCCTGATTGAAGCTCGAGAACACAATCGACCTCAGAAATCCGTTTTTCTGGCCCCTTAGATGCCTCGCGTGCTCGAACACGATCGATAGCAGCGCATCCGCAAAGTCGTTGATATTAGGCGTTGGACCTAATCGCAAGCTTTCCTCCTCCCTCCGGCTTGGGTACAGGACATGCAGCTCGACATGGATATGTGCAGGAAGTATGGCGAGAGCTTCACGGAGCGTCATGAACGACGTAGCTAGGATTTGATGAATTTGAGAGACATTGGCTCCATGAGTGTTCTGTAGGGTCGATGCTGCCATGGAGCTAGAAGCGTTCTGTGAAGCTCCAATGTTGGCGAATTGATCGTAGGTGAGAATATTGACAGGGACATCGAGACCTTGGTACGTAATCTTCCATTGCGGATAAAGTACTGGAACGCCATCACTCGTCAACTGAACGAATAGGCGAGCATATTCGCCTGATAAGCTCGATCCAGTGATGAGGGCTGTTGGATGGGAGTCGGATTGACTGGTTGCTTTCCAGTAGGTTGCAAAGTGTGTGATTTCGAGGGGTATGCCGTGGAAGGGTTTTACGACCTGGAAGTCGAAACTTAGTCGCCCAATAGCACGGAGCCGAGGGTCGAAAAGCTCAAGATGCCATTGCCCTGAGCTGCTTGATTCGTTTGTGAATATCTTCGAGGAGGCGACGCTGCGCGCAATGACCTTGGAGCCGAAGGTTGGGTATACATCGAAGTCAATGGCAAAGGTATCGAGGTTCTCAATCTGGAACGAAATGACCTTGAACTCGTCTTGGATTGGTAACATAATGTTTCGTGGGATGAGGTCTGAGGATTTCGAGGAAATGGTGAGGCGAGCGGCCGGATATTTATGGTCGTCGTAGAACTGAAGGGCATCCGCGCCCAGATTCTCAAAGCTTATCACCACAAAGGTCTTGGTATCCAGGAAATTGTGGCCATAACGTCTCAGTGGGATTATAGGTGGTGGAAGAATGAATTCCGGAATACCTTCTCCTTCTCCGAGATCCATAGGACCTGGACCAGTGGTGGATTGGCCTGTAGTTAGAATCTGCGGTGACACCTGCTTCGGTGTAGCAAGGCCAACTCCTCTTCCAACAGAGGCAAGCATTTTCATGCACTCAAAGTGGCCTTCCCACGTGGCGTAGTACATCGCAGACAAGCCCTTCTCGTCCACAATATCCACGCTAACCCCACATACTAAGAGTACTCTGAGACATTCGACATGACCTTCGCTGGCGGCATGAAAGAGAGGCGTCCACTGGTATAGCTTATCGGGTTGGTCGAGATCTGCACCGTACTTTTGCAGCAGTAGAAGCATCTCGGGGTCCTTCCCAGATCTCGCGACTAGATGTTGAGGATAGAGGCCTTCAGCATCGGGAAGCATCTCAGCATGTGCTTGAAGAAGGAGCTCGACAATGGGTATGGAGCCATGTTGGCATGCAAGATTCAAGGGTATGTGCTCCGATGGACCCAGCTGTTTGATCTGTGCCCCATTAGAAAGAAGGGTCTGAACGCAATCGAGTTGAGAGTGGACGATCGCATGAATCAAAGGCGTAAAATTGTCCTGATCCTTGAAATTGACGGTGTCAGGAGCTGCATTGATTAGTTCCTGGACCAACTCAACATGACCATGCATGCAAGCATAGTGCAACGGTATTCTCCCGTAGACATCTAATGCCTTGACATTGACATGTGCGGACAATCCGATCCGGAGGACCGCGCCTCGCCCGCAGATGGCTGCTTTGTGGAGACAATTCCTTTCGTTGATTTCGTCTTCTTGGTTGAGGTTCACACGATTGGTGTCCAGCATGAGTTGCAAGGCATTTTCAGGGGCATCTTCGATGGTGCTCAAGAAAGCTCTGGATATCCGTTCCTGCGCGTCAACCAAGGAGAAGATCCTGGCCAAACACTCTTCTATTTTCGCCGTGTTAGCAGTGGTGATCGCTTGGGTCATCTGATTATCTAGCTCCATATCGCCATCCTGAGATGTGTCGGCTGGTGGCTGGGTTATCGACGTTGGGTATTGCATCTTGTCGCCTTCTGCCCATCCTGAGAAGTCCAACAGAGCTTGGGTCGCTTGATCGGATAGGCTGCTGATAACGTCGCGATTGAAACAAGGCTGCACCTCAACAGCACGCGATAGATAGAGTTGCTTCTCGCGCGACTGGCATTGGGGTCAGCCGGAGTTGCGTCCAAAGAGAGTGATGGCCGACCTTGGATGTTTTGTCCCACTAAAGAGTGTTAGCAATCTTAAGACGATAGTAGCAGGCATTGAGCGGACCTTTTTCAATATCTTCGAGAAGGCCGTAGCGTTGACCTCGACAAATTGCTGCTACCGTCAGTGCTTACGCGTTGATGATGATGATGATGATCAGAATCACCTGGAGCTTATTCAGATCCATGCTGAACTGCTTCAAGCCCTCTTCGAGTGCTATGTATTTCGAGGACACTTTGGACACTGTTGAGGGATGAGCTTGCATGTTTCGCTTCTTGTCTAGCAACGTTGCCAATCGCAGCCGCAGCTGTATAGGCTATCAGTACGGATCAGACGGGCTTTCGAATTGTGAATACCTCTGCCTCCTTTTGTAGGTAGAAAATGTTGACTTTCTCGAGCTCTCGCTCCTATGATCCATATTAGGGGGTGCCGAGTCATGCCAAAAGTCCCACATACCACTCGAAAGAAGAACGTGGCCTTGTTGGCTTGTAATGCGGCCTGAGGGTCAAGGCCATCTCCCAAACGATTGCTATCATTCTGTGCAGGAAGAACCGGGGTTGCGCTCAACTTCTTGATAAGCTGGTTAAAGCATTAGTAGAAGCATCTAAAGGTGAGCAAAATGCAAACAGTACCTTTTTTAGAGCCTTGTAGTCGACGAAGCTAGCGGCATATTCGGGGATCTCGAGCTGCCGCTTTTGAATATGCTTGCCAAACTTCCTGTGAAATCGGGGCTCGTCAGTCTTGTCAGACTTGGACCCGAGACTAGTCGACGACAAGGTCTTGCGTAAACCGGCAACGGGGACTCTCGGAGAGTCCATAAGAGCAGACTTACATAGTGCAAGGAAACGAGCGGACAGCGCTCCAGAAGAGCCCCTACATACAAGTGGGACAAGCGAGGAGTGCAGAAGCGGAGGCATGCACCTCGACCATACGACGTAGGAGGGCGCGCAATGTGGGCCTGGGAAGACGCCTATAGGACGATCAGCACGATCGGTGAGGCGAGAGATGGGACAGGGCGGGATGGCGGCGGCAATGACAGAGTGCTGGGACGAAAGTCGATGGATATAAAGTGGTAGAACTAATGGAATTCCGTCTGGTCGTGCAGCGGCCAATATCTATCGTTGCAGGCGTCGGATAGGTGACCGATGAGGGGCAGAGCGACCTCGGGCAAGGTCGACGATAGAGTCTGCCGCTTCGGGGATGCTTGTTCTGCAAGAGAGGGCTGTGAGCCTGGCATGATAGTGGTGGTTTTTGCTATGCCGGCAGCCAATTGCAGCAGAGCAAAAAACACGTGGATCTGCCGCTTCAGCTTCAGCGGGCATTGGGGAGACACCCACCTGGCTGTGACGGGCAATTACGGCACCGGAATGCCTGGATATTGCGGCGGCGCGCTCCTCGCAGCGGCAGCCGTCGGGAGAGATGCAGTAGAGCCATCCGCGCTTTTACTCAGTTCTCGCCTCAGAATGTGGCACGTGATCATGTCGTAGTCGCTTTTTGATCCATGGGTCTACCTTATCTCAACCTCTCTCCATCCCGGAATTCAGCCTCACACCCTCTTCAGCAGATGTGGCGTGCCAAATCCTTCGATGCGGAGCACTACGGACCGCGCCGTAGCCAAAACCACATTCACTGATTCTAAGCCCGGGTATCTGAATCGCAGTGCATATGAAGCATTGTTTGTATTTCAGGCTATTCTATTCACCGACCAAAGTCTCGCTACTACACAGGATATCGAGCATCTCCCACACGACGCTTTTCAACAGAGACTATGCTAGCAACCCGCCAAGCCCAAATCCCTCGCCAATGCACCATATGGTCCAATGAAAGCACGAGACTGACAATGGTCTGAGTCAAAAGTGTGCCTCTTCAGAGGCCATACCATCCATCGATGTCCCCTGGATCCGTTTTATTGCTAGCTCCTTCTGTGGCCGACTCGGGGTAATGATTTGTTTTGTCCCACGGTGTGCGCAGTGCAGCCTCCGTGTTCAGCTCCTCATTCAGTCACAACTCGTCGTCGTCCTCCATCTCCGACGGCTTCAGCAGACCGCCAACCTTCATCGCTCGTTCTCGCTCCTCCTCCTTCGCTTTGTTGAGCGCTTGCTCTCGTTCCTCGGAGAACAACTCGGCGTTGTCGCCAGAGAATTCCTTCAGCGAGATCAAGAAGTCTCGAAGCACGAGCTTGAACTTGTTGATGTCGTTGTTAGAGTCGAACAGCGCATCGATGAAGGTAGCGATTTGCGCCCTAAGATCATGTCAGTCTGTTTCATCGATCAGGCATTAAGATTGACTTACGCTTGTAGATTTGGGAATGCATTGGCAAGCAGGTTGCCAACGAAGTTTTTCAAGAACTCCTTGTTCGGCGTCCCAGCCGGTGCCATGTTTTCGGTATAGATCGGTCCCTGCAACTTCCCAGAGTCCACTAGCCAGAACATTTTGGCCAGCAGCATTGATTGCGACTTAAAGCCAGCCTTGTGGTCACTGTCCGTGAGCACGAAGAATACATCCTGGAGAATGGTCGTGTAGAAGTTCTGGAAGAATGTGTTGCAGGTTTGGGGGTCCGTCTCCGACATGTTGGTGATCAGTTCGAAGCACATGCTCAGTCCAGCGCCCTCAACCTCTCGGTTGTCATGTTTGCTGGCCCACATGCAAGAATCGATGACGAATTTGAAAGACCGCGCATCGAGTCTCAAGAGAGCTGGGAAGCATCGCAAATTGATAGTCCTCAACAGTTTGAAGAATTCGACGCGGTGTTCCGGATACTCCGAGAAGTCCTTGTTTATCATGTCCAATGTACACTCAAAGACGCAGTCCATGATGTTCATGATCTGATCTTCCATGAGGCTCTGTATCTATGTTAGCATCTCCATTATATAACTTTCAAGCGAGCCAAACCATATGCTTGGCCATATGCTTGCTGAGATTGGGTCTCCAACGTACATGTAACTTGTTGATGATGGTAGTCATAACGTTCAGGACCTCAGCCTCGCGGGCATCGGGGACATTTCGCTTATAGTCGAGTAGCACAGCCTCCAAGAGCTTGGGCACAAGAGTGTTGTGCACCATCTCCAGATCGTCGGCCTTTTCGACATAGACGTTGATGAGCTTCAAGATTTCTTTCTTGATAGTCCGTAGCCCGCGGACTTTGGGCATCTTGGTGGCAATATTTCCTGTCCTTCGTTAGCCAAATTTGTTATATCTCCTATTGATTCTGGTATACACAAACCTTCCCGCTGAACGGCCTCGTCAATCAGACTGCTGCTAGCGCGATACATGGTCAGCATGTCCAGGTAGATACGGCCAATCTGTGGATAGAAGTAGCTGCCTATCGAGCTACAGGCGGCCACGTTTGTCTTCATGATGTTTCCGATGACTTTGATGATCTCGCCATCATGGAGGATGGTCGGATCTTGATTGGCTTGACCGATGATATTATCCCACTATAGGATTCGTTAGTAATGCTACTAAAGCACAAAGCTGGTGGAATACTTACAGCTCGGTTCGGGAATGCCATTAGGTCGGAGATCAATCGCTCTTGGATGCCCTTTTGGCCCTGTGCGCTGATCATGAAGCCACAGGCTTCGTAGAAAGTGTGGACCTGCTGCGGGGACAGATCGCAAGTGATCTTGGTCAAGTTCCGAACTATCTCATCGATGAACGGCTCGGTCTCCCCTGGTTGCAAGGCCACGAAATGTCTTCGGCACTTGTTGGCGATCTTGATGAATGTGTCGCAGGCCATATCCTGAACACCCTCGTGCGTCTCGTGCATGAACTCGAAAAGCTTGTTGACGACGGTCTTGAGAAATTTCCAGTGGGCCTTGAGGAAACGCGGGTACTGGCCAACGATGTACATGATATTACTGGCAACAACAGCCTTGTTGTCTTTTCCTCGCTTCATCTCGGTAAGCCCGAGGAGGTCCTTGATCACTGTGACGAGGAATCTCTTTTCGGTTTCCTCGTTCATAGCACCAGAAATTGAACCAATGGCCCAGCACAGAGTGTTGCAGTTCGCCCATGACCACTCGGTGCCATCGACCTGCCTCGACAGTTTCTCGGACATGATCTGCTCGGTATCGTTCACGTCCAGATGCGTCAAGAAAACCAGACATTCTCGAGTCGATTTGTAGAGCTGGATGGTGTCACTCTCTTTGACAAACTCCCGGACGATCTCCCCTTCGTCATTCTCCACAATCAAGACTTCCTCTGGTCGCACCATTTTTTCGATCATGACTTGGCGCAAGTTCGTGAGGACTTCGTTGTACTTGTGCTTGCGAAGGGGATAATTCGCAAGGATGCTAGGGTCCCGGGCTCCACCATTGGAAACGATACCCATGTTGAGAAGCGGGTTCATGTCCTGGATTGGCAATTGCTGCATCTCATCATAAAGTTCCGAGACAAGCTTGGTCCAGTACTCTAAGCAGATCTTAAAAATCTCTCTATCGTCGATCTGGCTAATGCGAATGAGATAGAAGTGGCCGTGAGTAAGGAAGTCGCGATTGGGAAGAGTCTCAATGACATTTAGATGCATTGTGAAGAAGTTGCACAGGAACAGAGCGAGATTCTGAACGAATTCCTGATCTCTACTGTTGCTAGAGGAGTATGTGGATTTCAAATCCATGGAAAGGGGTATAATCTTGGAAATTGCAGTCAGCGTCTCTGTGAACATCTGAACAAGCTTCTCGTTATATGAGGGAGAAGTATGAAGACTGGCAATCTCTGTCAGGCACTTCAGCGTGATGTTGCGGAAGTCCGGGACCTCGAGGAAGCGACTTCGCAGTGTCTCGATGAGACTCATGCCGGTAGGTGGTGTCTCAAAGATGTATCCCAATGGAATCCAGTTGAGGAAGCGCAACAGTGTCTCCAGAGTTGCCTTGATCAGACTGGCTTGCGTCGCAGTTCGAAGGACTTCCGAGCACAACTGATAGATAGCCGTGAACTCATTGCTCATGCCCTGTTTGAGTTCCTTCGTCTTCGAAGAGGTCAGCTGGTCGGCCGAATAGTCAAACACTTCTTCCGAGAGTAATCGAAGGATTGCCATGTTATTCTCGCAGATAGGCAGGCTGCTGTGGCACGAGGATATGATTTCGTTGATGAAGGTCGGCCAGTTATGGGGCCACTCCTGCTTGAGAATGGAGACGAGGACGAGGTTCAGCTTGTTCAGAAGTGTACGCTCGTTGCGCAAGCCCTCTTCGGTGCCGGAGAGCTGGATGATGAAGTTGACGACGAAGTTGCGAATGCCTGCCGAGAGCTGTGATTAGTAAAAGTCAACAGATCTCAGGATATTAGTGTATACCTTGGCACTGATCTCTAGGCAAGACCTTCCATCGTGTCATGATAACATTATCCAGAACTTGCAAGCCCAAGTCTGCCAGATGTTAGCCTTCTCGTCGCAAATCCTGCTTCGGAGTCCCCTTACATTTTGTCTGTGGGTATTGTGCATCCTGTAGTATTTTGTCGACCAACAGCCACGCATCGGGATTCTCTTTGAACTATTCGAGGTGTTAGATGGTGAGCGAGGTGGGGGTGGGCGGCGGGGAGGCCTACCTGATTCAGTGTCGCCTGGGCCTGCTTTTGCTGGGGGAGGAAGGATATGTTAGCGCTCTGTATTTGAGGATGATATGGAGGATAGACTCACAGCCTCGCCCCTGCCTTCATAGAAGACGCGCACCGTGGCGTCCAACTCCGCGATTGACATCGACATATTGATGGCGGGACGGAATGGACGGCGGGATCAGAGCCCAGACAGCCTCGATATTGATGCTGTCACACCCTCTAGAGCCTCAGGGTGTGCTCATGCAACCGTAGACGTAGTTTGTATGGACGACGATGGCGGTGTCGGGGCTCGTGGAGGACTTCAACTGGCGACGTGGTGGGGCAGCGCGGATGGAAGTGAAAGGCGGGCAGCGCAGAAGCGAGGAGCAACACGGGGAGAAAGCGCAGGAAGAGGTGCTCTCGGACCTGTACTCTGCGAAACGCGTGAGGAACAGGCGTGGAGGCTGTGGTGTTGTTGGGGGTGCAATCAACACGCCGGTGGATGTCTTCCAACACTGCACGCCAAGAAATATAGCGCTAGGCCCTAAACAGGCACCGAGATATTCTGCCTGTTAGATGCCTGTTTTCCTCCACAGAAGGATCCTAATCAGTGATTAGGATGCACTACAGCATATAATCACGGCCGGTGACCCAGCGCTAAAATTAAGCCACAGAATTACCGTGTAAGGTAGCGTTTGCGGACACCTTTAAGGCGGAAGAACAGCCTCCTAGCCAATCAATCTTCAAGCTAGTTCAACATTAGCCCGGAAAAGGTGATTTACTGGGATCGACTCGGTTTCCGCACTAGGTCACCGGACGTGATGATATGCTGTAAGTATTGGATCACTTCTTGCATCTGATGGCATTGATTGCGTTTGTAGTGTTCGTTCTAAACCTCTCGTCCCATCTCAATTATACCAAGCAAATACCTATATGAGAGTCCATATACAAACATGTACTCTTACCTGGGGCCTTCATCATAGTACCCATCTTAGAAAATCTCCGAGCGTCTGGCCCGCCCATCCTGCACATTCAGAGCCACCTACATTCTTGCCCATACTAAAGTTACATCTCTTCTGAAAGTTGAGCCACAACTTTCCCTGAAGTATACCAACGATACGAGCCCGCGGCATTTTAGATATGAATATGAAACAGCGCTCAAAGGATTTCGCAGACTCCTCGTTTGCGGGTGCTCAAGAAGAATATTGGGTTCATCTAGGAAAGAAGGTCTTTTGAAGGGTCTTTTAGATTGAGAGTCACAAATTCAGTGACAGATTTTCTGGTTTTGCTTCCGCTGCTGGTTGATACAGGACAGATCGAGGAAGGCAGCTTATCGTATATCTCACCACGTGCATGTCCGGCTGAAGAGAGCCTCGGATTTACGGCTGATCAAATTAGACAAAACACCGGGCTTCTTCGCGCCCCAAGGGGATAGATCGAGGACTTCGAGAAGGCTTCCGTGACCACACCTCAGCTGCGCAAACAATCCCTCCACGAGCGTGTGTTAGCCCTCATTGGTGATACCCTGCGTTCAGAAGTGGACTTTGATTTGCTCTGACATGTGATCTTTCCTGACGTTTGAGCAGAAAAATCCGCGAATCTCTATAGAGGATCAAAGTGATGAAGAAGCAAAAGCTCCACTGTTTCTGGAGGTGAGCGCGGGAGTCTTTCACGGTGAGAGACCTACAGAGTGACATCGTCGAAACCCCGACGTGCTATGCCGAATCAAGGAATCCACGATAGCTACCACCTGTAGCCTGCTTCCGAAATTCATGGAGGTGAGGGATAACACGGGGTAGAGACCTCGGGTACATGCCTAGAGATACCGTATCCATGCATCTCTCCGCACCCCGCATGTCGCCGGCTTTCTCGTCGTCCCGATTTCAGCAGCGCCTAATGCAAATAGCCGCTTCGAGGGAGATTGGATCGTGTTTGTGGGCCTAGATCGGATGGAAGCGTGAAGGGCCCCAAACCACGGAATGACGTTCACAGGCCACGGTCCGGTACAAAGGAAAGCGGCGACCAAGCGGGTGCGTAGAAAAGATTTTGTCTCGTGCAGCATGCATCCCCCACAGCGCGGGATGCGAAGAGGGCGACCTGCAGCACTGCGCAGAGTCTGCTCAGAAAGTGGCAGTCTGGGAATCTGTGATGATATTTCTCATTTTTAATATTTTAGAGATACACCCACCACTTTAGGTTTAGAATATGGTAGACTTGTCTAGCACCACTCCAGGCCTCCCGGTATGTCACTGTGAATCGGAAAACGACGATTCTGAGACGTCGGATAGCTCTTCGGGCCACCTCAGAATAGACTGCCACTTTATGTTCGACGAAGCCTGCCAGTGGCGCCTTTAACAGCATCCCGCAAAATCGCTAGCGTGTCTGGCCGGCGGGCTCCCTCCATCAATCACCAGACACCACAAAGCCGTACATCAAGGCAGCAAATCCAGCGTCGATACTTCATTTTTCTACTGAATGTAATCCCTCACACGCCACGCAAAAGCTTCACCGTGCAGCGACCCACATCTACACACGCCATTAAAGCCCGCTTGCCTCCCCGCCGTCCCACTTTCACGAACTTTCGATACCAGCCATCAACCTCTCCCCATCCAAACCACGGTCCTCCACCATCCTACCACCTACTCTTCCATAATGGCAACCTCCATGGCACCCGCCCAGAATACTGGCACTCCGGCTAGCAGCACCGTGCAAACGCGCCCAGATCCTGTCCTCCGCCTCCGCCTGCCCGCAGGAACCCTTCGTCTACGAGCTGAGCCAGCGGAGGAGCGCCATATCCAGTGGGCCGAAGATGTCATCGACAACGAGGGCATGGGCAAGAAGTCTTCTAAAGGTATATTTCTTATGACGCTATTATGGAAAAGCAGCTCGCGTGATCTATCTAAAACTAACACAATACAGTCTGCTGCCAGTATCATAAGCCCCGTCCCTACGACGAGTCTTCAGATGAATCGTCCTCCGACTCCTCCGACTCAGACTCAGACAGCGAGCCAGACAACAGCACCGCTCGCCCGGTAGGCGGTCGTCGCGGAGGAGGGCGGCCACAGGGTCGCAAGCCACACGACCATCACCACGACCACGATCACGACGGCGAAGGCTCCTCAGGGAACCCACCTAAGCGTTCCCAGGCTCCGTCCCGCAAGCGCGCCCCGAACGCCTATGAGAAGGCTCCTAAGAAGCGATAGACGGACGTCTGACCATCAGTCATGGGTGGTTGCTACGATACGATGTAACGACAACGAGCTCGGACAGCGACCAAGACACTCAAAAGGTTGAATATAAAGTCTTTAATTTCATAGCATGGCGTTAGGGCGTTCACTCACCGGCCAATATGACGGACTTATTACGTCATCGTCGGCTTTTCGTGCACATTGGAGGCACGACAGCGTTGGCGCAGGCAGCATTTGTTTCTTCAAGACTCACGGAGAGGTAGACTGGCATTATAGATGCTGCATATGTAGTTGCATAGGTCAATGGAAGCCCCCTCAGATGAGTACGGACATTCTATATCAATTCTGGCAATCAAAAGTCCAATCTGCACTCTCACAACCTTTACATCTCCGCCGATTCCTTTCGCCTGGGCTGGAAGTTTGTCACTAGGCTATTCACGTGTCTAAAACTACGAATCAACTCAATACGAATTGCGCTGTGCGGTTTACAAGCCGGTAGATTGGTTATAGCCTTGGTATATGAATTGCACCGCAACTCAATCCACTCAAGCCAATCAGTAGTTTTGGGGACCCGGACGGCCTTCCAGACCACCTCACACCTATGCATAAAACCCAGAGCGAGATGTACAGATTGTGGGAATGTAAATTAGGCGCTATTAATATTGCTATCTCGAGCGCTTGTGCACTGTGTTGCAGGCCACCTTACTTCAGTTTAGTTATCGCGTTAGGCACCTACGTAGTCTATTAGGCCACCTCATCCTAACCGAATTCTTTCGACGAGGATGTAAAGGTTGTAAGAGCGCAGATTGGACATTGCGGATAATGATTTCTGTATGGTGTGAGATCTCCGCCCTCGCGCCTTTTACATCGTGCATGGAACTTGTAGGATAGGCTTGAGGTGGCCCGATAGGCTGCATAGGAGCGCAAAACAATGAGTGGATGTGATCTAAATCGCGCTGTAATAAACTCTACATTTTACTCTCATCGTTTTGGGGTAAGGGCATTCCCGACGGCGTCGTGAAGGACTACGTATACCCCAAGCTATTTCACGAGGTGGAAAACTTTACATCCCCTTTTGATTTTTCATAGCATTTTAGGGCGCCTCCGACAGCGTTATAAAGGTGCATATACACACTAAGCAGGTTCACGAGGTCGAAATTTTTACATCCTGCCGTTTATGTTCATAGTACGCTAAGACACCACTGACAGCGGTATTGGAGTATCAAAAGTAACTGTCCATCCACCTTGTATCCACCCCGAAGTCTCACATGCCTAAAGGGCACCATAAATTAAGTATACTGTTAGTCTATTTTTTTGGGGGCTAAAAGCTACTAGGCTACTTCAACTCTCCAAACGTACTCCCGAACCCACTCACTAATCGCCCCAGTTTCGGCCACTTCTCTCGAGCATGTTTCTCGAGGGCCAAAATCAGACCGATACTGCTACTGCAATGCCAGTAAAAGAACAGCACACAAACCCCTCAACCTCCCCACCACCGCCCCCAAATCCCCCTAATCCTCCTCCCGATCTAGGGCCCTCTCCTCAACAGCAACAACCTCACCCTCTGAATCGAAGAAGTGGTAGGCTGACAGTGGCGGGTCGTCAAACCGGTCTGGGTAGGCACAACTCTCCTCCCCCTCCTCCAAATCGTCCTCGTCCTCGTCCTCATCTGTAGTCTCCTGCAGCGGCGACGTCGTCATGGGCTCTGATTTGACGCGCTTGTGCTCTGCTTTTGCCACCAGCGACGCCAAGTCGACGGAGCTCCGTCTGGTCGAGTCTGAGTTGCGCTTCTGCTCTTCCTCAACCGTCGACATCGGGCGCTGGTTGGCCATGAATCCGCGCCGCCTTGACATGTCGTAGGCGCTTCGAGGAGTCGACTGCGTTCCAGGGAGCTCGCTCAGGGTGCTTGAATTAGAGGCTGCTTCGTAGTCGTTACCGCTGCAGGTGAGTTAGTCAACGTCCTTTTGCAAGTACTGTTTTCAAGGGTGAACATACCTGTCTTCCGCTTCCTCGGTAGCGGTCACTCCTGATTCAGGCGAAGTCATTCTAGATTCTGGCGGGGGCTTTGGGGTGTCTACGGCCTCCTTACGACTGTCGAGATACCACTGGGGAGGCTCAGCGAATTCCATAACGTTTGGCAGCATATTCAGCCCCGCAAGAGGCCTCATGCCAATTCCTTGTGGCTTCGGGGTGTCCAGTGGAGCACGCGCTCCTGGATGCCTAAATGCAGGGCGAGGGCCTGGAATGCAAGTAGGGGGTGCCCCGAAACCAAGATTGCCCAGAGCTGCATTAAGCATTGCCACGTCCGGATACGGCGAAGAACCCACAATGATGTCGGGCGCGGTAGGGTCGCGCATATGCGGTCGGGTGGGATTAAGCATCCCCATCATTGGTCGAGTGGGATGCGGCGTGGAATACGGCGATGGGCCCACAACGATATCAGGCGCGGTAGGATCGCGAGTGCGGGGTCGAGCTGGATCTGGTGAGGTGCTCATCTTGAATTTGCGGTTCGTTGAGCCTCGCATCTTTGGCTGGCTTGAAGAGCCAGCAACCATTTCAGCTATGGTTGGATCACGCGCGTTCAGTTGAAATGAGTCTGAAGAAGGACCAGATGTGATGTCTAGCATGGTAGAGTCGCGGAAACCTTTCTTGGAGGGATCCGACGAAGGCACGTTGATATTGAATTCTGGAGGCGGTAGATGAGCCTTGCCATTTCCATGTCCAAGACTGAGATTACGTTGAAGCAGACGACCGCTGCCGCCGACGTCCGCGAGAGTGGCGTGGCCATAAGAGGTACCGGCGAGGTCCAACGCTTCTGCATCTGGTGAAATTCTCCGAATCGCCTTGTCCTTGTTTCGCTGCTTGAAGATGGTACCCGGTAGGTCGTTAGTGGAGACCGACCTTCGATTTTTCTGCGACGATGCCATGTTGTGGTAGTCCTCATCGTCTTCGTCGTCGGAAAACTCAGACGGTAGATGCTTGACACGGTTTGGCTGAGTTCCATGGAAGAACTGCTGAGCTTTAGGGCTCGTCTGGGGTGGCATGGGAGAAGTGATTGCTGGTATGGCCATTGTCTTCCTCTTATCCTTGTCCTTGGTTCCTGTGAGCAGATTCTTCATTCCAGCTATGAGACTGCGCGAGAGGTTTGCAGTAGAGGATGCGCGTGGCATGGCTGTAATGCGATTGTCCGGGGGATCGAAGCCATTGCCAGTCTGAAGTGGACGCGCGAGCATGTTTGAGGAGTGGCTTGGGAATAAACTTCGGGGGACTGCGAGATAGTTCGAGGATGGGGCTGATGCATTGCGCTGCTGTGGCGGCGGTACGTCGAGGTTGGAGAGCGTCTGCTTGAGGCCTTGTCTGTCCGACAACAATTTCTCATTTGCGGCACAATCAGAGCCTGAAAACTGTTCGTACGCTATGTTTGGGTCAACAAAGCTAGTATTGTGTCGCTGGCGACCACTCTTACGATGGGCATCGTCGCTTGTAGCAGACGACGCGATTGAGGGCTTCCGCAGACGGTCCGGCGTTGGAGGAACAGGTCGATCCGGCTGAAATCGCTCATCAGACTCGATGGGTGGAATGCTCGGTAAAGCCTTGTCTGATAGGGCCTCGATCGCGGGCGGCTTGCGCTGGGGAGGCTCGCTAGTAGACGATCCGATGTTTGACGGCATGGTGTACATGGCAGGAATCGGAGGGATCGGCGGCGCCGTCTGGAGAATGTTAGAACCTTCTCCTGTTCTTCGCTGAAACCACGAGCGCTTTTTGCGTAATGGTCGTACATCCTCGCGTGCTTTCGGTGAATCAGTAGCAGGGTCGGCTCGGCCCTTAACACGCGGAGGGTCTTTGTCGTCGCCCATGCTGCTAGCTTGCTGGAAGAGCGCCTGGTTGTCTGCCCTCGTGCTGTGGGTGAAAGCAGCAGCGTGAGTGTTCGACCTTCGGCGGTTGGTGGAGGAAGAGAGAGGAGGCGGCCGCCGGCTCTCTAAAGAGGTGCGAGCGGAGAGCGACGTCACGGGGAGTAATCGAGCTGCAAACGAGGTGGAGGTGAAGGTTAGAGAGCTGCTTGAAGGCAGAGGTGAAGGTGGATTTGGTGAACCTACTGTCACGGTTCTCGTTAGACGCGAGGAAGCGCGGGAAAAAGCGGCGGGTTTTCTTCGGAGCCGTCATGGCGAAGCACGCAAAGCACAGAGATGGGATCAGGGACTGCGGAACTCGAGTTGTAATGAGAAGATGGAGACGGGATGAGAGGGTAGAGACTATGAGATACCTACGCGGTGCGGAGGCATTTGGCGCCTTCCTACCTCGAAGGTCACTGTCGGAGTATCGTGCCTTACGCGTCGGTTCACCTCTACTATCAAGCATTGCAGCACCAAACACACCAGCTTTCACACGAGAGGATGGCTCTGATAACCATGAAATTGCTTTGGCCCCATTTCGGAGAAGTCGTTTTCCTGCCATGCTATGACTTACGCTGGCACTTACTGGCAATGAAGCTTCTGGATATGCTCTAGTACGGCAGCAAACCAACCTGTTGACACTCTGTGCCCCTGCTTAAAGTGCTCTGAAGCAATATCAAAATACAGGGGGAGTCTCGAAACTGCGAACCTCGCTGGGGAGCTCCCATGGCGTGTCATATACGCGTCAAACCCCACGTATACCAATAGTCTACAATAGCTCGTCACAGATCCGTGTACACTTGTCTGCCGCTACTTGAAGCTCCTCAATATACTTTCGAAATCCCAAACTTTGTTAATTGGAACAACCAGTAAGCTTACAGGGCCACCTCAGGCAGAGGTTGATGAATGCACATAGCTGACTGTGCTATTTGTCGCTCCAGATTTCGATAAACATGTTGGAGCAACATAAGCAGTGGCAGAAGAGTGTACATGAATCAACGACGAGGCACTGTAATGCCGTACTTATCTGTATAGGTACACTGGTTTGGCGCTGTCTGACCTGCTTCAGCCATTTTCGGAAGATTAAATGAACCGTTTTGAACAGTGTGGAAGGCTTGCGGGGCCGCCTCAGACGGCGGTATCGTCGTGATGGAGGTCAGCAGCATCGAATGTCGTTGAGATTCAAAGGGCACTATGCCTGAAGGGATTCTCGGCCGCTTTGATTCTAGCGGGCCGTGATTGGCTGGACGGCCGAGGGCGATGACCCCTCCGGGCAAGATATTTCCCGGGCCTCTGCTCGGCTTCAGGTGAAAGAATCCGCCCGCAGGATAATATTTGACTGCGCACCTCCAGCCCTGCGACTCCCTACTGCCAACATGTCGTTCTCCTCGCTCGTCTCAGATCTCACGCACCGGAACTTGGATCGCGACGACCGCCGCTCACAGGTATCGCGCACGCGGTCCTACGCCAGCACCGCCGCCACCAGCGTCAGCATTTCCGGCGACATCTCGAGTCAATTGCATGGCGGCTATAGCCACCCGCTTGCACGATCATGGCAAGCCGAGCGGCAACTCACAAAGGTACACTCGAATTGCTCCCGAGCGCAATGCGATCCAGCTGACATCTCTATGATAGTCTATGCTCATCTTCCCACTGTTTGTATCCGACCAGCCTGAGGAGGAGACCCTCATTCCCTCTCTCCCGAACCAGTACCGTCGCGGCCTCAATCGCCTCGTACCCTACCTCGCACCTCTCGTCGCCAAAGGCCTTCGATCCGTTATCCTCTTCGGCGTGCCCATTGCTCCCGGCGCCAAAGACGCTCTGGGAACAGCCGCCGACGACCCAGAGGGACCCGTCATACAAGCCATTCGCGTTCTCCGCCGAGCATTCCCCGACCTCTTCATCACCGCAGATGTCTGTCTTTGTGAATACACCTCCCACGGACACTGTGGTATCCTCCGGGACGACGGAAGCCTGAACAATGCGTTGTCTGTGGACCGCATCAGCGACGTTGCCATGGCGTACGCAGACGCTGGCGCCCACTGCGTCGCACCCTCAGACATGAACGACGGTCGTATTCGTGCCATCAAGCTGAAGCTCATTGAAGCTGGCATTGCACATCAGGTTGTGCTGATGTCATACGCTGCCAAGTTCTCAGGCTGCCTCTACGGTCCGTTCCGAGACGCCGCGGGCTCGTGCCCATCCTTTGGCGACCGCCGCTGCTACCAGCTACCCCCGGGCGGAAGGGGTCTTGCGAGACGAGCCATCGTTCGTGATATCAACGAGGGAGCTGATATTATTATGGTGAAGCCTGCAAGCCAATACCTGGATATCATTAGCGACGCGAAGGAGCTTGGGAAGGACCTACCAGTGGCGGCTTATCAGGTCTCCGGAGAGTTTGCCATGATCCACGCAGCTGCCAAAGCGGGTGTGTTTGATTTGAAACAAATGGCTTTCGAAGCGACTGAGGGAATTCTGAGGGCTGGTGCTACAATTGTAGTCAGCTACTTCACCCCAGAGTTCTTGGATTGGCTGGACAACTAAGACTTGCAATACGGTAGATGAAACTCCTTTGTTCATGTCTCTCCAGCATTCAAAATGGGATATAATGGGCTCTCTATTGGCATCTTTGAGCACTGGCGTCTATTTCTTGGGGTTTCTCTCTATAGGCTCTTTTTCGAACGCCTATGGGCAGCTCTGGTATGGTGTGTAGAAAAACACGGGTCATATGCACACCTCTCTTTAATTATTACATCGTCGTATCTATGACATAGTGAACCTCAATTGATGGTATTGTATTTGCGTGCTTCCCGGTAGCTGTCCTAGTCACCGCCAGTTGAGCATTATTAGTGCAGGCTGCCGTCGTTGTCTCAGCCTTCGTGGCCTACTTGGTGCACGGAAAGAAGCGCTACACAGCGCATGTCACTTGTATATAAGAGCAGAGAATATATAGTTAGATTCTTGTCTGTCGATTAGACAAAGCACATCTAGTGGGCTGAGTACCATCTAATTGAAAACTAACGTCTTAGCCCCCCGGTCGAGCGGGGGGCTAAGTCGTTATAACTAAATCGTAGCCCCATAAACAGAAAGATCTGAGTAAACGTAAGAAATCAAGTAAAAACTGTAGTAAAGTAATGAGAGGAAGGCACCGTTGAATATTAAGTGGGAACCAGGCAACCCAACACCGTCTGAAGTGGCCCGGAGAGCTATTAGGGTTGCCACAACTAAGATTTTATAGCTGTTTAAGATATACCGTAGGGTCTTAAGAGGTGCTGGGCAATTGTATACAAGCATAAGAAAAGTGTATATAGTACCTAAGGATGGTTAGATCTCAATTAGAACAAGGGAATTGTGGATTACTGCTTTATTTATGTTTAACAGAGCCTGTAAGGCAGTGGAAAAGACGATCTATGTGTACGAGACACATATATATTAACAAGTGCTGTAATGACGTCTACAGGGCTCTGGCTACCGGAAGAATACAAATACAACTGCCACGGGCCCCGCCCTAGGTATACATATCTTCTTATTAACTACCTTATAATGCTCGGCTCGTTCTTCACATCAATTCGAACAAACGCACCCTGTCCGATTTACCATGCCGATTCGTATAACCTATCTGACTTGTGCAGGCTACCTGTGTTACGAACCTAGTATAGAACCAGGTTCTACTTTACAAGTATAATTACAAATCAGTTCTTATTCTAAGAATTAGTTCTTGTTCTAAACTTGACTTTATTACTAGAATTGGCTAGGCCATTCCATTCTATCCGATTCATCAAGCCGTACACCAATGATGCTTTCTTATAACCTAGCTGCTTGAACAGCTACTTGATTGGCCGTGCATCCTTTCCAATTTGTAAAGCCTTCTACGGAGTCTCCTATATCACTCAGCACGATGATGTAGTATGATGATGCCGCATGGCACAAGACAAGCAGAGGGAGAAATAACTATATTACTCTCTTGATAACAAGGTATATAGGCAGCGTGTATTTGTAGTTTAGATCTAATACAATTAATCGCTTTAGGCTATTAACTATTATAACAACAATAATAACAACGAAACGAAAGTACAAGAATAAGCCAAAGTATAAAGATGGAAAGGCATTAATAGGAAACCCCTCTTATCTTCCTAGGATTTCGCAAGCTTGCGGAGTTCCTCTTTCTTAATGTACTTGAATAAAGAAAGCATAATTAAGGGACAAATATTGTAACGTCTAAAAGGAGGTGTACAAGCAGCAGCAGAATAATAATATTTAAAATTAGGTTGGATTCAGTATATTTAGCAAAGAGATATCTTGCTCCTAAAAATCTATTATACTACTAATAAAATATCTACCCTTTAAGAAGAGATAAAAGGCCACATTAGTAGAGATACAACAACTGCCGTCTATAAGGTAGTACCCAGCGTACTAGGCCTAAGTATTAAAGAAATGATATTAAACTAGATAAAATACAATCTAGAGAAGTTAATGCTACTAAAACTTTTGTATAAAATATAGGTTAAGAATAAATATATAAGAAGAACGCGTAGTAGAGTTAAATATATTATAATTTATTATATTACTTCTTTTTAAAAAAAAGTAAACATTAATCGCAGGATAACTATCTATCTATCTTAGTTTATCTAGATTCTTTTAATAACTCTTTAATCTTATATACTATATATTATAAGGGATTGTCTAGTCGCTTATATAGTTGTAAGAGAATATAAAAAGTAAGTATACCCTAGCTAAGCTTAGAACTTTTAGTATTGGAATGTAAAATGCTAAGCTGTGTTATATAAAACAAGCATGTTTAAGATAATTAACTTAATACACTACCTATATCTGCGCTTAAAGTTAATATACATTTTTAAAATAGATTTACTAGATTCTATACCTTTAAATGTAACCTTAGCAATTTTTCTTAAAGCACAGAATCTATTTAACTTATATTAAAGACTTAGATATATATTGTTAGAATATAGTAAGCGCTATATTTCTAAGCTTCTAGAACTATCTAGAATTAGATGGAACCAGATGGAATCTTGTGGAAGATTCTCTTATAAATTAAACTGTATTTGTAATACATGGAAGTATCTAGAATATGCTAGTTTATATAAGCATTACAAACTATGCTTTTAATAAGCATAGAAAAACTTCTAGTACTTATATATTCGAGTATATAGAGGCCCAACCTCTATAAGATGGAACGATATCTAATTCAATCAATTTAACTTCTATCCTGCTACCGCTCTATCTGTTGATCCTTCCTATACAACCTTTACATATATATTAAGCTATTTAAAGACCTGGTCCTTTTCTATCTTACTATATATATTTTCCAAGCATTCTAGTTAGATAGGACGCAATTAGATATTAATATAAGCGGCTTCGTTTATATGTATTAGATAAGCTAGCTGCATAAAAGTATAGGTATAATATGAAAGCTTTAGTTTATATATATTAATTCTACTTGCTTTTATACTAATAGATACTTAAGAGGTAAGAATTAATATAATAGTGGGGACTAGGTGCCTTCTGCTCTAGTACTATTTCTATACTGTACTTATGGAAAAAAAATATAGGAAAATGAAAATAAAGAGGTATATAAAAAAAGCTTCCACTAGTTTTAAGGTATTGAATTCCAATAGCGAGTTTATTAGAGCCGTGCTGCTGTAGCTAATATTTAAAGTAATTTATACAGCTATAAATAAGAATATAGCAACTCTCTTTATTAGTGAATATAGAGAGAGCATTTAGGGTTTATATAGAAGTAGATTAGGGTTATTTAATTTATCTTTACATCTAACTTATTATTAAAGGTCTAAAGTTAATATGTAGATAGATAGATAGGTAGGTAGGTAGATAGATAGATAGAAATAATTTATCTTGTTTAAGTTATATTCTATATTAATAGCGGCGGACTTGTATATATATTTATATATAGCATTATAAAGCGCTTGTTAAACCTCCTCTAACGCTTCTATAATATTACCTAACATTTTTGTATTACGCTTAAATGCAAATAGTTTTCTCTATAGCGTTTAGTAGTGGCAAAGGTATAGAGTCGATGCATAGATAGAGAGATAGATAGATGAAGAGGAATTGTAGGTAGCCACCGCCGCATCATCGATCTCACTGATGGACAGATGATTATCACGACAAATCATCCCATAGATAATGGAAATGCATCAGCCCAAGAAGCTATCACGACCTCACCAGTGGACAAACGCTGAGGACACCACAATCAGCCTTATCGATAAGGTGTGGGGCAGCAGAATCCAGACCGCATGCACCTGTTCAGCCTTGCTGCGGCTGCATCCGCTCAGCCTGACGCTGTCCCTTCAGCTTCTCTGCCTACACAATGTCGCCGTCCTCTCACTTCACTGCTCCTTCAGAAGCATCTGCTATTTTTGTCGCCGTCTTCCTACATGGACCCTCTTAGTGTTACAGCTAGCATTATCGCTATCCTTCAGCTCTCAAACAAGATTGTCGGATATCTGACCGACGTCAAAGATGCCTCAAGAGAGCGCGCAACGTGCGCTGTTGAGGTCTCGAACTTGCACAGTCTCCTTCTTAATCTAAGGTTCCACCTGGAGGAAGGAAACGCCAACACGCCGTGGCACACCGCCGTCCGAGCCCTCGCAGTCGAAAACGGGCCGCTCGACCAGTTCAAGCAAGCGCTGGAAATGCTGCAGACTAAGATGATAGGTAGAGGTCGAATAAAGAAGGCTGGCGATATGCTCGTGTGGAAGTTTAAGAAAGAGGAGATAGCCAGCATATTAGGCCAAATCGAGCGGTTGAAGACGCTAGTTGAGATCGCTTTACAGAGAGACCACTTGTAAGCTTTATGCCAGGACTATAGAACAGCACTACTTGTGTGTACAAGCAAGCTCTCTTAAGCCATAAAAGACGACACTTAAACTATAAAAGACGACACTCACGCTATTAAATACGACCTCAACTCCGTTCGGACACACGGAGACAACGTAGAGCACCGCCGGCTTCTAGAATGGATATCGCCTACCGACTATCCCGCCCAACAATCCGACATTATAAAGCGCAGACAGGAGGGAACAGGCCAGTGGTTTCTAGATGCGCCTCAGGTGACCACGTGGCTTAGTGTACCCCAGGCAACACTCTTCTGCCCAGGAATTCCGGGAGCCGGAAAAACTATGGTAGCGGCCATCGCGATTGACCATCTGTTGACATTAGTGCACAGCAGCTCACATGGAGTTGCTTATGTGTACTGCAACTACAAGGCTCGGGAGGAGCAGGATGTTTCTAGGATGTTGGCAGCTATCCTCAAGCAGCTGGTTCAGGCTCGACCATCGCTAGTGGGGCCTGTGGAACGGTTGCACAAACAGCATGCTAACAGAGGAACCAGGCCATCGCCTGATGAGGTCTTCAGCGCACTCCAAGATGTACTTGCACATTACTCTACTATCCATATTGTGGTCGATGCTCTAGATGAATGTCAAGACAGTGACGGCACTCGGTGCCAATTTCTGGCCAAACTCCGCGATCTCCAGGCGGTACGGGACGTTCGCCTTATGGCCACCTCGCGATTTATTCCAGAGATTACGGACGGGTTTAACGAGGCGCTGAGGCTGGAGGTGCAGGCAAGCAGAGAGGATGTGAAGCGATTCGTGGCTGGCCAATCATACCGACTGCCAAGATGTATTCAGCATGACCCTGCGCTGCAGGAGATTGTCCAGGAAAAGATCGTGGAGGCGGTAGACGGCATGTATGCTCTTCCTAGCCAACTTGTAATATAACGCAGACTTACACGTTCTTAGGTTTCTCCTTGCTCGCCTCCACACCGATTCGCTGCTAGACAAGAGAACAGCAAAGGACGTAAAGTTAACGCTAGCTAAGCTCTCTAAAAGCTCAGCCGCACTCGACGACGCATACAAGGAAGCTATCCAACGCATACAAGGACAGTTAAGCGGAGATTACGTACTGGCCAAAAAAGTACTGTCGTGGATCACGTATGCGAAAAGACCGCTTACCACGACGGAGATGTGCTGTGCTCTGGCAGTAGAACCGGACGAGACAAAGCTCGATCCTGAGAACATACCTGATGTCGAGGATCTATTATCCGTGTGTGCTGGACTGGTCGTTGTTGATCAGGAAAGTGCTGTCATCCGTCTTGTGCATTACACCACCCAAGAATACTTCGAACGTATTCGAGATGCATAGGATCCAGGCGCTCAACTACACATTGCCTTTACATGCCTCACCTACTTGTCATTCAGCATATTTAAAACTGGGAGCTGCTCCTCTAACAAAGAATTTGAAGAGAGGCTGAAGGAAAGCCAATTCTTAGACTATGCTGCCAAGCACTGGGGACAGCATGCGGTAACAGTGGAAGATCAGATATATGAGCTAGCCTGCTCATTTCTTTCCCACAAAGAATTGGTTTCGTGCGCTGCGCAGGTACTCTTACGTCCAAAATACACGTATCAGAAGTATAGCCAGGGCTACCCCAAGGACAGCACGGGATGGCATCTTACAGCACGATTCGGATTACCAATTGTATTGGAGGAACTTCTCCAAAACCAAGTAAGAGAGACAGCACTCGTGTTAGAACGAAGAGATAGCAACGGCCAGACTCTCCTATATCTTGCGGCGGAACATGGACATCAAAGAATAGTGAAGCTGCTGCTTGACAAGGGCGCCGACGTCAACGCGCAGGGTGGAGTATACGGCAACGCACTCCAGGCGGCTTCATCTGGAGGCCACGAGCAGGTGGTGAAGCTGCTGCTTGACAAGGGCGCCGACGTTAACGCGCAGGGTGGAGTATGCGGCCACGCACTCCAGGCGGCTTTATCTAGAGGCCACGAGCAGGTGGTGAAGCTGCTGCTTGACAAAGGCGCCGACGTTAACGCGCAGGGTGGAGAATACGGCAACGCACTCCAGGCGGCTTCAGAAGGAAGCCACGAGCAGGTGGTGAAGCTGCTGCTTGACAAGGGCGCCGACGTCAACGCGCAGGGTGGAAGATACGGCAACGCACTCCAGGCGGCTT